>NC_090440.1:1100257378-1100572700 GCF_031143425.1 Pleurodeles waltl | reverse complement strand
TCACAAGGGAAACGACTCACCTCTTGACTCACAAGGAAGAATCATGATGCCATGGAGCCCGAACTGCACAGATATCCACTGCTGGTCTACCTCCTCCTACACCAGGAACACGAACGGCAGCAAAGACGACCACGGTGAGTACTGCACCTAGCACATAAGGGAGGGGGGAGGAAAAAGAGAGTGACACACACACACACAACACCCCCAACACCATACACACAAACAGATGCAGCAACATTACATATCCACCCTGTAACCCTCAGGAATAATGCAAGGACAAAAGGAATTGATTAAAGTGAGGGTAATATTACAAATTTAGATAAATACATCCTTAAAGAAATAACCAGCATGTACAATATATAACAGATGGAGGGACAATGCCCACTCCAAAATGTCCGTGGCCCACAGGGCCATAACACATAGGCCAAGGCCACTCTTGACTCCTGCCTCAATATGGAGAGAACACTGCAGCGGCATCATGTCGAAAACACACAGGCACCTTTGGGGGACGGGGGATGGGGGGCACCTCAGCTGTAAGAAGGAACAACGCCGCTGCTCCTTGAGGGGGCTACATGCCCTCTGCGATGTCCTGGGGAGTGCAAAGCCAAAGTTTCTCAAGTGGATGGTTTGCCCACTACTTGGTCCTGGAGAGTGCTAAGCCACAGTCTCTCAAGTGGGTGGTTTACCCACTGCTTGGTCCTGTGGAGTGATAAGCCACAGTCTCTCAAGTGGGTAGTTTGCCCACTGCTTGGTCCTGGGGAGTGCAAAGCCGCAGTCTCTCAAGTGGGTGCTTCCTTTGGTCCTGCAGAGTGCAAGGCCACAGTCTCTCTAGTGGATGGCTTCTCCACTGGTTCTGGAGGGGGCTTTGTTCACAGTGTGCTTCATCCTGGCAAGGAGGGGGTGAGTGGATGCCTTCTTCCACTGGTTCTAGAGGGGGCCTTGTGCCCAGTGTGCATCATCCTGCCAAGGAGGGGGTGAGTGGATGCCTTCTTCCACTGGTTCTGGAGGGGGCTTTGTGCCCAGTGTGCTTCATCCTGCCAAGGAGGGAGTGAGTGGACGCCTTCTTCAAATGGTTCTGGAGGGGGCCTTGTGCCCTGTGATGCTGATCCTGGATGATGCAAGGTCACAGTCTCTTACCTGGGTATCACACCTACAGGTGTTGCAGGGGCCAGGATGCACTACAGTCCATGTAGGCATGACTACACACTGCTAGCCGGCCGCTACAGCTGATCAGTGGATGGCAGTTGTGCTGCAGGGGGTGGTGCTGTCAGTGGTGGGGGGAGGCTCCAGTCCTTCCCCTGCAGCCTCGGATGGCTGCCCACTGGGGCTGCTGCTGCTGGCAGTGGTGCTGCTGGCAGTGGTACAGGTGGTGGTGCTGCCGGCAGAACAGGTGGAGGTGCTGTCAGTGTTTGGGGGAGGCTCCAGCCCTTCCCTTGCAGCCTTGGACGGCTGCCCACTGGGGCTGCTGCTGCTGGCAGTGGTGCTGCTGTCAGTGGTGCAGGTGGTGGTGCTGCCGGCTGTGCAGGTGGCGGTGCTGTCAGTGGTGGGGGGGGCTCCAGCCCTTCCCCTGCAGCCTCGGACAGCTTCCCACTGTGGCTGCTGCTGCTGGCAGTGGTGCAGGTGGAGGTGCTGCCGGCGGTGCAGGTGGAGGTGCTGTCAGTGGTGGGGGGAAGCTCCAGTCCTTCCCCTGCAGCCTAGGACGGCTGAAGTGCCATGGCTGGTGTTGTTTGCCCAGATGCTGCTCCATCCCCAGGCACCAAATCCTTCCTGCCTGCAGTGTCTGTTCCCTTTACATTGGCCTTGGCAGCTGTTGTCCCCTTCCTGCCCTTGGCAGATGGTGGTGCCTCCTTGCTTCTGCCAGCTGGTGTTCCCTTCCTGCCCTTGATGGCTGGTGTTCTCTCCTTCCCATTGCATGCTGGTGGTGCCTCCTTGGTCTTGCTGGCTGGTTTCCTCTACTTGCCCTTGGTAGCTGGTGGCCCTTCTTGCCCTTGGCAGGTGGTGCAGGCACACTGGCTGTGCTGACGGATGCCTCCTTGGAGCCTCTCACACCTGCAGTAGCTGCAGGAACTACCGTGCCTGTGGACTGGGTGCCTGAGGTGCCACCCTGGCCCGAAATGAAGGATAGGGGGGAGGGGCAGGGAAGAGGTCAAGGTGGAGAGGAAAAGCCTTTTACGGACACTGGGGCTGGAAGAGGGTGAAGGTTTGGGAGTGGAGGAAGAGGGAGTAGTGGTAGGAGGTGTCAGTCTGGTGTGTTTGGGTGCAGGTACATGGGCTTGATGCTGTTGTGAGGTGGATGGCTGTTGGGTGTCTGAGTGCTTGCGTTTGTGTGATTTGGGAGGAGAGGTCACAGACACACTGGGAGAGGGCGCAGGGGACATGTGCATGGATGTGGGGGTGGTGAATTCCAGTGAGGGGCGTGTTGTGATAGGTGTGCTGGTGATGGAGGTAGTGGATGAGGATGTAGTGCATGCAGGTGTGAGTGTAGATGCTACTGGGAGGGAGGTAGATGAGGAGGAGGAGGGGGACACAGTGGAGGCAGTGGATGTTGGTGTGTCTGGTCTGGATGGTGCTTGTGCGAGTGCCTGTGGGATGAAGTGTGGTGCTTGTGTTTGCCTGAGCCACTTCAGTGTGTTGATTTGGGTGCATGCAGGTCTGAAGGTGTGCTTGGGATAGGTTGAGGGGAATAGTACTAGGTAGAGGAAGTTGGAGGGTGGAGGCTAGAGACAGGGACAATGGCTGCCATCAGTGAGTTGGCCAGAGCCTGGAATGCTCTCTGTTGAGCTGCCACGCCAGAGTGAATGCACTCTAGGTATGCATTTGTTTGTTGCAAATCCCCTGCTAGACCCTGGATGGCATTCAGTATGGTTGACTGCCCAACAGAGAGGGATCTCAAGAGGTCAATAGCTTCCTCAATGAGGGCAGCAGGGCTGACTGGGGTGGGGCCTGAGGTGCCTGGGGTGAAGGAGATGCCCACCCTCCTGGGTGAGCAGGCACGGGAAACTCGCTGAGGGGCTGCTAGGAGGGTGGTGCTGGTATGGGTGTGGCAACTGTACCTGTAGTTGGGGTGGGCACAGAGGTGTCCGCCATTGCCAGGGTGCTTTCATCGGAGGAGCCGTCAATGTCAGAACTCTCCTCTCCTGTCTCCCTCGTGGTGCTCCCCTCTCCCTCCATCCCACTGGTGCTCACACCGTAGGTGGATTTGGCCTTGAGGCCCATGTGGGATGCAGCTCCCTCCCTCACCGGTGCCTCTGCTCCTCCACCTGATGATGCTAATGCACACAAGGACAGGGGGGACACAAAGGGGGGAGAGACAGAGGATACACTTGGTCAGTGCCAGCAACAACGCTACTGTTGGCGTACACAACTCACAGGGAACAGCCCTATGCACTAGGCCATGCACTACCAGTTACAAGCTAGTCACCAGGCCATGGGGTACAATGCCTAACGCCATTAGCTGTACATCTGGAACCCACAGGTCCCTGCCCAGTAGTAGATACCCAAAAGCATTATTGGGGTTGGAGTGCATCTGAGCTTGCCCATCAGGGAACCTACCCTGCCATGTTCGCCCTGGCCCAGGGGCACCCACAAGCCCACATCTCCCACCCAGGTAACACTTTAACGCGCACAAAGTCATGAGTCTGAATCACCCCGTTGTGGCTGCTGTGATGCCTTCAAGTGCCCATCCACTGCCAGGATGGTGAACATCAGGGGGGTCAGGCTATGACGGGCACCCCTTCCTCGTTGGGAGGCCAGCCCCAGCGGGGACTCCGCCACCTTCATTGCCCAGCGGCACAGGTCCTCCCACCGTTTTTGACAGTGAGTGCTCCACCTGTCAAAGACCCCGAGGGTCTGCACCTCCTTGGCGATGACACCCCAAATACCCTTTTTCTGAAGGACACTGACCTGCAGAAAAAGATACAGCAGAAAAGGTATTATTCATACCGTCAGGACTGTATACTTATGGCCCACCATATCCCTCCCATCCCCTTACGCACAGACATTGCCCACCAAACATGCAGCACTCTGCCCACGACCCCTCAGCCCCCCTACACGAGGCTTACACACACAGCACTCCATACATTCATGCCCCACGCATCGTGCTCACAGTGTACTCACCTGTTTGTCTGGAGGACCATAAAATAAAGGGTCCTGGGGTAGGACCCCATCCACTAGTTTCTCCAACTCCTCAAATGTGAAGGCAGGGGCCCTTTCCCCAGACACTCGAGCCATGGTTGTTTCCAGACACAGGTCACAGCAGCACTTGCAGTGTAGGTCCTCTCCTGTTTAAGGTCAGGTCACGAGTGAGGGAACAGATACAAAATGGCGGTCACGTCCGCAGCGGTGCGTACCGTCATCGCCAGTGTACATCACCATTGGCTCCTGGAACCCGTAGGCCCCAATGATAACCAATGATGTGTTGCACTGCAGTCGTCGACCGCCTCCCGCAATGGCTCACAACACCAGCGGAATTACTTCATTTCCACTTGTCCCTCCTCACAGGTCAGGCGGCTGCCATTGCAGGAGGGCACAGGCCATGGCACCTAACTGCGTCACAGCAGACATAGGCATATCAACGGACCTACACAATCACATACTGTTTCTGTTAATAAAGAAAGTCATATTAATCAGAGTATATGTTTGAATATGACCATCTGCTCACCGTTTTTCACCCTAGATTTCAGCCGCTGAGGATGAATAGGAGATGGAGACATACCCCCATGTACAGACCCCTGGTGGACCTGGCGACAATGGAAGACAGGCACATTATCCTAACCTACATACTTGATAGTGCCACAATCCAAGAGCTGTGTGCCCAATTGGAGCTAGACCTGATTTCAGCTATCCGCCACCCCACAGATATCCCCCCTCTAGTGCAGGTCCTGTCAGTGCTCCATTTCTTGCCAAGTGGTTCCTTCCAAGTGCCAGTGGCCATGGCATCAGGGATGTCACAGCCAATGTTCTCAAACATGCTGACCAGAGTGTTGTCTGCCTTGATCAAACACATGCACAGCTACATCGTATGCCCCCTGGCCGAGGATTTGGCCACAGTGAAGGCTGACTTCTATGCAATGGGACATATCCCCAACATCGTTGGTGCTTTTGATGGTGCACACATTGCCTTTGTGCCACCCCAGAGAAATGAACAGGTGTTCAGAAATTGAAAGAGCTTTCACTCTCTGAATGTGCAGATGGTGTGTTTGGCGGACCAGTACATCTCCCATGTCAATGCAAAGTATCCTGGCTCGGTGCATGATGCATTTATCTTGAGGGATAGCAGCATCCTATATGTGATGTCTCAACTCCAGTGGCACAGGGTGTGGTTAATAGGTGGGCCCATGGTCCCCACCCAGGTGATGTAGGTATATGGGTGTGGGGGTGGCCCTAAGGGTGAGTGTCTGGGTAACAGGTATCCCTCGATATTTACAGGCGACTCTGGTTACCCCAACCTCTCATGGCTACTGACCCCAGTGAGGAATCCCAGGACAAGGGCAGAGGAAAGTTACAATGGGGCACATGGGCATTAAAGGAGGATTATTGAGTGCACCTTTGGCCTCCTGAGGGCCAGATTCCAGTGCCTCCACCTAACAGGTGGATCCCTGTACTACTCACCAAAGAAGGAGTGCCAGATCATCGTTGCATGTTGCATGTTGCACAACCTGGCCTTGAGACGCCGGCTGCCTTTTCTGCCGGAGGATGAGGCTGGAGATGGTCATGTGGCAGCGGTGGAGCCTGTGGACAGTGGCAAAGAGGAGGCAGAGGAAGAGGATGTGGCCAACATAACTACTATAATTCAACATTACTTCCAGTGACACACAGGTAAGACACTGTAACTTCACTTTCCATTGCAGTTTTGTGTTGGACATTGTACATGGTCGCCAGATTTTCCTATTTCTATGGCCACTTACTGTACCCTATGGCATCTCTATTTTCAGATATCTGTGCCCCACTCTGGCTCCTGGTGTGTTTACTGCTGCCCACTACATGTCATACCTATGTATATATATATATAGCTGCACATTTTAATTGCAATGTTTACAGCTTGTTAAACGAATACATATTTCAATCAATTGACAGACTCCATACTTGTATTTGTTCCAAGGGTGTTTATTTATGTGATAATAAGTGTAGGGGGTATTGCAATGGGCTGGGTTGATGGTGGAGGAATGTCCAGGATAGGGTCCAGTCCATTGGTATCACAGATGCATTGTCTAAGGGGGCATGGGGAGTGGGCCAATGGCAGTTCAAGGTGGACAGGGTGCCAGAGTGGGACACAAGGGTGACATTCAGGGGAGTCTTCTTTTCTGGCGGGGGTCTTGGCAATGTTCTCTGGCTTCTGCCTGGATCGCAGGGCCCATTTGCATGGTGGTTCTCCTTCCGCAGGGGGTGGGGTGCTGGTGGCCTGTTGTTCCAGTGGCGGGGCCTCCTGTCCACGAGCATCAGTGGAGGTGGAGGGCTGTTCATCGGTGTGGCTAGTGTCAGGGGCCTGTTGGTATGCCACTGCCTCCCTCATCGTGTTGGCCATGTCTGCCAGTACCCCTGCAATGGTGACCAGGGGGTGGTGTGGATGTCTCTCAGGTCCTCCCTGATCCCCAGGTACTGTTCCTCCTACAGCTTGGCCGGTATCTGGCCCATGATCTCCTAGGAATGGTGGCATGCTCCCAGGATGTTAGTGAGTGCCTTGTGGAGAGCGGGTTCCCTTGGCCTGTCCTCCCCCTGTCGCATAACAGGGGGGATACTCTGTGGTGGATTGGGACTGTGGCTGGGTCACTGACTGTCCAGAGGTCCCTGATGGGCCAGGTTGGTCATCCTGATCCAGGCGTGCAGAGCTGGTGTCATCGCTGTGGGCCTCTTCTGGGGGGACGACTGGATGTTGCTGGCACCTCCTCTCCAGTGAAATTGTGTGGGGGTCCTGTGGGTATGTAAATGCAGTGTTATTGTTACTGTGTGTGACATCTTGTGCATGGGTATGTCCCCCTCTATGGTTGTTATTACCTAGGCAGCTTTGGATTGTGTGAATTGTGATTTGGTTGGCTAAGTGATTGTCACTAGTGTGCATGCTGTGGTGATGGGGGTCCATGCAGGTCTGTGATGGGGTCCATGCATTGGTGTTGCATGCAGGGATTGGTATTGGGATGGGTGGCTTGTGATGGTGGGGTATATGTGAGGTATTGGAGTGATGGGGTTGAGGGTAGGGGTAGGAGTTTGTGATGGCATGCAGGTAGGGGGGTGAAAGTAGTAAAGATTTGATGTACCAGAGTCCAGTCCTCCTGCTACTCCTGCCAGGCCCTCAGGATGAATGATCGCCAAGAATTACTCCTCCCATGTTGTTAGTTGTGGGGGAGGAGGTGGGGGTCCACAACCAGTCCTCTGTACAGCTATCTGGTGTCTTGCAACCACGGAACGCACCTTCCCCGTAGGTAGTTTCACCTCTTCCTGATGTCATCCCCTATTCTGTGTTGCTGTCCCACGGCGTTGACCCTGTCCATGACTCTCCGCCATAGCTCCAGCTTCCTAGCAATGGACGTCTTCTGCACCTGTGATCGGAATAGCTGTGGCTCTACCCTGATTATTTCCTCCACCATGACCCTTAGCTCCTCCTCTGAGAACCTGGGGTGTCTGTGTGGTGCCATGGGTGTAGTGTGAGTGGTGTGTGGGAGGGTGTGTGGGGTGATGTGTTGGGGTGTGTGCTGTGAGGTGCGTGGATGGTGTATGGGTGATGATGTTCTGTGGCTCTGATTCAGTGGGTGCTCCTGGCGTGTCTCCCTCTCAGTTGTCAATTTTTGTTTCCATAAAGGGTTGTGGGTAGTGCGTGTGTGTGTTTTATAGTGGTGTGGGTGTGGTGTGTGTATGTGTGTATAGTTTGAATTGTCCAATGTGGTGTTTTATTGTTAGGTTGTATGTATTTTAAGCGCGGCAGTCTGTACTGCCAATGGTTTACTGAGGTTGAATGTCCACCGTGGTGATTCGTGGGTCATAATGCTGTGGGTGTATTCTGTTGGCATAACGGTGTGGGTTTTGGTATTGCCATTTTATCACTGACCTTTGGGCTTGCCAACTTGTGTGTGTGTCTGTATAGTGGCAGATTTCTATGTGTGGGTCATAATTCGCGTATCGGTATACCGCCACGGTCGCAGATTGTTGGTGGCAGTCAGCATGGCGGTAAGCGGCACTTACCGCCAATGTCATAATGAGGGCCATAAATACATAGCAGTTGTGGAACAAACACATTTGACCTCTCAGCAATGATGGTAAATATCAAAGTATACAATGTTAAAGATGAATTGTCCATAACTCAGGAAGGAGGTAAACTGCAAGGATCAAGAATCCTGATTCCAGAGAGTCTATGACAAAAGGTGATAGAAGTGGCACACATTGGGCATTGTGGTATTATTGCTACAAAAGAGAACTCTCCAAGACTAAGTTTGCTTTCCATACCTAGATAAAAGTGTTGAAAAGGAACTCAAGGGCGCTCACGTTTGAAACTGTCAACCACAGTCACTCAACATGCTCTGACCATGTCAGAACTCCATAAACATTCATGGGAAGAATAGCATTCCATTTCTTTGGTCCATGTGAAAACGGACATCATTTAATTTTGATTGTAGATTAATATTCACATTTTCCATTGGTCCAAGATCTCTCATCCACGACACATGAACGAGTAATCAAAAAATGTGATGGCATCTTTGCAAAATGAGGCTTACCAGCCATTGTGAAGTTTGACAGTGGTTTGTCCTTCAACAGTAAAAAATGTAAAGAGTTTCTAGAGCATCTGAACATAACGCATCAAAAGTTCACAGCCTCATCGCCACTGGGAAATTGACTTGTTGAGCTTTTTATGAATACTCTAAAGAAAGCAGTGCAAAGGGCAACTATTGAGAATCTCAGTCAAAAAACCATAGTGAACTCTTCCCTACAAGCTTATTGTTTGACAACCCACTTGGCCCCAGGTGAAAGTGCAGCAACTATGATGTTCAGGAGCGCAACGGCAACCAAGATACCCTAATGGACCACAGAAAGAGATAGTGATGAAAACCTGATTTGTAGAAGGGACTTGGTTCAAAAACAGAAATAAAAGTGTAAGCAGACAAGAGGCGACTTGTGAGAGACCTCAGGAATCTCCTCGCTTCATTGGCTTCCTGTGGCCAAGAGGATACAATTTAAGACACTTTGCCACATGCATAGAGCACTACATAATAGAGGCCCAGTAATACTGAGAACATTAGCCTCCGTCTATTCCCCTAACAGACCACTCAGCTCTTCCTCAGCTGGCCTGGCAGTGATTCAAAAAGTGAAGAAAGCCAAATGGGGTGAAAGATCCTTGGCATATCAGGGGGCAAAGCTTTGAAACTCCTTACCTCCAGGCCTCCAAGCATCTGGCCCCTGGTTATTTAAAATCTAATTCTCACTGCTCTCACTGTTCACGCTACTGTTTTTAAGCTCCGAGTGCTGGGAGGCCTCTGGGTAACCATGTGCTCTAAAAATCAACATAACATAACATAACATATTTGACTCTGTCCAGACATAAAAGTTTGCATCAAATACAATACAGTACAGAGTTATACGATGCAAATGTGGCGCTATAAAACTATAGATATGGGCCTAAAAGTCATAAGAAAATGCAGTTTGTAAAAACCAATTTTCTCAAAATTTGCTCCAGAACTGTAATGCACTTAGATCAAATTTAACACAGCATAAGGAACATTTATGCTTTCCAGTCAATGTAGATAAGCAAGAGACAACTCATGTGACCTATTCTCAGATGCTATTAAAACTGAGTAGTAAATGTCTCCTCTGTGGAGTATAAAAAGTGCAAAACAAAATAAAGTTCTTAGGGCCAGATGTATCATGCATTTTTGTGGTTGTTGCGACTGAAAAAATGTGTTTCTGTATGTATGAATTTCAATTTGTGATTTAGGGCCAGATGTAGGTAGGAAAAATTTTGCGAGTCGGAAATTGCGAGTCGTTGCGACTCGCAATTTCCGACTCGCTAAATGGTATCCAAGAAGAAAACGCGACTTCAATTTGTGACTCGCAAATGAAGTTGCACCGCAGATTGCGAGTCCGCTGTTTGCGAGGTCGCTTTTTGCGACTGCGCTAAAAACGAACACGCAATTTGCGAATGGGTGTCGCAAATTGCGACTGTGCCGCAAATTGAATGCAGGTGCTGCAGAACACTCTGGAAAACATTTCCTGGCTCATGATGATGACATCACAGCCAGGAAGTTTACAAATACACCTGGGAGGAGGGAGGACCACACCCATTTTAACAGCAGAATTGCAAACAGAGAGAACAGCAGCAACCATGGCTGAGACACCAAGGAAGCGCAAACTTTAATTTGCAGAGAAAAAGCTGGAGGTGCTGACAGAGGAGTGCTGCCAGCACCATGACCAACTTTTTGGGAGGGCAGCCCTCACCGTGCCATAGGTGGAGAAGAGAAGAATCTGGACGGACATCCAAGACAAAGTGAACTCCCTGGGTGTCAGCCACAGGAGCATTGATGAGTTAAAAAAAAGTGGTATGACCTGCGCTCCCGGACCAAGGAGAGGGTGACAGAGCGGCTCCGGGAGATGAGGGCACTGGAGGGGGACCGTCCACAATACCACCACCCACACCCCTGGAGGAAAGAGTTGAGGAGACCCTTGAGCCAGAGGCAGTGTGCGGGATGGGAGAGCTGGATACATCAGAGCCAGGACCATCAACCGGTGAGTACCATGAGACATGCATGTACCCTCAATTATGCCATACACCCCACCCACCTTGTACACAGTAGCATGCACAACCAAAATAGCTCCATTTCAGAGTAGCAACCACCTGCATGGTGCATTATGGGCAATGTAGTCAAGTAGGCAGTTGATAGGCAACAGTTTATTAGGAAATTGATAACAGATAGTAGATACTGACAGTGTGTTCCCTATGTCCCACAGGTCTCTCACAAGACACCCCCACCAGCCAAAGCATCCAGGGGCCACTAGTCAGCCACCAGCCAACAGATGAATCAGGACCAGCCACCACTGAGACCTGCACCACCAACACTCAGTCCCCTCATGATACACCAGTTGCCATACTGGTGTGTGATCCAGCACCTGGTCCCAGCCACAGTGCCACTGTAGAAGACACGGAGCCTCCACTGCGTCGCAGGCACCGTGTAAATGTACCACCAGAGCCGCAGGCAGAGACGGGGACGCCTCCATGTCACGTGCCGAGGCCGCACTCCTACGGGGTCAGCGTCTGCAAACACAGGAGATTAGGAGAATTTCAGGGGCAATGTGGCGCATGGAGCGAAACCAAAGCAGTAGTATGCAGCTTGTACACACGGAGTTGCAACAACTGAACACACATGTGGGCGACCTTGCACTCTCCATGAGACAACTTGTGGCCGAACTCATAACTGAGAGAAAGGGTGCAAGGCGTTGTGACAGGCAGCCACTTAACCGGCTGGACCACATGTCTGCCTCCATAGTCAGGCTGGCTGTGAACACTACTGGCCGTTCTAGGCGCACAGTCAGCCTCCAAGTTGACATGGGCCACTTTGCCAGTGATGTGGCACGTGGGCTGGGCCGTGTCAGCCACGCTGTTGATATAATGGAGACACGGCAGGTGGCCAGGGGCGCGGCTGACACGCCGCAAGACAGCGAGGAGGGCTCCACCATCAGCAGTGTCTCTGCCAGTGACACCAGGGTATTGCACAATGGAAGCGCAAGGCAGGGCACTGCTGACACCCCTGGTACCAGCCATGCTGGCCAAGGCCGGCGTAGGATATGAGATCCACACTGTCCTGGGGTTGGGGCACATGAGGTCAATGTGTACTCATGCCAGGTGGACTGTTACAGCCCCTGAACTGTTGTCAATGTATATAGTTTTTTGGGTTGCACAAATTAAATCACTTGTTAGTTCCACTTCACACCTGGACTCTTTGTGTGTGACATTAGTGAGTGTGGTGACAGTTAGCACGTACCTTCCAAAGTATTGGTTTGCAATGTGTTCCCGTCTCAGTCTGCCTTGATTTGCTATGCTTCTATCCCCATGATGGCGATGTGGTAGCTCTTGCTCTTCATCCTCCGAATCAGGGGCTTCAGGGGTGAGAGGTAGCCCACGTCTGGTGGCAATGTTGTGCAGTATAGCGCATGCGACAACGATCTTGAAAGCTGTTATTGGGGTATACTGGAGGGCACCTCCACTTCTGTGGAGGCATCTGAATCTTGCTTTCAGCAGTCCAAAGGTCCGTTCTATGATATTTCTGGTCCTCCTATGTGCACTGTTGTATCGCCTCTCTGTCTCATTGCTGGGTGTTAAGTACGGGGTAAGTATCCATGGTCGAAGTGCATATGCACTGTCACCTGTGTGGCACAAAATGTACAATGTTAGCTGGGCATAGATGGGTTCCACATTGACCTGTGTGTATGTCTGCAAGGTGTATTCAGCTATACCTAGGAGGTATCCGTCTCCAAACTCCCCACGTTCTAGGCGTTGGTGTATCCCACTGTGCCTGAAAATGTAGGAGTCATGTGTACTCCCTGGAAATTTGGCAACCATATCAGTGATAACATAATGGGCGTCACATACCACCTGGATGTTCAGTGAGTGGGTACACTTCCTATTGCGGAACAGATATTCCAGGTTTGCAGGAGGGCATATTTGTATATGTGTCCCGTCTACACACCCTATGACATGAGGGAAGTTGGCAATCCTGTAGAATTCCAACTTGGTGCTGTTGATTTCTGCCTCATTCCTGGGTAGGTATATGTATCTGGACATGTGTGTGAGTAAGGCATCTAAAAATGCCCTGAAGAACCGTGAGAGTGAACTTTGGGATACCCCACCTGCCATGGCAATGACCCCCTGATAGCTACCTGAGGCCAAGAGGTGCAGTGAGCAAAGCACTTGCACATGCGTAGGGATGGCGAAGCCGCGCACAGTCTGGTGTTGTAGCTGTGGATTGAGTAATTCTAATAAATCTAGTATTGCTGCAGTGCTGAGTCTATATTTATCATAAATCTCCTCCTCAGTTTGTTGGAAAAGTGTCTGCCTGGTTCTGTATATCTTTCCCTGTCTCTGGCTCCTCCTCCTCCTCTGCTGGGTGGTGTGGGCTCTCCTCCTCATTCCTATCACATATATCTCCACCGTCTTGAGTAACCCAGGTGCCTTCTGGATCTCCTTTTATACTTTGGTTCTGGTTACCACCTGCTCTGAGTTAGTGGTAAATTGGAAGTGCAAAATGGGCTTTTTGCGACTAGTCGCAATTTGCGAGTGGCTATTGCATTTGGGTTGTGACTCGCAAATTGCGACTTCCTATTAGCGGGTCGCAAAATGGGGTCGCTATTTTTGCGAGTCGGTAATGGCTTGCGTCGCATTTTGCAAGTCAGAAATGGGATTTTTGCATCCCATTTCCGATTTTACGGGGTCGAAAATTGCGATTCGGGCCATTTGCGACTCGCATAAGTTTCCTACATCTGGCCCTTTGTAACTTGTTACCGAATTGCAAATTGGAATTGCGACAACATACTGATTCGGTATTAGGAAGGGGTGTGTTAAGGGCGTTCCTTCCTAATACAGAATCGTAGCAGTATGCAGGAATGTTTTGTGACTGAAATGCGGTTGCAAAACATTCACATTTCACCACCTACTTCAAGTAAATGGTAACCCATACACAAAGGGGAAGGGGTCCTCAAGGGACTCCCTTCCCCTTTGTGAATGCATGCAAAAATGTTTTTTAAGAGCAGGCAGTGGTCCGGAGGACCACTGCCTGCTCCTAAAAAATGAAAAGAAAACTTTAAGGAAAACGAGCTGCATAAAAAAAAAGAATGCTTTATTTAAAATCAATCACAGACATGGTGGTCTGCTGAGCCCAGCAGGCCACCATCCAAGTGATTTAACCATTTCCTAATGGGTCGCAAATTGCAATCAACCTCATGAATATTAATTAGGTAGGTCTCTTTGCGACCCTTTAGGAAACGCAAAATGAAACTTCATGAGTTTCATACATTAGAATAGCGATTACCAAATTGCAATTCACGGGGAAGTGCAAATAGGTAATTGCAATTTAATGAAATGATACATCTGGCCCTTAGTGCTTTGAAATGCAGAACCATTGCAGAGGGAAGAAGGGAGTGAAGGAAACCATGTGCCTTGAGTAGGACAGGTCATCAGGAAGTGTATGGAATTAAGGCGCAACCTGGTCAGCAAAAATTGATACCTCTCATTCGGGATTATTTGTCATTTTGGATTATCTGTATGGAAAGTGTGACGTGTAAATTTATTTATAGAAATTGTTGAGAATGCTCTACCATCCCAGCATGCCTGCTCACCATATGGACAGATTGGGTATATATATAAAAAAGCTCTTTCACTCATCATGATGAGCAAGAGGCAAGGCCGTTCGAGCTAGAAAAATATTTTTGAGAGCCCAACTTTGTGAGACTATATTCTATGTTCTTGAGCCATGGAATATCTAAGGGATTTTCCAGGGCCAGACAGTCTGCCAGGACTGTTCTACAGAAGAGGGCCTTTGGGTTCTTCCAAACTCTAAGCCAAAGTAACAAAGGCTATAGGGCCATATTTATACTCTGGTTGCGCCGAATTTGCGTCGTTTTTTTCGACGCAAATTCGACGCAGAACTAACGCCAACTAACGCCATATTTATACTCTGGCGTTAGACGCTTCGGGCGCCAAAGTGCCCGGAGTGTGCGTCATTTTTTAGCGTGAACCCCTTCCTTGCGTTAATGATATGCAAGGGAGGCGTTCCCGTCTTAAAAAATGACTCCCAGGCCTTTACGTGGTATTTATACTCCCGGGCAAAAGAGACGCCCGGGAGTGGGCGTGGCCAAAAACGGCGCATTTGCGCCGCTTTTTAACGCCTGGGTCAGGGATGGCGTTAAGGGACAAGTGGGCTCAAAATGAGCCCAGAGTGCCCTCCCCTGCCCCCAGGGACCCCCCCTGCCACCCTTGCCCACCCCAGGAGGACACCCAAGGACGGAGGGACCCATCCCATGGACATTAAGGTAAGTTCAGGTAAGTATTTTTTTATTTATTTTTTGTGGCATAGGGGGGCCTGATTTGTGCCCCCCTACATGCCACTATGCCCAATGACCATGCCCAGGGGACAGAAGTCCCCTGGGCATGGCCATTGGGCAAGGGGGCATGACTCCTATCTTTACAATGATAGGAGTCATGTTGATGGGGGATGGGTGTCGAAAAAAAATGGCGCAAGTCGGGTTACGACGATTTTTTCGACGCAACCTGACTTGCCCCATTTTAAGACGCCCATACGCCATTTTCCCCCTACGCCGGCGCTGTCTGGTGTACGTGGTTTTTTTCCACGCACACCAGGCAGCGCCGGTCTGCTAGCGCCGGCTAACGCCATTCAATAAATACGGCGCCCGCATGGCGCTTCAGAGTGGCGTTAGCCGGCGCTAATTTTTTTGACGCAAAACTGCGTTAGCGCAGTTTTGCGTCAAAAAGTATAAATACGGCCCATAATTTGATGTAGTCTTCGATTAACTCAAGCCCAACTTCTTCGGGACAGAAAGACAAGGGGTGGGCTGCGGCACTGCCAGCAGCCTTCTCAAAAATGTATTTTTGATTGTTTGAAGGGAATTGCTGTTGGCATAGCTTCACACATCAACACCAAAGGAAGCTGTAGATAGACGCTTACTCCTAAAGACACAGAGGAATTTTTTCACTGGCTTATACCCCAACCCATTAGAAAATCTAAAAACAGCATCAATCGGTCTTTGGATTTGTAAGACTCAAGTGTTCAATAAACATTTCCAGTTAAAATCAAGTTTAACAGGAACACCTAGATCAGTAAAATGAGGGACTTTAGTGATTTATGTGCCACCGAGCATGAATGTTCTGGTTTTAACTAGTTTTGGACCACATTTCATTACAAAGATTTTGTTCAGTTTGTCCTATAGCCAAGATTGTTCATAAAACTGTTAAAAGCGTCCAATAGAGATTGTAGGCCATTGACTGTTCTCATTATAAGGACTTCATCATCTGCATACATTAGTAGTACAGGGACTTTACATAAATTAATTTCTGGCATGTTTTTCTCTTTCCTACATAAATAGTACCCAAGGCCATTAATATATAATAAAAGAAGGGTTCAATACTTACACCAGCTACAGTGGTAAAATCTTCTGATAGATTCCCTTCCCTACTGTATCAAACTTTGGCTGTGATATGTGCATAGAGTCTACAGAGCAGTGTTATAATTGAATTATCAACCCCTAATTGTGCCATAATTTACCATAGTTTGGATTGAGTCACAGTGTCAAAGAAACACATTAGATCCATGAAAGCCAAATGGACACAGCCTTTTTTAAGTTCAGGGCCTGCTCAATGGGTTCCTAGACGGAACCAAACTGGACATCCGAAAGCCCACAAGTCTCCGCTGCTTAATTTTCTAATTTTGCCCGAATTACCCTACCCAGGATCTTCACCTTACTAACAGGGTGATTAGACGATAACAGCTAGATGGGTTCTTAGCTCCCTCTTTAAACATGGGCACAATGATAGCCTCCTGCAATGTCTTAACTAAGGGACCCACAATCACAGATATTATGACATTAGTGATTAGTGAGCCTCAGAATTGCAGGAGGCATTTGTATAAGTCAGACAGGTTTATATCTAAGCTTGGAGCTTTACCTGAGGGGCTACTTTCTGTAGCTAAAATAACATCCAAAACCTCAATCGACCTGCCGAAGGCTAAATCAGCATTCAAATCATAATGCGCTTCCACTCCCACTACCATGTTGACAGGCTGATCAGCAGGGCCAAATAGTTTGAAGAAATAATCCACCCAATCTTTTGCTGATATGACCATCTCCACTTTAGTGTTTTATCTCCTAACAAATTAGGAGAATTAACAATATACCAGAAGTCTTCTGAGTCTCTCAAGACATTTGCTATCCTAAGATCTTCCCAGACTTTCTCCCTTAGGGCCAGATGCAGGAAACGTTTAGCGACTCGCAAACGGCAAAAATTGCCGTTTGCGACTCGCTAAACGCGTTTCCCTATGCAGAAATGCATATTGCGAGTCAGTACCGACTCGCAATATGCATTTCAGAATCGCAAATAGGAAGGGGTATTCCCTTCCTATTTGCGATTCTTAGTGGTATGCAATACCATTTGCGACCGCACATGCGGTCGCAAATGGTGTCGCAGTTACCATCCACTTCAAGTGGATGGTAACCCACTCGCAAATTGGAGGGGGACCACTACCTGCCCTGAAAAAAAACGAAACTAAAGGTTTCAGATTTTTTTTTTAAGTGCAGCTCGTTTTCCTTTAAGGAAAACAGGCTACACTTTAAAAAAAAAAAAACTGCTTTATTTAAAGCAGTCACGAACATGGAGGTCTGCTGACGACAGCAGGCCTCCATGTTTGCGAGTGCCTAGACTCGCTATGGGGCCGCAATTAGCGACCCACCTCATGAATATTAATGAGGTGGGTCATTGCGACCCCATAGCGAGTTGCAGACGGTGTCTGAGACACCGTTCTGCATACCAATTTGCGAGTTGAAAATTGCGAGTCGGAAGGACTCGCAATTTGCAACTCGCAAATTGGATTTTTCCTACATCTGGCCCTTAGTTCCCTCTTTCTTAAAGTGATTACTTCTTTGACAGGCTTTCCTGGCCATCCTTATCCCTACCTGGTCTCGCAGTTGCTTACCAACAACCAGCTTAAGGGATTTATGGGCCAGAGAGCAATCGCTGTTAAACCACCAGGGACTGTTGCTAGTCTTTGTAATATCTTTAATGAATCTTGCTGCCATATAACTATATAAAGAGGAGTAGGCCTGTATGACATCTGTAGGATTGGCATCATCCTGCAAAACCACAGCAATTTAAGTTTGATTATTTATCACTTCAAGTGAGTTTCACTGTGGCACCAGGGGCAGCCCACCCACTTATCACCTGCATGGCTTCAGGTGAAGCCCGCCCCTTAATCATCTGCATCAAGCCAGGAGGTGCTAATGCTCATAAGGGAAACCACTCTCCCAATGTGCGGTACGCGCTTCAAGTCAGTTTCACTGTGGAACCAGGGCAGCCCGCTCTCTTATCACAGGCATGGCTTCAGGGGCAGCCCACTCTCTCATCATCTGCATCATGCCTGTAGGCACTGCCACTTCATAAGTGAGACCGCACTCCCACTGTGCAGGATGCACTTCAAAGTCAGTTTCACTACGGCACCGGGGGCTGACCACTCTCTCATCACCTGCATCGCACTAGGAGGTCCAGATGCTTAATAAGGGAGACCACGCATTCATTGAGGAGGACTCACATGGGTCGTGCCCAGGCAAGACCAGGCCAAGAGCGGGCCCATCTGTGCCTGTCCGTGGCTGGGCTGGAGCCCCTCCTAACATCATTGGAAGAAATCGGATCCAGCTGGTGAGGCTTTGGACTTTAATTGTATGTCTTTTTGTGAGCTTTTAGTCACATAATGATCAAACGCAAAGTAAATGATCGCCCTGTGCAGCCTGGCTGATGAATTGTGTTACCTTGAAACCGGTCTCAGAATGCTCGTTTCCGGTCCAGGGAGGACCTGGCCTGGTAATTGGGGCCTGACTGTTCCTATGGGGAACAGGGTCAAGACTGATTTGCATATGGCTGTGTCCGAACTGGGATGACATGGTGAGCAAAAGAGCAATGGATTAAACCCAGATATGTGACTGGGGATGAGTGTTTGAAAAGTGTCAGAACTCCGTCCATCATCCTTTTGTGTTGCTAAAGTTGCCCTAAATTGTAAGGGTATGCCCAGACGTGGGTGCTGTGGTCCTTGTGCCAGTGGACTCAAGCTAGCCTGGCTGAAGAAGGATGATACTCTGAAACTGGTCTCAGGATGCTTGTTTCTGCTCCAGGGAGGACCTGTCCTGATAGTTTGGGCTGGAATGGTCCCATGGGGAACAGGGTCAAGAATGATTTGCATGTGGCTGGGTCCAACCTGGGGTGGCATGGTGAGTTAAAGAACCATGTATTAAACCCAGATCTGTGACTAGGGGTGAGTCTTTGACAAGTTTCAGTACCACGTCCATCATCCTTTTAAGTTGATAAAGTTGCCATACGTGAGAAGGGTATGCCCAGAAATGTGTCCTGTGCTCCGTGTGCCATAGGATTCAATCCAGCCTGGCTGAAGAAGGGTGATACCCTGAAACTGGTCCCAGGATGCTTGTTTCCGCTCCAGGGAGAACCTGGCTTGGCAGTTCGAGCTGGACTGTTCCCATGGGGAACAGCAGGGTAAAGATTGATTTGCATATGGCTGGGTCCAAACTTGGGTGGCATAGTGAGCAAAGGAACAATGGATTAAACCTGGATCTGTGACTGGAGGTGAGTGTTGTAATGTTTCAGAACTTGGTCCATCATCCTTTTGTGTTGCCTTAGAAATAAGTTGTCATCACTCGAATGGAAGGCATACATTAAACCATTTGATGTCCTATAATTGCAGAAAACATGGGTGTGAGCACTGTAGAGTTGGAGGACGTTCAATGTTTTAGTATGCCTGCCACACCATTTGCACAGTGTGCATCAGGTGGATTAGTAACTGGAATTAACTTAATGTTGGGGGGCAGTGTCAGAGAAGGATTTCCTGGTGGGTGTATTCCAGGGGGTCTTTCAGTTTTGTTAAATAAACTTCTACAATAATGACTTTTGTAACATCCCTAATGAAAGATTCCCAGGTCTTTTTGAATAGCTCTCTTCCCTTGTGGCTTTTTGCAGCCAATAAAGGCCAAAAATTATATCTATGCCTGGGAGGGAATTTTAAGGCCAAGTTACCAGATTCCAAATATGTGAATGCTGTGGGTAGGTGTGTAGAGGGAGATGCGTGAGGCAAAGAATTAGCAGGATCTATTGCCACCGCTGACCTACATAATTCAAGGGAGATAGCAGGGGCAATTAATTAAGGTCTCTCAACTTTTAGGGGTAGGAATTGCCATTCAGTTATAGATTTTTTGTTTGTCTCCTGCAACCTCGTCTCCTTAGTAGCTACCAGTGCAATTATTGATACACATTTTGGGGATCATAATAATCCAGTGTTTTTTAAACTTGCGCTTTTTTCTTGAAAGCATTTCAAAACAATATCTACTTTGGCTAATTTATCTACATACAACTTCAGACCTGCTTAGACACATTGGAGATTGTTAGATCCCCTGCCTTTTTTCAAGAAGGCAATTCAAGAAAACTATGATCTTGTTCAAAAGTGTTTGGCTGAGATGGTCATCCCCAGTGACCTGGTTGGTTGTTTTGAGGTTCTTTGCAGTAAGATTTGACAACTTCTGTTCAGAACACCACAGTCGCCCCCGCTGGTTTGATCATAAATGTTAATCTTTAAAACGTCTATTGTGCCATAACTTAGCCGCGAACCTTAGAGACCCGGCTGCAGTTGCCACAGTGCGGAAACAATACAAAGCAGACACGGCGTATAGGGGTGATGAGGTGATCAACCAACATTGAATAGAACTTTCTAACACAGCACACATCAAAGATTGTAAGTCTTTTTGGAAGCCCATATCCAATTTACGCTCCGGCAGTCTGAAATTAAGCTGAATTAGTGCTTGTATAAATGGTGAGGCCTGGGTGTCACATTTTTGACAAATTTATTCTGCCCAGACTCATAATGCTGATCACTTGGGCCTTAAGGCAGGGGTTCCCCCCACTGACGATCCGATTGTCCTTCAGGAGGTCATCCTTGCCATGTGGCAGAGTTCGGGTGGCAAAGCCCTAGGCCCAGATGGGGTCCCATTTGATCTAGTTAAGTGTAATGAAGATGTATGGCCCCCTTTGTTGAGCGGTTTCAGTAGCATAATCTAGAGTGACATTCCCTGTTCTTGGCTGTGCTCTACAATTGTGCCAATATTTAAAAAGGGGGTTCGTGCTGAATCTTTGGAAGGGCTCTCTATGTTAGAATACTTTATTGGGTGGTAGAAAAGAACATTTTGTATGCCAGCCAATTTGACTTTTGTGCTGGTATTGGCATAATAGAACAGTGGCTGAATTTAGATCTTATAATAGGAAAATTGTTGATTTACTTAGCACTCATGGATTTATCCATGGCGTTTGACTGTGTTAGCAGATCTAAACTCTGGCATAGTCTAGCTGGGCTGGGGATTGATAGGGCTTTCTTGATATATTGATCCCGCCACACTCCAACACTAAAGCAAGAGTTGGGTGGGGCCAGAACGGGTAAGTCAAGTGATAAGTTCATATAGGGCATGGCGTGTGTCAAGCGTGCGTTCTTGCACCTTTGCTCTTCATTCTGTATATCAATAACCTCAGCTCTCAACTCATTATGTCTACACCGGGCATTCCTATGGTTAAGGGTGCCCCTCACACAGCGCTTCTTTACGTGGATGATGCCGTGCTAATGGCGGGTACACTGAATGCCTTTCACAAACTGGTTTTCTCATTTGGGGCCAGATGTAGCAAGCAGTTTTGCCCATTCTTTGTCTATTGGAAAATGTGTTTGTACATATGGCCCTTGATCTTTTTATGCGCAATCTTGATTTGCAAAATAATTTCACAAAATCTTTTATCATGAGATGGGGCCCAAGCGCACAAAAATGTCTTCTATTAGTTTGGGCTCCAGTTCATTAGCGTATGTGAACTATTTTTTATATATGGACATAACTTTTAGTGCAGATGGTTCTTGAACCCCACATATTTTGCAATGTAAAGTGAGGTTGGCCAGGTATACTGGCTCCTCGTTGAGTATCCCCTGCCCTAAATGTGGAATGACACTGGAGCCAATGTTACAGATTTATAAAGCCGAATGGATTCCAAGCGCCATATATGGGGCCTGTCTATGGGGCACACAGGATTGCTCAGCCCTGCAAAGGGAGGGAATCATT
Organism: Pleurodeles waltl; assembly: GCF_031143425.1. Classification (NCBI taxonomy): domain Eukaryota; kingdom Metazoa; phylum Chordata; class Amphibia; order Caudata; family Salamandridae; genus Pleurodeles; species Pleurodeles waltl. The sequence goes on along the minus strand of NC_090440.1, from coordinate 1,100,550,851 downwards.
TATGTAGAAAAATTCTGGAGGTCCCTATTTCATATTCAGTTTGCATGTCATGAAGAATTGTGCCTAGATTGTTTGTCCGATTTGATTCGTGTAAGATCACCTTTGCTGTGGATATCGGTGTGGCGTGCAGAGGAGGCAGAACTAACTAAAGATATTATTTTAGACTGTCTCGCTTGCAAAAAGGGTTTTTCAGTCAATGGTTGGCTTATGTGAAAAATGTTCTGGAAAATAATTACATGGGTCACGTTTTTACTGATCCTTGGAAGTATGGCAGCATCAATAAAAACACGTGCAGTCTATCTTAATAACGCAGTTTTCAGAATATAGGAGAAAGAGGAAACCATGAAGCCAACAGTAGCATTATACATGAGCTTTACTCTCGGCCGCGTTTCAGCCAATTATTTGTGGGAATCCCGTGGGAGCTGGGAGCTTTCACTGTTGTTTCATTTTAGAATTGACTCTTAAATTGTTACTGTGTTTTCCTCTTGGGTTTCAGGACAATCTGGATATGATGAATTGACCCTCTAATAAAAGTTACAAGCAGACTGTGTTGCATTTTTTATTTTTCTGCAATTTTTAATATTTTGTATAAAAAACATTTTCTTGCACGCCTTTGGAAATCCAGAAATCTTAGGCAGTGTACAACATCTTATCGTTTTCTCCAACATCTGCCAGAAGAAGAGACGCGTAGCTTCGATTTTGCGTGTTGCTGTACGCTCGTGGGCCTCTATGTTATTTTAACATTTGTGTTATAGACGACATACTTTTTAATACATTTTAATATGCGTGGGTTTTTAGATAGTTTTTTATTGTATTTGCTGTTTATGGGTTGGTTTTATACAATGTGTATTAAAGTTGTTTGAACTTTGGTCTGCACTTCTATGGCTGTTCATATTGAAGCCAAATAAAGTAAAATAAATTAAATGAATGATTATTTATTGAAAGATCTTTAGGAAAACCATCCGTGTTGATTTTTTCCCACTTGATGTTCAGGCCCTTATTTTTACTAAATTCTACCCTATACTGCAGGGCATCATGGGTATTCCTGCCCAGATCCAATTTTAAATTCATTGTTAGAGGGTTATGGTCACTTATGCAACTTGTCAGAACTTGAACCTATCCCCACAAATGTTAGTGTTATCTATGGTTTTTACTAACAGGATCTTGAGCAGACATCAGAGAAATAGCAGCAACAACTCTATTCAACGTGTCCCCGGACGAGTATGCCTGAAATGTGTGAGAGGTTGTTCCAGCTCGTCGCAGATACCATATTCTTTATCATTATTTAATTGGTGCTTAAGTGTGGGAGAAGTGCTGGGTTCAATAATATCCTCTGCACATTCAGCTGTTTGAGGCAGTCAATATATTTGCTCTAGTGAAGTCAGGGCCTCAAATCGATTAGAGAGGGGTAGGCTGCTATAGTAGTTGTGGATTATTGCCTTATCTTTCGTGGGGCAATTCTGCTGGGCCCTTTCAGTGGTGCAGCGCAAATAAGAAATTGTCAGGCCATAGAAAAAGCCAAGACTTTGTTTTCTGATACCCTCCAGGTTTGCAGCTGCGGAGGAAAGGTGGTGTAACAAGGCTCACATTAGGCCCAGTCTCCTTAAATGTATTACTATACAGCCAGCTTTTGAAGATTTAACCAAGGGTCCATTACAGAAAACTCTCCTTACAGAGACAGTGGCCCTCATTACAACCCTGATGGTAAATCCCGCTTACCGCCGTTCTGACGGCCGCCAACATACCGTGGCCGCGGCAGAAATTCGCTACAGGTATTATGATCCACATCTTGTAATCTGCCACAATACAGAAACCCACACAAGTCCGCTCAAAATACACACACATTTACAGAACACAACCACATTGGACATTTCAAAATACACACACCTGATACACATACATACACCATACCCACACACTCACACCACTATAAAACACACACCCACCTTACTCACAACCCCTTACAACTACTTTTTTGGAAGAAGCAGGGATAGAGAGAATAGCAAACACAACACCAGCATCCACAGGCACACAACATCATCACGCATACAACATCCACGCACCTCAAAGAACACACCCCAACACAACACATCACACAGCACAACAAACATCACCCCACACATCACCCACACCACATTATGGCACCTCAAAGACACCCCAGGTTTTCTGAGGAGGAGCTCAGGGTCATAGTGGTGGTAATCATCCAGGTAGAGCCACAGCTATTCGGATCACAGGTGTAGCAGATGTCCATTGCTAGGAAGATGGAGCTATGGCGGAGAATTGTCGACAGGGTCAACGCAGTGGGACAGCATCCAAGAACACGGGATGACATCAGGAAGAGGTGGAATGACCTACAGGGGAAGGTGCGTTACGAGGTATCCAGACACCAGGTAGCCGTACAGAGGACTGGCGGTGGACCCCCCACCTCCTCCTCCACAACTAACAACATGAGACGAGCAAATCTTGGCAATCATGCATCCAGAGGGCCTCGCAGGAGTAGCAGGAGGAATGGATTCTGGTAAGGCATATCTTTACTGCTATATTCCCCCCACCCTACCTGCATGCCATCACAAACTCCTACCCCTACCCTCACACCGATCACCCCAACACCTCACAGATACCCCACTATCACAACCCACCCATCCCAATACCAAGCCCTGCATTTAACACCAATGCAGGGATATCCATTACAGACCTACATGAACACCCATCACCAAAGCATGTCCAAGGGAGAGACACACCCAGGGTACACAATCATCACTCACACAAGGGCCAAGGCGATATTGCAAGCACAGTAGTAGAGGGAAACATACCCATTGAACAAGATGGCACACACAGATAAAATAACAGTGCATTTACACCCCAACAGGACCCCTACCCAACGTCACCGGACAGGAGGTGCCAGCCATATCCAGTCCCCCCACAGAAGAGGCCCACAGTGACGACAGCAGCTCTGCACGCCTGGCTCAAGATGGCCAGTCCGACCCATCAGGGACCTCTGGACAGTCGGTTCCCAATCACTGATCCTTCCCCCTCAGGAAACACCACCACAGCACCCACCCAGGGGGCCCATCCCTCTGTACCCAGGACACGTCAATCAGCAGTGTGTCCACCACTACAGGGACCCCAGGCAAACCCACTAACCCAAGACAATCCGGGACCTGGGGTCAGTGGCAGTGGGCACACGGTTCAGGGGACAGAGGCACAGGACAACAGGGAAACTGGGAGGACTGCTGTGCGACAGGGGGAGGACAGGCCCAGGGAACCCACTCTCCACGAGGCACTCTCCAACATCATGGGAGCATACCACCATTCCCAGGAGACCATGGGCATGGAACTGGCCAAGTTTCAGGAGACCCTCGGCTGTAGGAGGAACAGTACCTGGTGATCAGGGAGGACTTGAAGTCCATTAACACCACCCTGGTCACCATTGCAGGGTTGCTTGCAGACATGGCCGACACCATGAGGGAGACAGTGGCACACCACCAGGCCCCTGACCCTAGCCCGAACGATGAATAGCCCTCCACATCCGCCAGGCGCTAGTGGACAGAAGGTCCCGCCACAGGACTAACAGGCCACCAGCACCCCACCCCCTGCAGAAGGAGAACCACCCCGCAAACAGTCCCTGCAATCCAGACACAAGACTGAGAATATTGCCAAGACCCCCACCAGGAAATAAGACTCTCCTGATTGTCACCCTTCTGTCCTACTATGTCATTCTGTCTTAATTGAACTGCCATTACTCCACTTCATATGCCCCCTTGGACAATGCACCTGTGATACAAAGAGACTGGAATCTACCATGGACATTCCTCTACCATAACCCCAGTCCATTGCACATACCCCTCCACAGATTAGCACTTAAATAAACATCCTTGAATCGCAAAACAATCTGGAGTCAGTCTGTACTTTCACAAATGTGTTATTCCAACTTCTTTGACAAATATCGTTGGCAATGTTCATTTGCACATACCAAAGTATGACAGTTGTTGGGCAGCAGTAGACATAGCAGAAGGCAGAATGTGGTACCCAGATCTGTGAAAAGGAAAGCCAAAGTGAACTGTCAGGGTCCATACACAGAGGTAAAAAGGCAAAATTAGGCAATGTCCTACAGTAGTCTGATATGAGAGGAGCAGTGCCAGTCTCTTACCTGTGTCTCACTGGAAATATTGCATGATGATGTTGTTTCTGTTGTCTATATCTTCTTCTTCTGCCTCCTCTTCTTCACTGTCCACAGGCTGCACAGCTGCCACAAGACCAACATCAGGCCCATCCTCCTGCAGAAAAGGCACTCAGCGTCGCAAAGCCAGGTTGTGCAACATACAGCATGCCCACGATTATCTGGCATACCTTCTTCGGTGAGTATTATAGGGAGCCACCTGTCAGATGGAGGTACCGGAACCTGCCCTTCAGGAGGCCGAAAGTCCACTCTATAATCCTCCTAGTTCGCCCATGCGCCTCATTGTAGTGTTCCTCTGCCCTTGTCCTGGGATTCCTCACTGGGATCAGTAGCCATGACAGGTTGGGGTAATGAGTCACCTGCATATATCGAGGGCCATCTGTTAGACATACACAAACCCTTAGAGACTACCCCATACCCAGACACCTATTCAAACTGTGTGGGGACCTTGCCTCACCTATTAGCCACACACAGTGCCTCTGGAGTTGGCCCATCACATAAGGGATGCTACTATTCCTCAAAATGTAAGTGTCATGCACTCAGCCAGGAAACTTGGCATTCACATGGGGGATGTACTGGTCTGCCAAACACACCATCTGCATATTCATGGAATGGTAGCTTTTGCGGTTTCTGTACACCTGTTCATCCCTGCGGGGTGGGACAAATGCCACATGTGTTCCATCAATGGCACCAATGATGTTGGGGATGTGTCCCAGGGCATAGAAGTCACCTTTCACTGTTGGCAAATCTGCCACCTGGGGGAAAACGATGTAGCTGCACATGTGTTTCAGCAGGGCAGACAACACTCTGGACAACACATTAAAGAACATTGGCTGAGACATCCCTGATGCCATGGCCACTGTTGTTTGAAAGGAACCACTGGCCATGAAATGGAGCACTGACAGGACCTGCACTAGAGGGGAGATTCCTGTGGGCTGGCAGATAGCTGACATCAGGTCTGCCTCCAACTGGGCACACAGTTCTTGGATTGTGCACGATCAAATCTGTAGGTGATAATGATGTGTCTGTCTTACATTGTCGACAGGTCCACCAGGGGTCTGTACACCAGAGGATGACCCCATCTCATCATTTGCCCCAGCGGATGTGCCCTATGGAGGAGAAGGGTGAGCAGAGGGTAATAAACCACATAGGTAGCACAAGGGTGTGTTGCACTATTGTGATTACATCAGAGTGTGGAGCTGTCTGTCCGTATTCCTGCCCAAAAGTGCTGTGACGCAGTTAGGTGCCCTGCCATGTGCCCCCCTGAAATGGCAGCTGCCTTACCTGTAAGGAGGGAGAATGGGAAATGAGGTAACTGCGCTGGCGTTGTGCAGCGTCGCGGTAGGCGGACGAAGGCCTCGGCACAATTCAGCATTAGTTAACATTAGGCCCTATGGGTTCCAGGAGTCAATGGCGATGTACGCCGGCAGTGACGGTACGCACCACCGCAGACGTGACTGCCATTTTCTATCTGTTCACTCACTTGATACCTGACCTTCAACAGGAGAGGACCTACACTGCAAGTGCTGCTGTGACCTGAGTCTGGAAGCGACAATGGCGACAGTGTCTGGGGAAAGGGCCCCTGCCTTCACCGCAGAGGAGTTGGAGAATCTGGTGGATGGGGTCCTCCCCCAGTACACGCTACTCTATGGTCCCCCAGACAAACAGGTGAGTACACTGTGTGCATTGTGGATGTGACATTAATGTATGGAGTGGCGTGGATGGAAGATAAATGGGGGGTGGGGGAGCGTCTGTGGCCTGCATGTGAGGATGGTCAGTGTATGTGTTTCAGGGCATGGTTGGGAAGTTGTGGCCAATGAGTAAGAATAACCGGACGGGGATTAGAAACCATTCTTACTTTACCTTTCCTGCAGGTCAGCACCCACCAGAAGAAGGGTATTTGGCGTGCCATCGCCAAGGAAGTGTGGACCCTGGGAGTCTATCAAGAGATGGGAGGACCTGCGCTGCTGGAGCAAGAAGACGGCGGAGGCCCAGCTGGGGATGGCCTCTCAACGTGGAAGGGACGCTCGTCGCACCATGACCCCCCTGATGTACCGGATCCTGGCGGTGGCATTTCCAGAGGTGGATGGGCGCTTGAGGGCATCACAGCAGCCACAAGGGGGTGAGTACAGTCTCCTTCAGCTGACTCAGCGCGCTTTACAAGGTGTCTGGGTGAGGGAAGTGGGCTGTGGGTTCCCCTAGGCCAGGGCGAACTTGGTAGGGTAGGTCCCTTGTTAGGCAGGCTCTGTGGCACTCCAACCCCAATAGTGGTAGTGGCCATCTACAACTAGTCAGCCTCCTGCCCATGCACCTTCACTCAAACTCAGCAGACGTACACCTCCTACAACCACTACCTCTTCCTCCACTCCCAAACCCCCTCCATCTTCCTGTACCAGTGTGTCTAAAAAACTTTTCCTAGCTTCCATTGACCTCTTCCCTACACCTCCCCCGTCCTTCCCCTAGGGCCAGGATGTCCAGATCCCACCCCAGTATATCAGCCCCAAAATTCTCATCCAGTGTGGTCCCTGCAAGTCCAGGAACATCTAAGGCGGCACCCATCAGGGCTGCCAGTGTGCCACCTAGTGAGGCCAAGGACCACCCTATTCCGCCACTTGCCAAGGTAAAAAAGGAGCCTGCATGCCAAAGAGAAAAGCCACACCAACCACCCAGCAAGGCCTCTTACAGGACCAAAGAGGACAATAGCAATGTCCCAGCATAGACTTCCATGGTGGGGAAGGGACACAAGGGCAAAGGGAAGTCAGCTCACGGTGAAGGTGCATGGGCTAGAGGCTGTTGTGAGGTGGATGGCTGAGGGGCTGGTGTCACCCCATCTGCAAGACAGACCAGCAACCTGTACAGCGGTGGCCACCGCCGCAACGACCGCCACCTGCACCGCCACCTGCACGTCTGCTGCTTCTACTACAGTCACCAGCATCATCCCCAGTGGGCACCCTTCCGAGAATGCAGGAGACGGCCTGGTGTCTCCCTCCACAAGTGCAGACACCTGCACCACCGGCAGCATCTCCACCGCAGACACTGCTGCAGCCACCGCCACCTGCCCCGCGATGTGCCCAGCCAGTGCCACTACAGCGGACATCAGCAGCATCCCCAGTGGGCAGCTGTCCGAGGCTGCTGGAGACGTGCTGGACCCCGCACACACTACATGAGGCACCACAACCAGCAGTGGCACTACCAGCAGTTGGCAGGCTAAGTCACCACAAGGTGGAGTGTGTCCCTGCCTCCATGGAGTATCATGCTACCTGTTCCCTGAAAATCTCATGGCTCAGACACCCAGGTGAGGGAATTGGAACTGCCACACCCCAGGTGCAGCATCAGTGGGCACCAAGCCCCCTCCAGAACCAGTGGAGAAAAGCATCCACAACCCCAGTCGTTGGCATGATGAAGGACTCTGGGCACCAAGCCCCCTCCATAACCAGTGGAGAGAAGCATCCACAACCCCAGTCCTAGGCAGGATGAAGCACTCTGGGCACCAAGCCCCCTCCAGAACCAGTGGAAAAGCCACCCACTTGAGAGACTGTGGCCTTGCACTCCCCAGGACCAAGCAGTGGGCAAACCACCCACTAGAGAGACTGTGGCTTTGCACTCCCCTGGACCAAGCAGTGGGAAAAACCACCCACTAGAGAGCAGTGGGTATGGAGCCCCCTCGAGGAGCAGTGGTGCCATCCCATCATCCGGCTGAGGTGCACCCCCTTCCCTTCCCCCTGAGGTGCCTGTGTATTTTTTCGACCTGATGCCCCTGCAGTGTTCTCTCTGTTTTGAGGCAGGTGTCATGTGTGGGCTTCACCCATGCTTTTTGGGACCACTGGTCCACGGACATTTAAAGGAACAGTATACGGACTTGTGTACTTGCTGTAAATATTTGTATAGACTGACCATTTCAAGTTATCTTGCCCTATCTGAATGTTCGATTATTGCACTCTTTGAACTCATTTCATTTGGTCCCTGCATTCTTCCAGAGGGCTACGGGGTGTATCTGTAATGTTGTTGGATCTGTTAGTGTGTATGGTGTTGGGGGTGAGGGTGGGGGTGTTGCGTGTTGCGTGTGTGTGTCACTCTTGTTTTCCTCCCCCCTCCCCTGTGTGCTAGGTGCAGAACTCACTGTGGTCGTCGCCGCCGTCTTTGATGGTCCTGGTAGATGAGGAGGTTGACCAACATGGGCAGGACCTGTAACTCGGGCTCTATGGCGTCCTGGTTCCTCGTTGGGAGTTGTGAGGTGAGTGGTTTCTGTTCCAAAGACTGTTTTCGCAGTGCTTTTTATGGCATTGGTACCGTCCCGGAAAAGCTGGCGGATTGGTGCCTTGTAATATAGTGGGCGGTACAATGTCTTCCGCCTGTCTGTTGCCGGTTACCGCCACGTTGTTTGTTGCTACCGCCATGGCGGTCAGAATGTTCAAATGGCTGTCTCTGTTGGCGGTTTCCGCCATGGTCGTGATTCCATTTGTTTTACCGCCGGCCTGTTGCCGGTATTACCGCCGCTTTAACACCGACCGCCAGGGCTGTAAGGAGGGCCACTGTCTTTCAATAGCTCAGTCAGACAACTTAAATGCTTTCTCAGCCAGTATATCACTTTAGTCAGAAGAGATGTGTTAGATTCATAGTGCAAGGGCTCTGCTTTAGGTACATTCTCCAGGTTAATTATATATGGTGTACACTACAGGGTGATTTGTGGGCGAACACCATGTACCTCATTCCCTTTTGCCATGAATATGCTGAGTGCCCCTCTTGAATTTGTCCCTTGGATCAGTGCCTGCCAGTATATTTTGAGATTGCAAATTAAATACGGTTGGGCTGTCACAGGGGGGCTCACACAGGCTTGTGGTTTTTTTCTCTCGTCTGCTCAGGTGGGTTAGATTTGCAGAGTTAACAACTACCCCCTGAGCCCATTGTTCAATCAGACGGCCTAAAATCTTTTAATTTCCCTCCAGTAGAGCCATTCTGTGCATTAGTTTCTCTTAGGCTAAATGGATAGTATCTATCTTGTCTTCCAGAACAGTTATCTTTGACATAACCGAAGAACAAAATTGAGTAAGATCCTTGAAGTAGCTGTCCAACTGGTCCAGTATCTCTACACAATCAGAGGCTCACTTTTTAAAGTCAATTTCACTAACAGTGATCTTCTTTATAGGCTTTTACCTGCACTTTTCATGCCACTTGGGCCTTGATTTCCTAATGGAATGGGATTTGATACTGGATGAGTGGGGGTTGGGATTATTTGTGTTGGCCGTGCCCCATCTACTTTTCTAAGAGGGTGGGCTAAGACAGTGGGCTAGCACAGTGAGCCATTACTTCAAGCATACTCAATGTTTGTGGGTCTTGAGTGACACATGGATTGAACTGGGCAATTGCAACAGGGGTTCTCTTAGAGGTAGATAATTGGTCCTCAGGGATGACGTTATCGAGAGGCATCTGGCAAGGTCACTCTCTCTGCATGAGGTCAGTAAGGTATACAATAAGGTCCTTGGTACCACTGAGTTGCCTCTAGAGCAACTTGATTTCTTTAAGGTAGAATCCATACTTGCTTCTAAGAGGCCAATCTCTGTCTCAATGACCACTATGACAGATAACAAGTAGTTTGGGATCCAGCTTTACCCTTTATTGTGCAAGCTGTCAAATGACTTCCCTTACTTTTGCCCATCTTTTACAGTAAAATGAAATTAGAACTAAACGTCTGTTGCTTCTCTGGTAATGAAAATTAACATTCTTCTATCCTTGTTTCAAAGCATTCTGGTAGTAGTCAAAAGAAGTCTGAGCCAAGAGATGGGGCCCAGCCCAGCCTTTTGTGGACTCTGATGGGTGGAGCAGAACTGTTGGCGGTCTCTCCCAGTACAGGTGAATCTACAGCCTGTAGTCCACGGCCCCTGTCAGCTCCTGATTGTTTTTCCACACTGCAGGAACACAGACCGGTTTTGGACCTGGCATCTCAAGGCGTGGCAGAATTGTTGGCGGTCTCTCCTGGTCCAGGTGAACCTGGGGCCTGTAGCTCTCACCCCCGTCAGCTCATGATCACCTTCCTCTCATTTTGAAAAGGAGATGCTCCCTACAGTACTGAAACTTTTCGAGTAGTGTCTACCAAAGAACACATGGTGACTGCCAAAAAACTTGATAAGTCCCTTACCAGAGACTGTTCTGACTTCAGGCCTGTGTTTCATCAATCTTCAATTTGAAATGGTGAAAGAAAGACTGTTGCTGAAAACTTAATGACTGTTGGTGATTCCTTACCACCATTTGCGATCTCCGACATTGAAGACAACCAGTACCAGTAACCAGATGGGATTGACAGATCACAGGGCCAAGAAGATTAATTGAAGTGATATAGTTGTACATGTTTCTATTTAGGTAGATATTTGTGTCTGTCTCATGATTTTCTGTAAATCTGCAATTTTTCATTTAACAGAGGGTGAGATGTAGTGTCTTGCATGAATTAGAATGGAACCTTTCTGGATCCCCAAGGACTCCATATCAGTGTGACGTAATTGTTAGAATAGAATGCAATGAAAGCTTGTTTTAGAATGTGGGAGTTCACAGGTACACATAAAGGAATAAAGACGTGATTTACAGCTCAGTGTGTGGCCCAGTTATTCAGCTTGTTCCAGGCTAGAGAAGACACTACAACCCTCATGTTCTACTTCATAGGAGATGGGGAAGAAGATAAATCCAAAGATGTTAAAGAGGTTTCATACTTTCTCTTCTTAGAGTGCTTCATCATTGTCAATATCCAAAAACACTCAACAAAGGTCAGCAAAACAATAAATACAACCTTTTAAAATCAACTGTACACACCACTATGCAGATCTTTCTACAAGGCTCTGCTCATTTCATCTCTCCCTTCCAACCCACTCATGAGAGAAGAGGCAAAAACAAGAATGCATGAACTAACAGGAAGTCAGGAACTTTGCACATGGATTATAGCCCAAATGTGTCTCCAGTGCAAACCAACCCTCATTTGCAGCTGTATCGGCATCAATCCACAAATGATCGAAGAGCCCAAAGCTCCAATTGATTGCCACATTCCAACTTTCAGTACATTTTTACCCCAAATGCACGGCAAAAATGGAATACACTGAAAAACTTCTCAAGCCCAGCAGGAGTCACAATTTCTTGGCATAACTTGAATCAAGACCTGCATACAAAACAGAGTAAGCCCAGCAGGAGCAGACATACTTGCAACTCTCATCTTGGCAAGACAGAAAAAATGAACAAGAGGAACGCTCCAGCCTCATGGGAAGGGGCAATAATACTAGCTTTGCTCTTCTGTTTTTCTTTCTCAGTAACTGGACTCCTCCACATTAGTGATGAATGGGACAAGGACAAATGGAATTGGGATAATGGTAATATTGCTACAGAGTCATACAGTTTTCTTTCCTTATAAGCCCTCAAGCACAGCATTAAGGGCTGTAATTTATTGATTTTCTTATCTAGGTATTAAAAGACATGATTGCACTGATGTGCCAGCAAAGGGTGATGATCTAATAGGATGGTTGTTTGATTTAAGTACAAGCTTGGCAAACTTCTTGGAATTTTGGATTTGTGTTATTTATATTCATAGTTAGAAGCACAGGGAGGAACTGGGATTCAAGAGTGCTATGAAACAAAGAAAGTTTAGTTAAGGAGATATTTGAATTTGATTTTTTTGCACTTGAAAACAAGGAACAATTAAGAGCTTTCTTGGCATCTTGGAACTTATTCCAGCTTGATTCCAATGTGTTCAGAAAAAAAGCACATAATATGAGCAGATTGCTTACAACATTAACATGTTCATTTGCAACACGGAATACTGGGAAGATTTTGCAGCAATTACATAGAAGGTTTTCATGTGCCATTCCTCTCAAACCATTTGATGCACATGACTCTAGTGAGATTGTGACAGGTGCTTGTCAATGTGGCCTTGGTGCTGATTTGCACAAATTAATAATGGCAGAGATTAGGCGATGCCATTTCTCTTACAAAGCCGAAGTGTTGCTCTGTTGGTGTGGAGGGGATGGGGATCAAACAGTTTAGGAATCATCCGTGGGGTTCTGAGTAAGCAGTTGATATATTTATTCATCACTAAAGATGAATTAGTCAAGAGATGTAATTAGATGAAAAATGACTTGTTAACTGTGAAAATGATTACTTGGCCTCAGTAGGTCAAAAATGTGCTCTGGGCTTTTTGTACCACATCAAATTCCAATACAGGAGTTTCACTTCTCTCCCTTTTGATAACTAGGATGCCTCTATCCAAGTCGCACAGACCTTTGATGAAAAATCTGCTCTTCCTTCAGTTAAAATTAAAGAAGCATTCGACAAGAGAAAGTCTCTGGTTGATCATTTGCATATTCTGACTGTTGATTTTGTGATAGTAAGATTGCCAGGGCGTGTACACAAAATGTTCCCTGGGTGCTAAAAACCTAAAGAGAGCTTGAAAGAGAATAAACGTGTTGTAGGAAGTTGGCTCTGTATGTGCTATTTCAAAGTAAGGAATAGCATGCACAGAGTCCAAGGGTTCCCCTTAGAGGTAAAATAGTGGTAAAAATAGATAATACTAATGCTCTATTTTGTGGTAGTGTGGTCGAGCAGTAGGCTTATCCAAGGAGTAGTGTTAAGCATTTGTTGTACATACACATAGACAATAAATGAGGTACACACACTCAGAGACAAATCCAGCCAATAGGTTTTTATATAGAAAAATATCTTTTCTTAGTTTATTTTAAGAACCACAGGTTCAAATTCTACATGTAATATCTCATTCGAAAGGTATTGCAGGTAAGTACTTTAGGAACTTTAAATCATCAAAATTGCATGTATACTTTTCAAGTTATTCACAAATAGCTGTTTTAAAAGTGGACACTTAGTGCAATTTTCACAGTTCCTAGGGGAGGTAAGTATTTGTTAGTTTTACCAGGTAAGTAAGACACTTACAGGGTTCAGTTCTTGGTCCAAGGTAGCCCACCGTTGGGGGTTCAGAGCAACCCCAAAGTCACCACACCAGCAGCTCAGGGCCGGTCAGGTGCAGAGTTCAAAGTGGTGCCCAAAAACACATAGGCTAGAATGGAGAGAAGGGGGTGCCCCGGTTCCGGTCTGCTTGCAGGTAAGTACCCGCGTCTTCGGAGGGCAGACCAGGGGGGTTTTGTAGGGCACCGGGGGGGACACAAGTCCACACAGAAATTTCACCCTCAGCGGCGCGGGGGCGGCCGGGTGCAGTGTAGAAACAAGCGTCGGGTTCGCAATGTTAGTCTATGAGAGATCTCGGGATCTCTTCAGCGCTGCAGGCAGGCAAGGGGGGGGGTTCCTCGGGGAAACCTCCACTTGGGCAAGGGAGAGGGACTCCTGGGGGTCGCTTCTCCAGTGAAAGTCCGGTCCTTCAGGTCCTGGGGGCTGCGGGTGCAGGGTCCCTCCCAGGCGTCGGGACTTTAGATTCAAAGAGTCGCGGTCAGGGGAAGCCTCGGGATTCCCTCTGCAGGCGGCGCTGTGGGGGCTCAGGGGGGACAGGTTTTGGTACTCACGGTATCAGAGTAGTCCTGGGGTCCCTCCTGAGGTGTTGGATCGCCACCAGCCGAGTCGGGGTCGCCGGGTGCAGTGTTGCAAGTCTCACGCTTCTTGCGGGGAGCTTGCAGAGTTCTTTAAAGCTGCTGGAAACAAAGTTGCAGCCTTTCTTGGAGCAGGTCCGCTGTCCTCGGGAGTTTCTTGTCTTTTCGAAGCAGGGGCAGTCCTCAGAGGATGTCGAGGTCGCTGGTCCCTTTGGAAGGCGTCGCTGGAGCAGGATCTTTGGAAGGCAGGAGACAGGCCGGTGAGTTTCTGGAGCCAAGGCAGTTGTCGTCTTCTGGTCTTCCGCTGCAGGGGTTTCAGCTAGGCAGTCCTTCTTCTTGTAGTTGCAGGAATCTAATTTTCTAGGGTTCAGGGTAGCCCTTAAATACTAAATTTAAGGGCGTGTTTAGGTCTGGGGGGTTAGTAGCCAATGGCTACTAGCCCTGAGGGTGGGTACACCCTCTTTGTGCCTCCTCCCAAGGGGAGGGGGTCACAATCCTAACCCTATTGGGGGAATCCTCCATCTGCAAGATGGAGGATTTCTAAAAGTTAGAGTCACCTCAGCTCAGGACACCTTAGGGGCTGTCCTGACTGGCCAGTGACTCCTCCTTGTTATTCTCATTATTTTCTCCGGCCTTGCCGCCAAAAGTGGGGCCTGGCCGGAGGGGGCGGGCAACTCCACTAGCTGGAGTGTCCTGCTGGGTTGGCACAAAGGAGGTGAGCCTTTGAGGCTCACCGCCAGGTGTGACAATTCCTGCCTGGGAGAGGTGTTAGCATCTCCACCCAGTGCAGGCTTTGTTACTGGCCTCAGAGTGACAAAGGCACTCTCCCCATGGGGCCAGCAACATGTCTCGGTTTGTGGCAGGCTGCTAGAACTAGTCAGCCTACACAGATAGTCGGTTAAGTTTCAGGGGGCACCTCTAAGGTGCCCTCTGTGGTGTATTTTACAATAAAATGTACACTGGCATCAGTGTGCATTTATTGTGCTGAGAAGTTTGATACCAAACTTCCCAGTTTTCAGTGTAGCCATTATGGTGCTGTGGAGTTCGTGTTTGACAGACTCCCAGACCATATACTCTTATGGCTACCCTGCACTTACAATGTCTAAGGTTTTGTTTAGACACTGTAGGGGTACCATGCTCATGCATTGGTACCCTCACCTATGGTATAGTGCACCCTGCCTTAGGGCTGTAAGGCCTGCTAGAGGGGTGTCTTACCTATACTGCATAGGCAGTGAGAGGCTGGCATGGCACCCTGAGGGGAGTGCCATGTCGACTTACTCGTTTTGTCCTCACTAGCACACACAAGCTGGTAAGCAGTGTGTCTGTGCTGAGTGAGAGGTCTCCAGGGTGGCATAAGACATGCTGCAGCCCTTAGAGACCTTCCTTGGCATCAGGGCCCTTGGTACTAGAAGTACCAGTTACAAGGGACTTATCTGGATGCCAGGGTCTGCCAATTGTGGATACAAAAGTACAGGTTAGGGAAAGAACACTGGTGCTGGGGCCTGGTTAGCAGGCCTCAGCACACTTTCAATTGTAAACATAGCATCAGCAAAGGCAAAAAATCAGGGGGCAACCATGCCAAGGAGGCATTTCCTTACACAACCCCCCCCCAAACGAAAGAGGATGAGACTAACCTTTCCCAAGAGAGTCTTCATTTTCTAAGTGGAAGAACCTGGAAAGGCCATCTGCATTGGCATGGGCAGTCCCAGGTCTGTGTTCCACTATAAAGTCCATTCCCTGTAGGGAGATGGACCACCTCAACAGTTTAGGATTTTCACCTTTCATTTGCATCAGCCATTTGAGAGGTCTGTGGTCGGTTTGAACTAGGAAGTGAGTCCCAAAGAGGTATGGTCTCAGCTTCTTCAGGGACCAAACCACAGCAAAGGCCTCCCTCTCAATGGCACTCCAACGCTGCTCCCTGGGGAGTAACCTCCTGCTAATGAAAGCAACAGGCTGGTCAAGGCCATCATCATTTGTTTGGGACAAAACTGCCCCTATCCCATGTTCAGAGGCATCAGTCTGCACAATGAACTGCTTAGAATAATCTGGAGCTTTGAGAACTGGTGCTGAGCACATTGCCTGTTTCAGGGTGTCAAAGGCCTGTTGGCAGTCCACAGTCCAGTTTACTTTCTTGGGCATTTTCTTGGAGGTGAGTTCAGTGAGGGCTGTCACAATGGATCCATATCCCTTCACAAACCTCCTGTAATACCCAGTCAAGCCAAGGAATGCCCTGACTTGAGTCTGGGTTTTTGGAGCTACCCAGTCCAGAATAGTCTGGATCTTGGGTTGGAGTGGCTGAACTTGGCCTCCACCTACAAGGTGTCCCAAATAAACCACAGTTCCCTGCCCTATCTGGCATTTGGATGCCTTGATAGAGAGGCCTGCAGATTGCAGAGCCTTCAAAACCTTCCTCAGGTGGACCAGGTGATCCTGCCAGGTGGAGCTAAAGACAGCAATATCATCAAGATAAGCTGTGCTAAAGGACTCCAAGCCAGCAAGGACTTGATTCACCAACCTTTGGAAGGTGGCAGGGGCATTCTTTAAACCAAAGGGCATAACAGTAAACTGATAATGCCCATCAGGTGTGGAGAATGCTGTCTTTTCTTTTGCTCCAGGTGCCATTTTTATTTGCCAGTACCCTGCTGTCAAGTCAAAGGTACTTAGGAATTTGGCAGCACCTAATTTATCAATGAGCTCATCAGCTCTTGGAATTGGATGAGCATCTGTCTTGGTGACAGAATTGAGCCCTCTGTAGTCCACACAAAACCTCATCTCTTTCTTTCCATCTGTGGTGTGAGGTTTGGGGACTAAGACCACTGGGCTAGCCCAGGGGCTGTCAGAGCGCTCAATGACTCCCAATTCCAGCATCTTGTGGACTTCCACCTTGATGCTTTCCTTAACATGGTCAGACTGTCTAAAGATTTTGTTCTTGACAGGCATGCTGTCTCCTGTGTCCACATCATGGGTACACAGGTGTGTCTGACCAGGGGTTAAGGAGAAGAGTTCAGGAAACTGTTGTAGGACTCTCCTACAATCAGCTTGCTGTTGGCCAGAGAGGGTGTCTGAGTAGATCACTCCATCTACTGTACCATCTTTTGGGTCTGATGACAGAAGATCAGGGAGAGGTTCACTCTCTGCCTCCTGATCCTCATCTGTTACCATCAACAGATTGACATCAGCCCTGTCGTGGAAGAGCTTAAGGCGGTTTACATGGATCACCCTTTTGGGGCTCCTGCTTGTGCCCAGGTCCACCAAGTAGGTGACCTGACTCTTCCTTTCTAGTACTGGGTAAGGGCCACTCCATTTGTCCTGGAGTGCCCTGGGAGCCACAGGCTCCAGAACCCAGACTTTCTGCCCTGGTTGGAACTCAACCAGTGCAGCCTTTTGGTCATACCAAAACTTCTGGAGCTGTTGGCTGGCCTCAAGGTTTTTGGTTGCCTTTTCCATGTACTCTGCCATTCTAGAGCGAAGGCCAAGTACATAGTCCACTATGTCCTGTTTAGGCTCATGGAGAGGTCTC
The DNA here is from genome assembly GCF_031143425.1 of Pleurodeles waltl. Taxonomy (NCBI): domain Eukaryota; kingdom Metazoa; phylum Chordata; class Amphibia; order Caudata; family Salamandridae; genus Pleurodeles; species Pleurodeles waltl. Next base: position 1,100,533,624 of record NC_090440.1, on the reverse strand, counting down.
TCCCAGCCTTCTTTAACAAGGGCAAGTGGTCCCCTTACAGGATGACCAAACAGAAGTTCAAAGGGTGAGAACCCTACTCCCTTCTGTGGTACCTCCCTGTAAGCGAAAAGCAGACATGGCAGGAGGACATCCCATCTCCTTTTGAGTTTTTCTGGGAGCCCCATGATCATGCCCTTTAATGTCTTGTTGAATCTCTCAACTAAGCCATTAGTTTGTGGATGGTAAGGTGTAGTGAATTTATAAGTCACTCCACACTCATTCCACATGTGCTTTAGGTATGCTGACATGAAGTTGGTACCTCTGTCAGACACCACCTCCTTAGGGAAACCCACTCTGGTAAAGATACCAATGAGGGCCTTGGCTACTGCAGGGGCAGTAGTCGACCTAAGGGGAATAGCTTCAGGATACCTGGTAGCATGATCCACTACTACCAGGATATACATATTTCCTGAGGCTGTGGGAGGTTCCAGTGGACCAACTATGTCCACACCCACTCTTTCAAAGGGCACCCCCACCACTGGAAGTGGAATGAGGGGGGCCTTTGGGTGCCCACCTGTCTTACCACTGGCTTGACAGGTGGGGCAGGAGAGGCAAAACTCCTTAACCATGTTGGACATATTGGGCCAGTAGAAGTGGTTGACTAACCTCTCCCACGTCTTGGTTTGTCCCAAATGTCCAGCAAGGGGAATGTCATGGGCCAATGTTAGGATGAACTCTCTGAACAGCTGAGGCACTACCACTCTCCTAGTGGCACCAGGTTTGGGGTCTCTGGCCTCAGTGTACAGGAGCCCATCTTCCCAATAGACCCTATGTGTTCCATTTTTCTTGCCTTTGGACTCTTCAGCAGCTTGCTGCCTAAGGCCTTCAAGAGAGGGACAGGTTTCTTGTCCCTTACACAGCTCCTCCCTTGAGGGTCCCCCTGGGCCTAAGAGCTCAACCTGATAAGGTTCAAGCTCCAAAGGCTCAGTTCCCTCAGAGGGCAGAACTTCTTCCTGAGAAGAGAGGTTCCCTTTCTTTTGCTGTGTTGCAGTTGGCTTCCCAACTGACTTTCCTGTTCTCTTGGTAGGCTGGGCCATTTTTCCAGACTCCAGCTCTACTTTTTCACCCTGTGCCTTGCACTGTGCTCTTGTTTTCACACACACCAGTTCAGGGATACCCAGCATTGCTGCATGGGTTTTTAGCTCTACCTCAGCCCATGCTGAGGACTCCAGGTCATTTCCAAGCAGACAGTCCACTGGGATATTTGAGGAGACCACCACCTGCTTCAGGCCATTGACCCCTCCCCATTCTAAAGTAACCATTGCCATGGGATGTACTTTTCTCTGATTGTCAGCGTTGGTGACTGTGTAAGTTTTTCCAGTCAGGTATTGGCCAGGGGAAACCAGTTTCTCTGTCACCATGGTGACACTGGCACCTGTATCCCTCAGGCCCTCTATTCTAGTCCCATTAATTAAGAGTTGCTGTCTGTATTTTTGCATGTTAGGCGGCCAGACAGCTAGTGTGGCTAAATCCACCCCACCCTCAGAAACTAGAGTAGCTTCAGTGTGGACCCTGATTTGCTCTGGGCACACTGTTGATCCCACTTGGAGACTAGCCATACCAGTGTTACCTGGATGGGAGTTTGGAGTGGAACCTTTCTTGGGACAGGCCTTGTCTCCAGTTTGGTGTCCATGCTGTTTACAGCTATGACACCAGGCCTTTTTGGGATCAAAGTTTTTACCCTTGTACCCATTGTTTTGTGAAGAGGCTCTGGGCCCACCCTCCTGTGCAGGTTTTTGGGGGCCTGTAGAAGACTCTTTACTATTTTTAGTTTTGGTTGTCTCATCACCCTTCTGCTGGGGAGTCTTTGTGACCCCTTTCTTTTGGTCACCCCCTGTTGAAGTCTTGGACACCCTTGTCTTGACCCAATGGTCCGCCTTCTTTCCCAATTCTTGGGGAGAAATTGGTCCTAGGTCTACCAGATGCTGATGCAGTTTATCATTGAAACAATTACTTAACAGGTGTTCTTTCACAAATAAATTGTACAGCCCATCATAATTATTTACACCACTGCCTTGAATCCAACCATCTAGTGTTTTCACTGAGTAGTCAACAAAGTCAACCCAGGTCTGGCTCGAGGATTTTTGAGCCCCCCTGAACCTAATCCTGTACTCCTCAGTGGAGAATCCAAAGCCCTCAATCAGGGTACCCTTCATGAGGTCATAAGATTCTGCATCTTGTCCAGAGAGTGTGAGGAGTCTATCCCTACACTTTCCTGTGAACATTTCCCAAAGGAGAGCACCCCAGTGAGATCTGTTCACTTTTCTGGTTACACAAGCCCTCTCAAAAGCTGTGAACCATTTGGTGATGTCATCACCATCTTCATATTTAGTTACAATCCCTTTGGGGATTTTCAACATGTCAGGAGAATCTCTGACCCTATTTATGTTGCTGCCACCATTGATGGGTCCTAGGCCCATCTCTTGTCTTTCCCTCTCTATGGCTAGGATCTGTCTTTCCAAAGCCAATCTTTTGGCCATCCTGGCTAACTGGATGTCCTCTTCACTGGAGTTATCCTCAGTGATTTCAGAGTTGTTGGTCCCTCCTGTGAGGGAACCAGCATCTCTGACTATTATTTGTGGAGTCAGGGCTTGAGAAGCCCTGCTCTCCCTAAGTAGGACTGGAGGGGGGGAATTTCCCTCCAAGTCACTATCTTCATCCTCTGAGTTGCCATCCTCAGAGGGGTTGGCCTTTTCAAACTCTGCCAAAAGCTCCTGGAGCTGTACTTTGGTAGGTTTGGGGCCCATTGCTATTTTCTTTAGTTTACAGAGTGACCTTAGCTCTCTCATCTGTAGATGGAGGTAAGGTGTGGTGTCGAGTTCCACCACATTCACATCTGTGCTAGACATTTTGCTTCTAAAAGTTGGAATACTTTTTAAGAATCTACAACTGGTTCTACAATCTAATTCAAACTTTTACAAACTTTTAAACTCTAAAAGAAATGCTAAACAGGATCTAACACAAGGCCCTAGCAGGTCTTTTAAGAATTTAGAAAACTTTTCAAATTGCAAAAATCAATTTCTAATGACAATTTTGGAATTTGTCGTGTGATCAGGTATTGGCTGAGTAGTCCAGCAAATGCAAAGTCTTGTACCCCACCGCTGATCCACCAATGTAGGAAGTTGGCTCTGTATGTGCTATTTCAAAGTAAGGAATAGCATGCACAGAGTCCAAGGGTTCCCCTTAGAGGTAAAATAGTGGTAAAAATAGATAATACTAATGCTCTATTTTGTGGTAGTGTGGTCGAGCAGTAGGCTTATCCAAGGAGTAGTGTTAAGCATTTGTTGTACATACACATAGACAATAAATGAGGTACACACACTCAGAGACAAATCCAGCCAATAGGTTTTTATATAGAAAAATATCTTTTCTTAGTTTATTTTAAGAACCACAGGTTCAAATTCTACATGTAATATCTCATTCGAAAGGTATTGCAGGTAAGTACTTTAGGAACTTTAAATCATCAAAATTGCATGTATACTTTTCAAGTTATTCACAAATAGCTGTTTTAAAAGTGGACACTTAGTGCAATTTTCACAGTTCCTAGGGGAGGTAAGTATTTGTTAGTTTTACCAGGTAAGTAAGACACTTACAGGGTTCAGTTCTTGGTCCAAGGTAGCCCACCGTTGGGGGTTCAGAGCAACCCCAAAGTCACCACACCAGCAGCTCAGGGCCGGTCAGGTGCAGAGTTCAAAGTGGTGCCCAAAAACACATAGGCTAGAATGGAGAGAAGGGGGTGCCCCGGTTCCGGTCTGCTTGCAGGTAAGTACCCGCGTCTTCGGAGGGCAGACCAGGGGGGTTTTGTAGGGCACCGGGGGGGACACAAGTCCACACAGAAATTTCACCCTCAGCGGCGCGGGGGCGGCCGGGTGCAGTGTAGAAACAAGCGTCGGGTTCGCAATGTTAGTCTATGAGAGATCTCGGGATCTCTTCAGCGCTGCAGGCAGGCAAGGGGGGGGGTTCCTCGGGGAAACCTCCACTTGGGCAAGGGAGAGGGACTCCTGGGGGTCGCTTCTCCAGTGAAAGTCCGGTCCTTCAGGTCCTGGGGGCTGCGGGTGCAGGGTCCCTCCCAGGCGTCGGGACTTTAGATTCAAAGAGTCGCGGTCAGGGGAAGCCTCGGGATTCCCTCTGCAGGCGGCGCTGTGGGGGCTCAGGGGGGACAGGTTTTGGTACTCACGGTATCAGAGTAGTCCTGGGGTCCCTCCTGAGGTGTTGGATCGCCACCAGCCGAGTCGGGGTCGCCGGGTGCAGTGTTGCAAGTCTCACGCTTCTTGCGGGGAGCTTGCAGAGTTCTTTAAAGCTGCTGGAAACAAAGTTGCAGCCTTTCTTGGAGCAGGTCCGCTGTCCTCGGGAGTTTCTTGTCTTTTCGAAGCAGGGGCAGTCCTCAGAGGATGTCGAGGTCGCTGGTCCCTTTGGAAGGCGTCGCTGGAGCAGGATCTTTGGAAGGCAGGAGACAGGCCGGTGAGTTTCTGGAGCCAAGGCAGTTGTCGTCTTCTGGTCTTCCGCTGCAGGGGTTTCAGCTAGGCAGTCCTTCTTCTTGTAGTTGCAGGAATCTAATTTTCTAGGGTTCAGGGTAGCCCTTAAATACTAAATTTAAGGGCGTGTTTAGGTCTGGGGGGTTAGTAGCCAATGGCTACTAGCCCTGAGGGTGGGTACACCCTCTTTGTGCCTCCTCCCAAGGGGAGGGGGTCACAATCCTAACCCTATTGGGGGAATCCTCCATCTGCAAGATGGAGGATTTCTAAAAGTTAGAGTCACCTCAGCTCAGGACACCTTAGGGGCTGTCCTGACTGGCCAGTGACTCCTCCTTGTTATTCTCATTATTTTCTCCGGCCTTGCCGCCAAAAGTGGGGCCTGGCCGGAGGGGGCGGGCAACTCCACTAGCTGGAGTGTCCTGCTGGGTTGGCACAAAGGAGGTGAGCCTTTGAGGCTCACCGCCAGGTGTGACAATTCCTGCCTGGGAGAGGTGTTAGCATCTCCACCCAGTGCAGGCTTTGTTACTGGCCTCAGAGTGACAAAGGCACTCTCCCCATGGGGCCAGCAACATGTCTCGGTTTGTGGCAGGCTGCTAGAACTAGTCAGCCTACACAGATAGTCGGTTAAGTTTCAGGGGGCACCTCTAAGGTGCCCTCTGTGGTGTATTTTACAATAAAATGTACACTGGCATCAGTGTGCATTTATTGTGCTGAGAAGTTTGATACCAAACTTCCCAGTTTTCAGTGTAGCCATTATGGTGCTGTGGAGTTCGTGTTTGACAGACTCCCAGACCATATACTCTTATGGCTACCCTGCACTTACAATGTCTAAGGTTTTGTTTAGACACTGTAGGGGTACCATGCTCATGCATTGGTACCCTCACCTATGGTATAGTGCACCCTGCCTTAGGGCTGTAAGGCCTGCTAGAGGGGTGTCTTACCTATACTGCATAGGCAGTGAGAGGCTGGCATGGCACCCTGAGGGGAGTGCCATGTCGACTTACTCGTTTTGTCCTCACTAGCACACACAAGCTGGTAAGCAGTGTGTCTGTGCTGAGTGAGAGGTCTCCAGGGTGGCATAAGACATGCTGCAGCCCTTAGAGACCTTCCTTGGCATCAGGGCCCTTGGTACTAGAAGTACCAGTTACAAGGGACTTATCTGGATGCCAGGGTCTGCCAATTGTGGATACAAAAGTACAGGTTAGGGAAAGAACACTGGTGCTGGGGCCTGGTTAGCAGGCCTCAGCACACTTTCAATTGTAAACATAGCATCAGCAAAGGCAAAAAGTCAGGGGGCAACCATGCCAAGGAGGCATTTCCTTACACGTGTAATTAGGATTAATAATATACTAGGTGGAGAAAACAGAAACTATCTGTTCTTCCTGAGGGAAGTGTGTCATGCATGGGAAACAGAGGAGAGTTCAAGCCTGGACTTGTGTGTCCGGGGTCAAACTTTCCCCCGAGATCATTGAAGGGGTCTGACGGATGCAGTTGGAGATCACATAAAACAAGTGTGGTTCCAGAAAAAATCTTCAACTATATTAGCTGATGGAAGTCTGCTTCATGATGCTAATATTACATCATTAACAATATTTGCATTTTGTGTGTGCATGTCGTTCCTTGTTGTGAGTGGTACTCCTCATTGTCCTTCTAAGTTAAAGCAAAAAAAGATGTGTTTGGATGTATGTTGTTTATATTTATATTTAGGAGCAAGGAGGGGGAATGAGATTCTCAGCTGCAATGAAAGAGAACAGAAATATGGAATATTGACATGATTTTCTGGTTGCAGTTGCTCTTGGGTCTTCTCCTTGCCATTAGAGAACTCGGTCTTAAATAGAGAAAATGTACAAGTTTCTCTGTACCAGCTTCTTTCCTCCGTCTCAGTTTTCCTTGGTTTCAAAGTTGATAAATTGAATGTCAAATTATTTTTTATTAGTAATACCTTTTATTAGTGTTTGAAACTTTAACCCTCCTATGTTAGGTTTATATGTATAAAGATATATTTATTTTTTCTTTACTGGGATTGTATTATGATTATTATTATTATTATTATTAGTAGTACTAGTAGTAGTAGTATTGTCGTTGTTGTTCATTATTATTTTGTTGCTATCTTAGCTCACTGGTGCACTAGCAGTATGTGAAAAGGATTTTCTCGAGGCTCAACCACTATGAGGTACATATCGCGCTATGAACAAACTGTTATTAATGAAAAGATTCAGTTCCTTTTATTGACCCAGGGAAGATGAATGGTTTTGCTCAGCCCTGCTGGTATGCAGACTTGTGAGCTTTTAGATTGGTTTCTCACAGTCAAACACATCTTACTTGCGAAATGCATTATGCCACCACTCTCTGTATCTTATGCGATAAAAGTGCCCTATTTGAAACAATAATATTAATGTAATTTATCTTTACTGCATGTACATCTATTTTATGTGAACAATATGAGGATTAACCTATGTAGGCTCATGTATGGTTTACAAATAGTTGCATAACTGCATGTATTGTGCACAGTTTTCAAATGTAAAAAGTGGCTAGTGCTAAAGAATGAAGCCACCGAGGCGTAGAAAGTTAAACCATAAATATATCGATGGGTGTAGGTCCCCGAACTGGCTATTTATTCAGTTTTTGTCTTCTTTGGATGGTGCAAACCTGAGAGGCACAACATTTAATTTCCTGTCACAGATTTTCAGTTTCAAGGTAACAGTATTGGACATTGTTCTTGGGTAACCAGACAGAGATAAGGTTAATTTGCAAAATAACATTTAATTGACCTCAGTTGTTACGGAAACAGGAATATGTTCAGCACAGTAAAAAGATTACAAATTGAAGTTCAGTCAACAGTTTCAAGATTATGAGCTTCTAGAACATCTTCTGATATAACACTAGCGCCATGATCATGCGTGCTGTAGGAATAGGCATTGTTTATCACCTGAAAAAATCAAACTACCCAGGGATCAGAATGTAGTAGGTGCGATAAGTAGCACTTAATTCGAGTTTTTGTGGAATAACATTAACATTTTGGTTATGCCACACCAAAATCTGCATGTGATAGAAAATAAAGTACTGCTTTACCATGTTCAGTCATGCAAGGTTTAACCTGCTGAAGTGGTGAGGTATTTAATGTACCCTGTAAATGCCACACAACACAGAATTGTGACCAGGGTGCAAACAATGTTTTGCACCGTGGTAAAAACATTAACACATTCCTAATTAGGTCTTAGACAGCTTCTCTCTTGAAGTTTAGGGTGAACTTTGTTTTTGCATGCAAAGTGACTTAGACAAAAAAAAATCATATTTTGATCATCAAATAGAAAATAGTGTAATTCACAGATATGCCATTGTGGGCGCACACATACATCTCTAGTTATCTCATCCAATGTGCACCAACTGCTTGGACCGGGAGCATGATGCACCTGTACATGCTTTGGTATTCCCCGGTGAACCATTTTCTATTTCGTAAATTCTGTACATTTCATGAAGTGTTAAATATTCTCAATAAGAATGACAGGCAAGGGCTAAATGAAAGTTTACTCAAAGAATATAAGGACAGAAATACATAGCTGGACGATCAATGGGTTAATTATATAGACATATAAATCAAAAGTACAGGAACAACTCAGTAAAGTTCTATAGAAAATCCAACATAGATTCTTCTCCTAGGAAAGGGAAAAGATGGAATGCAAACAGAGGAAAAGCATGTCCTTTGATAAGACTGTAGACAAAAGATTTCATACATTCAGTACACAAGTACATGGTTCACGGGATATGCACCAATGAGGAACAAGCAAGCAGAGACAATTTATTACAGAATCAAAGATTGTTTTATAATTCTGCTACATTAGATTCAGAGTTTCCCAGAGTCTATTCAGGTGACATGATTCAATACATTGGCCCACATTTGTGGGCTTTTGGTGCAGGGCAGCAGAGCAAGTCTCCTTTTTGTGCTGCCATGCATCAAAGGGAAAGGACAGGAATGCACTGTATTTAGGCATTATGTTGCTTTCCTGTCCTTTCCCACTGCTCTGGTGCTCTGGTGCTGGTGCTGTTTCGGCAAATCTAGTGCCAACACAGGCACTCCTGCACAATTGTACAAGGGTGTCTGCATTGTAGCAGGATTGTTTTTGTTAAGGAAGGGGCACCCATCCAGCACATAAACAATCCTCTTAGGCATTTTCCTCTTTCTATGTATGCTGCAAGATGCAGCACACATAGAAAGAGGAAAGTTACAGGAGAAATAAAGATATGTCTCCTCATTGTGCCTCTCCTGGGGAGGCGCAAGATTTTGGCGCATCCCCAGGTTTATAAACTCTTGTGTATCTGGAGGTGTATCACAATCCATGGATGTTGCATGGGAACACCCACCGCAACGCCCATGGAAAGCCTTCCTTGTGCAGAGTAACACAACGCAGCAATTGGTGCTGCCTTGCCTCACTTCATATCTATGAGGCAATTCAAAGCCACACAAAGGTTTGCACCACCACTGAAGCTCAAAAAGTGAGGCAAAAATGGTGCAGAGGGCTCATAAATATGCTCCATAGTGTTTATTGCAATCTAGGTTTGTCCTTGGTTAGGTACATCGCTTTGAATGTGCCTGGTAAAGTTTCAGTCTTCAGTGCAAAGCTCACAATTCTGTATTATGCCAATAGAATCAACAACAGCAGTGGTCACATGGTAAATAATTGCATCCCATACAAAATGGAAAACAGATGCGACAACCCTGCCTCTGATGATATTTTAACCTATTAGTTGATTAAATTCATTTGCAAAGTTTTAGGAATAAAAGCACACATGTAATGCTGATTAGTATGACCAAAAAAGGAGTCAAATGCAATTTTAGTATTCCTCTGCCTAAGCTTCCTAGCCATGTGCCAGTCTTGACAAATCCCCTTCCAATAGTTCCAAATACAAACCTATTCCTTCCCAGGCACGTCTCTTCCAGTTCATTTAGTTCATGGATGGTGTTAGTGATGTTTGCAATTTAGCTATTAAGGAGGTTATCTTTCTTTGGAATGTAAGTGCAGCATTTTCTAGCATGAATTACCTTGCAGACTCTGCCTTCCTTTGTAAGAAGCATGCCTAAAGCAAGTTTAATTTGTATTATCATGGCTCTTGTAGCAAGCAATTCTTTGTTAATAACTGTTAGGGCACCCACAGTATTAGTAACAAGCCTAGCTACTAAAGTTCATCATTTTTATAATCTCAACATCATTTAATGCTACCCCCGCAAAGTGTATTAATGCTCCAAAAATGTTGCTGAGTGTCTGCTTAAAACTACTTCTGCTTCATCTTCTATAGCAATCAAGCTGTGAATCTATTTCATTACTGTGATAGATTCTTGGGAAGACTAAAACTGTATAACAACTATCTACCATATAATGCGGCAATATGAAGGTAAGTTGATTTACCACACACATAATATATAATAGTCACTTCTTACTCAGCAAAACTCCACTTTTTACTAAATAGCTATGCGCACATTCGTTCCAACCCACGACCTCAGCAGTCTTATTTCCTTCCTGTTTTCTTACCATGCACAACGTTCCTTTCTTGGCAACATGGATGCTTAATCTTGGGGTGAATCCTCTAGATTTTTTTACCCTTTCTCCTGAAGTGTTCCATATTAACTTTCTTCCTTCCCTCCTCTTCATCCTTACTTAGGGGGTCATTATGAACATGGCGGTAAATACCGTCGACTTTCGTGTTGACGGTGAGCAGAAGACCGCCAATGGCAGTGAACAGAAACCCGCCATATAAAGATGCAAAAACAGAACCCGCCAAAATGTATGTTACCCCCAGACACCACCAGGGCTTTGTCGGCGGAAAGGCTGCACATTCCACACCACCACTGACGAGCACACAAATCCCCCATCCTCCAAATAATGATGCACAAATCACCACGGCGGTTAGTGGATGCCAAACGACCATTGGTAGTACAGACCTCCACGGCCAGCAATGGGACCCAACAGCAAGAAGTGCACTCATTGGCAAGTTTGAAACCCACACACCTGACACACATCCACAACACTATAAAACATTCACATACACACCCCACAATCCTTTGCATCGCCAATAGGAGAAGCCAGACTGACAACACTACAAGCAGAAACTGAATTCAACAACACACAACTCACACACCCACCCACAGAACAGCACCCTCACCAATATCCACACAACACACCACCCATAACCAACACCATGGCACCCCCTATGCACCCACGCTTCCCAGAAAGGGAGCTTAGAACAATGGTAGACGAGATACTCAAGATCGAGCCACAAATCTTCAATGCACAGGTCCAGCACACACCCATCACCGGGAAGATGGAGTTATGGCAGACAATAGTGAACAAGGTCAATGCAGGGGGAAACCATCCATGCTCAAGGGACGACATTCGCAAGAGATGGAATGACCTACATGGAAAGCTGAGGTCCATGGCATTGAGGCACAACATTGCGGTCCAGAAGACTGGGAGAGGACCCCCACCAACACCCCCGACTACACTGAATGGGAGGAAAAGGTACTGGCCATCCTGCACTCTGAGGGCCTCACTGGACTCACTGGAGGAATGGACTTGTGTAAGTCATCTACAATGACCCCATATCCACCACACCTGTAATGCATGCAACACCTCACCCCTCCAACTACTACCAAGACCACACCCCACCCTGGCCCCAATCACTACATCCATTCACCTTGCATGCCCACAAACCCACAAACAGACTCACATCCCTCCCCCTGTGCACAGCCACCCACCCCTGCAAGGTATCACAATAGCACTTCACCACACACAATGTACCACCACATACCATGCCAAATGCAATTGCAACCTCATAAAAGGACCCTGCATGGCCCAACAGGGGAAAACCTGCACAAAATAGGCCTGCCCTGTGCACCCTCATCCGATTTTGTAAATGTAACATACATGTCCATTCCCCTCCACACGCACCATCACCCATGCCACCCTGACGGAAAGGCCAAGGAGTGCCAGCGCCCCACATGGAGACAGAGGCACCACACGGGACACTGGAGAGGGAACTCTGGACAGTGAGGAATAACCTGGCCACTCAGATAGTCCTGGACTGTCACCATCCAGCAGCCCCGTCCAGGACACCACTGGCATCCCTACCACACAGCCACCAACATCAGCACATGACAAACGACCCCACACCAGTGTATCCAGGCCACAGGCTGGTGGAACACAAGTACAGAGGCCACAGTCTCCACCTACCAACAGGCAGGATCACGATGGCCCCAGTACAAGTGGTACTGCCAGACCTGTGCAGGGGACAACGACACAGGGGGCTAGGGCCAGTGAGAGGGCCTCAGTGGCCCAGGGGGGAGACCGAAGGATGGATGCTGCAGCCCAGGAGGTGATCTCTAAGGTCCTTGGATCGTACCACCATACACAAGACAGGATGGGCAAGATAGTGGACACCCTGGAGCAGAGTCAAAGACTGCAGATAGCCCAACATCAAGAGGCCATGGAGCAGTGGAAACAGCAGGGGTGCTGCAGCACCACTTCCCAACCCAGCCTGGTACCCCCACAAACCAGGAAGCCCCTACCACTGACCATGATGCAGGCCAGCCGTTAACATCAGCAGCAGCAACTGGACTTGTGCCACTATCTAAGGACACACAGGAGACCAGCACCCCTACCCGTACAGCCCAACACCAGACACTCAAACGGTCCCTCAGACCCAGATATGGCACTGGTACACCTGCCAAGAACAAGGCACCGTCAAAGAAGTGACTCTGACACGAACTGTCTCCCAAGTGTGCCACTGTACCAACATCCTTACCTGCCAATAGCAACTCAACAACTAGCAAGGTACAGATGGACATATAACCACTGCCACCAATCGGTGAGACCATGTAGCCAGTATGGACATTCACCAGTCAGCGCACTCCCATCACCATAAAGAGCACCAATGCATCCCTGACACCTATTAAAACACATGTACACCAATGTCAATGTCCCCTGTCATTATGTTGAATTATTTGTAAGTGTGAATGCATTTGCCAGTTACATTAGTAATCAGACCTTTATTGCAGGATGGCACCCCACGCACAACACGGTGTGGAGTGAACAGAAATGTACAAGTTGGTTATCATGTCACATGGCACTTGAAATTCATGCACCAGTGTAAATGGCTACAGACCCCACACCCCCATAGAGAATAAGGCAGACTGACATTATGCAGTACAGACAACATCATCAGTGAACAGCACCTCATAGTCACTGGAAGTATAGTTGGATCAGTTGGTTCCTGGAGTGTACATCTTCCCCCTCTTCATCATCACCACCACTCTCATCCCCTCGCAGAGGAAGCTGGTCTGGATATACAGCACCCTCGTCCTCCAGTAGGGGGATAGATTTCCTCACAGACATGTTGTGCACCATGCAGCAGGCCAACACAATTCTACACACTTTCTCAGGGCCATAGCACAGGGATCCCCCAGAGAAATGGGGGCAAAGGAATCTAGCCTTCAGGAGACCTATAGTGGACTCAATCACTCTCCTAGTATGTCCATGGACCTCATGGTAAGTCCTCTCAGCATCTGTTCTAGGATTCCTCTGTGGTGTCAGGAGCCAATGCATGCTAGGGTAGCCAGAATCACCTGCAAAAGTGGGCAAAACATGACTGTAACTAACTACCCTCAGTTGCAGACAGCCTGGCTGTCAACTATGTACAGAAAATGTGTCAAACACACTCACCTATGATCCATCCTCTGTCCCCTTGTAGTTGTTCCATCATGTGTGGCACACTGCTGTTCCTCAGCACAAATGAATCATGGACTGATCCAGGGAACATGGCATTCACATGTGAGATGTACTGGTCTGCAGTACACACCAATTGTATGTTCATGGAGTGGAAGTTCTTCCTGTTTCTGTACACCTGTTCACTTTATCTTGTGGGGATGAGAGCTATGTTGGTGCCATCGATGGCACCTATCACATGGGGAATGTTGGCAAAGGCATAAAATCTGACTTGATGGCAGGTAGGTCAGCACTATGGGTAAACTTCACATATATCTGCAGGTGTTGTACAAATGCATCCAGGAATATGGACAGGCTAAGGCTAAACATTGGCTGGGGAAACCCTGCACCAATCCTCATTGTCACCTGAAATGAGCCAGTGGCCAGGAAATAGATTACAGAGATCACTTGAACTTCAGTAGGGATGGCATGCTGATTCCAATTAGTCGGTCTCAGTACTGGATCCAGTTATGCACAAAGTTCATGGACAGTAGCACGAGTGAGTCTGTAATTGATAATGATGTGACGTTCCACCATGGTCTCCAAATCAGCAAGAGGTCTGTACACAAATGGGGCCCTCCCTCGCCACATGGGTCTGTACCTAGGAGGAATGGAGAACACATGTGAGGTACACAAATTCATTTGCACAACCTGTTGTGTATGAAACACTGCTGTAAAACATGTAGGTTACACATAATCATTGTAGGATGTTAACCTGGAGTGACATGTCTTAACTGATACGTCTGGACTGTTGTGGTGAGTAAATGGTCATTTGGCCATGCGTTTGAGGACAAGGGTCCATAGGGCCTGCATGGGACCCATGACTAGTAAACAACTGCGTAGTAGTTCGCAATATGTCAGCCCCCTGTCATCCAGATATGTGGCAGTGGAAGTGACCTCATACTGCTAGCGGTTGTCGTCATGGCGTGTTCACCACTGTGCACCCATTCATTGGTTAACATTGATGTCAATGGGGAATATGGGCCTATCATGATCGCCGCTGGCGGTGACGGTGCACATCGCCGCGGAGCGTACGCCATTTCGTCACCCCGGGTTCACTTGACTCCCAGATTCTGTGCATGCAAGTACTCCACTGAGTGTGCTGCTGTGTCCTGACTCTGGTCCAGAGGTGCAGGTGAGTGGGCGGATGGGGTACATGGATGTGTGACATGGTGGTGGATGGCTGTATGCATGTGTGCACGATTTGTGACTGCACAGCCGTTGAATGTATGACATTCAGCGTGAGTGAGGTGCTGGAAAGCTGTTGTTAAGTGTCCGTCCCATAGGGGACGTATGGCCAGCGGTGTCAAATGGGCTTTTTCTGACCTCAGTTTTTCTTTTCTGTGTGTCCTCTACAGATCAGCGCCCATCAGAAGAGGGGACTCTGGCAGGCCATCATCAGGGAGGTGCAGACCCTGGGGGTCTACAATCGGCAGAGCACCCACTGCAGGAGGCAGTGGGAGGACCTGCGGCGCTAGGCGAGGAAGACCTGTGAGGCCCAGCTGGGGAGGTCCTCCCAACGAAGAAGGGGTGCCCGTCGGGCCTTGACCCCCCTAATGCGCTGCATTCTGGTGGTGGCATATCCAGACTTGGATGGGAGCTTGAATGCTGCACAGCAGATACAAGGGGGTGAATACAGAGACCATTGTATGCCTCCTTGATAGATGTCTGAGGGTGCTGTAGTATGTATGCTGTCTAGTGGCAGGGACTCCTACTGTTGTCATATAGCAAAACGGTCCCCATGAGCAGTTAGATGATAAGAGGCAGGCCTGCAGTTCCTCAGTTCCTTCTGTAATGTGGTAGATGGTTGTATTCTAGGGTTGTGGCCACTAGTCAGGGGCACAGGCATGAGTATAGCTGTAGGAGCTGCATGTTGGTGTATTAGCTGGGTGAGAGAATGGGTGGACTAGATATGTACATCCATTCAGGTGTTAATATTCTCTCTCCTGTTTTATCTCCCCACCCCTTTACTCTTGTGTTGTCTGTGTACATCAGCATCATCTGGCGAGGGAGCAGTGGCACCGGCGAGGGGGATGCAGCGGCCCACAGTTCCAAGGAGGCAGAGTCTACCAATGCCAAGGGGACTAGTGGGTTGGAGGGTGAGGGGAGTACCACGGGGGAGGCAACTACCACTGGAGGTAGTGACTCTGATACCTCCTCCGATGGGAGCTCCCTGGTGGTGGTGGACCCTAGTGGGCCCACCCAATCTATGACATCTTCCGCCACCCCCCATGCCATCACTGTCCTCCCAGTTGCACCCCACCCAGTTGCCCATGCTCACTCACCCAGAAGGGTGGGCATCTCCTTCACCCCAGGCACCTCATCCCTGGCCCCCGTCAGCCCTGCTGTCCTCACTAAGGAGGCTATTGACCACCTGAGGACCATCTCTGTAGGGCAGACTACCATTGTGAATGCCATCCAGGGGCTAGCATCCCAGAAGCACCAGTGCAATGCATACCTGGAAGGCATTCATGGTGTCATGTCTGGCCTACAGAGATCTTTTCAGGCTCTGGCCTCCTCTTTGATGGCAGCCAGTGTTCCTGGTCTTTCCGTCCCCCCTCCCAGCACCTCTACCCCTTCCAGCACCCCACTCCCTTCACCCATCCCAAGCACACGTTCAGACAGCCATGCACACACCTCAACACACAAGAAGCACACACAGAAACACAAGCACCACACTTACCACCACAGGCATACACACAGCCAACATACAAAGGCACACACAACAACATCCACTTCCCCCACTGTGTCCACCTCTCCAGCCTCCCTCTCTTTCACCTCAACATGCACACTCCCAAGCACTGCACCCTCATTCACTGTTTCTGACCCCATTCTTGCATTCACCACAACATCAGACATCCAGTCATGCACCCTAGACACCACTCCTGCACTCACCACAACGACTGAGTGTTGTGTTGAGTAACACTTGCAGCACACTCACCAAACTTGCAGACACCCAGACAGCATCCGTTTACTCTGGCAGCCTGTCTTGTCCCACTGTGTCCACCCCACCTCCTCCCATTACACTCAGACGTTCCCAGACACCCACCCAACACACATCCACCATACCTCAGCATACTGTACATGCACCTGCATCCACGTCACGCACACATACACCTGTAACAACCACTCCCTCTACCTACACTCCCACACCTTCTTCCAGGTCCACCCCGACTGCCCGTAAGAAACTTTTTCTATCCCGTGGAGTCCTTTTTGAACCCACTGGCCCACCCCGTCTCGTCCTTAAATGTGCCCACCTCCTTGCCCTGTCCACTCCTTCCACATCCAAGTCCACCCCTGTCTGCCCTTCCCATTTCCGTGCCCCTTCCCCAGTGAGCAAGAGGCCCCGTGCTGGCCGTGGTCCAACTGCCACCCCCGGTCCAAGCCCGCTCCCCCACCTTCCAAGGCTAAACCCAAACCCCTTACACCTCCCAAACATAAGCCCAAGCCTCCACCTCCCAGACAGAAGTCCCCATCCCCACCACCCCCTGTCCCTGTTCCCTGAGTTGCCTAGCTGCCCCATGTCCCTTTATGATGGAGTACCATGTGCACATGTGGGAGTCAAGTTCGGGCCATTTGGGCCTATCAGCCTTTCTGATATGGACTGGCCAATGGCCTCATCTGGACAATCTGTTGCTCCTGGAGCTGTAATAAAGTTTGTGTGCCCAGTGTTGTTGTTGGCACAATCTGGATACGTGGTTCCTCGTTTCATTGCGGGTGGTGTGGTGCATATGTGGGTACTTTGGGCAGGTTGTCTTAGCCTTGTGTCGGTTAAGTACATGTTGCTCAGGTTTGTATGGCTTGTGATGTTGTGAGGGGTTGTGGGTGCATTGTGGGATGGATGGGGTGGGTGGGTGTGCAACGGTGCCCTTTCTTCCCTTGTTTAGTAGGTTACGGTACTTACCATCGTCGTCTTCGTTGGCGGTCACGGTCGCGGAAAGGAGCAGCACTGGCATGATTTCCAATTCTCTCTCCATGTCTGCTTCAACGTGTTCTGTGTACCTCCAGTGAGTGTTTCCTTTTATTTGCTTCATTTCCACCAGGCTTTGCGTGGGAGTAGTTCCCACCCCAGAACTGACAGTGGTCTTGTGCTTCATTATTTGTTGAGCGGGTATGGCCTTCCCATCGGCCTGTGGGCGGCCTCTTCCGTCGTTGTCGACACTCCTCTGCTGGCGGTGAGTGTTTTTCAGGCTGCCTGTTTTTCATGTGCTTCATTGTTTGGCGGGCCAGACCACTATCCTGTTGGCGGTAGTTAGCGACACCGCCGGCGGTGCGGTTTTTCCCGCCGTGTTCATAATGAGGGCCTTATTCTCTTGTTTAGTTCATCTACAAAAATTCTCTAATCCTTGCTAATTTTGCAAGTTAGTTATTGAATGCTTTGGTTAGAAACACTTGGGTTAGTTACAGGTTGAAAAAATGTAATCTTAGAGAAATGAGAAACATGTTCAGTAGACCACAAATGCATATTCAATCTTTCCACAACTTCCAAATTTTCCAATAGACTTTCATAACTTGTAAAGAACATTTTAATAGAGTACTGCTGATAAAAACAGATTTAGAAAGATACTGCAGGAGAAAGAAAAGGATAAAGGCAAATGAAAGTACACAGAAACGCAGCTGCAGAGCTTAGAAAATAGGATCATACAAAACAGTTCTCTACCTCTATGATCTTCACATATTTGGCTAACATCTGTCAATAAACATTATAAAATAAACACCTTTTGAATGAGGGACATGTTTGATTCTACCTGTATGCAATTTCTAAATACAACAGATTTATCAGTCTGATTCATTGGCAGAACACCTCCCTCCAGCAGATGGACATTTAACATTAACACATCTATGGACACAGAAATTGCAACTATCAAAACTACAAGCACAATTTTGTAGCATTGCTGCACCATGGTAGCTTAAAACAGATCAAGTGACTGAAGAGATTGGTCCTTCTAAAGCTACATTGTTGTCACTATCCTATCTCGAACTCTATAGTGATTATTATTCTGCCGTATTAGAGGCCCAAGGCTTCATAGTCCTCAGACCTTTACTCTATCAATTTGTATTTTTTTACTTTGTCAACAGTTTGCATAAGATGTGCTTTTTAGTTTATTTCTGACTCAGGGAGGTTTGTCGATGTCAGTCAGACATTCACGAGATACAATGTAAGTTGTGCTGAAGTGCTTCCAGTCTTGACCTGAAAGTTTGCAATTTGTCAGCAAGTTTAGGCTCTCATCTCCAGTATCACATCATACTAGATGTTCTTCTTCCTCAAACTCTTTAACTCTTCTTAACATCTCTGGTCATCTAGTAGCTGTGAACAGTCTCTTTCTTCTGGTCTTGGTCCTTGGCCAACCTTCTTCTGTCATGCATGATTTTTTGATGTGTTTGTGATGTGTAGCTCAGATGAAGCTGATGCACTTTCAAAAGCAGAACGTCCTCTGTCAACACCACTCTCTTGTTTGTGTGCAATAGTTTCAGGCAAAGTTGATTCAGTTCTTCACGAGTTCTCACTGTCTCTGAGAAAGCTTCACTTTAATGTAGAGTCTGGAATGACTGGAATAGTGGTAATATCATTCTGCCCTCACTGCAGATGAGTTTCTATTGTGGGGGCCTGAGAATTCTCAGTCTGATCTCCCTATCCTTCTTCATATGCCTTGGAAATCTTGAACCTGGGTGAACTCAAGGAGTTAGTGGATGTAGGCTCAGCTTCTTCCTCTTCTTATTTCACCCTCTTGGTATATAAAGCATGTATCCAGTTCTGCAGCCCAGCACACTTCACAGCAGTGTTGGTCACCAGGATCACCTGGTATGGGCCTCTTCAATGTTCCTCCAAACGTGATTTGTGAACATGCTTCTTCACATGGACCCAGTACCCGGAGTCCAAGACACAACATGGAGTCTCTTGCCGCACTGAAGTAGCAGCATCGACATGATGAGAGACAGAAAGTACCACATCAGCCAATCCCTTCCAGTATTCGAAAACCAAGTAATCTGTGATACGCTCTGCAAGAGTTGGAGCACTGTAAGATTTGGTCTATAGGTTTACTTTGCTGAAAAAGAACACTTTGTATGACCTGTTTGCTAAGTTTACGTTGTAGGCCTTGTACAAAGGCAGGGATAAACCCTCCCAAATTGTCTCCATGTGGGTCATTTAGACGACTATGCTCCAACTACACCTGCATAAGCTCCTCAAATTAGCATTTTCAGATTCTTTGGGCTTTTGGGATGTCTGAAAAGTCTTGGGCCAATACATCTCTTTTGGAGGACCTTAGTTTTGAGGTGGGCAATGACTGTGTCCTATTTGGTTTTTACCAATGTTGAAGGTGCATTTGTGCTCACTATTCTAGGGGGTTCCTGTGTCGGCAACTTAGGCTCTCTTGCATTCTGTTCATAGGTCTTTTGGGACTGTCACTTCAAGCAGCACATCCATGCCCTCCTGTTGTAATTTAGCAGTGATTAGATTAAGCATTAGCGGAAGACATCTTGGGGGTCATTCTGAACACGGCGGTCAAGGACCGCCGGGGCTGGGGTCGGCGGGAGCACCGCCAACAGGCTGGCGGTGCTCCCCAGGGTATTCTGACCACGGCGGTTCAGCCACGGCCAGAAAGGGAAAACCGGCGGTCTCCCGCCGGTTTTCCGCTGCCCTGTAGAATCCTCCATGGCGGCACAGCTTGCTGCGCCGCCATGGGGATTCTGACCCCCATACCGCCATCCTGTTCCTGGCGGATTCGGCCGCCAGGAACAGGATGGCGGTATGGGGTGTCGTGGGGCCCCTGGGGGCCCCTGCAGTGCCCATGCCAATGGCATGGGCACTGCAGGGGCCCCCGTAAGAGGGCCCCACCCTGAATTTCAGTGTCTGCTTATCAGACACTGAAATTCGCGACGGGTGCTACTGCACCCGTCGCACATCCTCCACTCCGCCGGCTCCATTCGGAGCCGGCATCCTCATGGAGGGGTGTTTCCCACTGGGCTGGCGGGCGGCCTTTTGGCGGTCGCCCGTCAGCCCAGTGGGAAACCCAGAATACCCGCGGCGGTCTTTTGACCGCGCAGCGGTATTCTGGCGGTTCCCTCCAGGCGGGCGGCTCCCGCCGCCCGCCGGGGTCAGAATGACCCCCCTTGTCTTTAGTAACTATTATGAACATTTTGCGGAATCCATTTTGTATTCATGGCAGCCATTTTCTCTGCTACATACTGCCATGTGCTCACCATGTGCTCTGTCCTACCTTTCTGTTAACTGCTCTTGAAATCTGCCTAGTGACAAGTTATATTTAGCATCTCTTACTTTCGCACATGCTCAGTAAGGTCTGCAGCTGTTAGTCCTTGGAAACTGTTAGCTCCTCCTACCTGTCGACTGTGCATTTTCCACATGACCTTACATGTATACAAGTCTTGTTTCCATAATTGTACCATCTCCTTTTAGCCCCTGCGTGGGTATAAAAGGACCATGCTCTCTCAGTTCAGTGTGCTACTTCAGACATTACCCTAGGGTGCTGTTTGAACTGTAGTACCACCTCATGAGGTTAATAAACTTTTGTCTTTTATTGCAGTTTCTGTGCCAACTTCTTCCTACATGGTCTCAGGACTTTGTGCAGAGAAAGGTGAACCCCTTGCACTAATAGGCCTTGCTGAGGCTTACTTCAACAAATTGGCACCCGAACAGGGACTCATCGGCGACTCGGATGCCCAACGGATTGGTCGCGACGAAGGATTGTAATCTCGCTGCGGACGATCAATGCCTGAGGAGACCCGAGTCTTGGCAACCACGGCGTTTTTCCCTTCTTTCTGATTTGACCATCCAGGTGGCGCCGGTCCTCGACTGAGATCCTTTTTTATTCATTCGTCATGCAGTGACCATTTGGTCGATTTTAGAACTTGGCAGTTGGAACCTGGACACCCTGTGATTGGTAAGAGCCGTTTTACGGCACTTGCTGTGGGTTTTGATGCCTGTGTTTGGTAATGTAGTTTAGCACTACTTACTGTGGCTTTTGTGATTTGGGTGACTAGTCAATTTGTATTCTTTGGATTTGATATATAAATTGCAATTTATATAGGCAGGTAATGAGGAGAATTTTCTCCAATTTGATTTTGATTTGAACGGCACCTTAAGTGCTACTTTGATTATAATATTGCATATTCTGCACTATTTTTGGCATGCCTGTTTTTAGCGCACTTCGTAGGATGTGTTGCTTTTGTAAAGGTACCAATTTGAGACTGGAAGAATCGCAACCGGCACCCCCAGAGGGGACGCCAAATAGAGATATGTATGTTAAACATGGTCTTTCTTCTATAATGTACAGCACATTATGGAATAAATACACCTGCGCGGATCCTGAGTTACGTTGGCCTATGCATTGGTCATTTGATTTACGAAAGATTGAGTATGTGGAACAATGTATGTGTAAGCGAAAGTCTAGGCAAGATATGTTTGACTGTGTACGAATGTGGGAGAAAGAAGCGCGTGGACGAGTGAAACGTGAGGAAGCCTTGCTTGAGAAAGAGCAGCGGAAGAATGTATATGTGAAAGCATTGGAAATAAGAAAGAAAGAAATAAATGACTTAAAGGAGCTAGAAGAGAAAGAACGTAAGCTACAGGTAACTGGCCAATACACTGTTAGGCAATCTCTCTATCCTATCCTTAATAAATCACATGATGATTTATTGTTACTAGATCGCCCTCCACCTCCGTATGTCGTCCCTTCTGCCCCTCATGAGTTACTTAAAGTCTCCAGTTCGGAGCAACAGAAGATGCGGGACAGTCGCTCTATGCTGCCTGCCGAACGTGCGTCTGAGCTTAGATCGATTGCTCGTAAAACAATTTGTAGCGCTGTTTCTGCTTCTGAACTTTTAGACAACATGAAAGGGTGGACGGAAAGGGAGCAGCTATATTTTACTGAGGCATTTGGCTCAGAAGTTATTGAACTATACCGGAAATATTCTGATGAGTTAGAGCCCAATGATGTAGCAGCTGATTATAAGCAAATGCGTGATGGTCTTTTTGTTTTCTCCCAGGTGACTGATGCAATCAGGCGTTTAATGAAATTACGTATTGTGGCAGTCCGTTTGCAAGAAGAGAAAAGGGCTGCGGACGCAGTTGCACGAGCATCTCAGACCGAAGGGGCGCAAGCTTCCATCTTTGAAACAGATAAGACTATGATAGCTCACGCGAAACCAATGCGGGAGGCCGTGCCTTTGTATGTTCCTCCTAAAGGATTGGGTACAAATGATGATAAAACTTCTGTTGATGCTAAGGGTTATTTTATTTATAATTGGGTGTATACTCCTTGGAATAGGGCAGATGTAATGGCACTTAAAACAGCATTACCTGACCCGCGGAAAAATCCAGCCGCCTTTTATGAGGAAGTTGAGGGAGCAATTAGTTCTTGTACTATGACTTTGGCTGACATTGATTTATTTTTCGGATTGATATTACCGCCAGATATGTGGAGAACTGTTCGTAAAATTGATGATCGTACAGTTTTTGGGGCATCATGGAAAGAAATAGAACAGATGGACGTGGATAGGGGACCTGCGAAAAAGCCATATCAGTTGATTCTAGATCTTCCTGCAGCCATATTAGTTAAGTTGAAAACGATTATTCCCACTAAAAAGATAGATTGGACTGTTTTAGCATCTTGTAAACAAAAGGCAGATGAATCGGTCTCTGATTTCTTTACACGCTTTGAAGAAGCATTTCATGATTTTAGCGGTCAGTCATTGTCAGATGATACGGGCAGACATGTGTTTGTCGATAAATATGTCACAAATCTGTTACCAGGAATAGCTAGTCGTCTAAAAGCTAGTGAAAGTTCATGGACTACCTCTACTCCGGTTTCTATTTTGACTATGGCTCAGTATTATGAACGTCAGGAATTAGAAGCAAAAGGTAGCGAGGAGAAAAAGATTAAAGAATTAAAGACGAAGGTTATGTTGGCTCAAGCTGATGGTCCGCCTTTTAGAGGTAGTGATAGAGGTGGACGTGGATCTTATGGTTCTTCTTACACTCGTTCGAATTTGTCTGTTGATCAGTGTGCGTATTGTAAAAAATTTGGGCATTGGGCTGCCGATTGTCCAGCACTACGTGTTCAGCAGTGTTCACGTGGTCGGGGACAAATGAGAAATCGCTCAGGATATTCAGGACTTAGAAGAAGCACGAATGATCATGCTAGGGTTGATGCTAATACACAAGGGCAGGATGGGTTTAACGCTTTTGATAGACGGAACCAATACCAGATGTCTGATCATGTGCAGCCTGATTTCCAAGATTCTGCTTATGCATAGGATTGCCTAGGATTGGGTAAGGAATCAGTTGAAGTTCCAGTAGATCAGAGGGGTCCCTATGTTACAGCACATGTTTTGGGTCTTACTGATCAGTTTCTGGTTGATACAGGAGCTACTCGTAGCGCCTTATCTAAACAATTGATTCCGAGGGCTCCCCTGTCTGGCTTAACCATTACATCGGTAGGTTTCGATGGAACACCTTCCCCTAGCCCATTGTCACAACCACTTGCATTCCATGTTGATAAATTTACTGCTCCATGTCCATTTTTGCTTTCTCCAAATACACCAGACAATATTGTGGGTCTTGATATGCTCAAGTATTTCAGGGCTACAATACGATGTTCTCCTGAAGAGATGCGTGTTATTTTAAATGATAATCATCCTGTGATGGAAAGAGTTTGTCTTGTTAAGGAGGATATTGCATTAGCTTCACTCCCTAGTACTTTGTGGGCTACTTCAGATACTGATGTGGGAAAAATGATTATTCCACCGGTACATATTAGTGTCAAGGAGGGAGCTGTATTGCCACGTTTGCCTCAATACAAAATTTCACAGGAGGGCGAAGAAGCACTCACACGAATTGTGCATGATCTTATCGCAGTTGGAGTTGTCGAGGAAGTTCTGTATAATGTTTGTAACAGTCCGATTCTTCCCATTCTGAAAAAGGATACTGATACTAGGATTTACCGATTCATTATTGATTTACGAGAAGTCAATAAGATTGTGATACCACAATATCCTGTGGTATCTGACATCACGACACTCCTTACTTTGGTTCCCCCGACAGCAACTATGTTCACTGTGATAGACTTGAAGAATGCTTTCTTTTCTATCCCTATTCATCCTGACAGCCGATATTTGTTTGGTTTTACTTTGAATAAACGATCATATAGATTTTGCAGAGTTCCTCAAGGCTACACGGAGAGCCCAAGTATTTATAGTCAGGCGTTAAAACGACAACTTGATTCTTTTGTTTTGCCTGAAGGTGTGGCTCTCATACAATATGTCGATGATATTTTGTTGGCAGCTGATACCCCGGAGCAATGTGAAAAGTGCACTTTGTCCTTACTTTCTTTTCTTGCTTTACACCATCATAAAGTATCACGAAAGAAATTGCAATATTGTAGACCAAAGGTAACCTATTTAGGTCACCTTTTGTCTAAGGAGGGCCGTGCACTTACATCAGATCGTATTCAAGCAATTTTAGACACACCAGTACCCTCTACTCAGAAAGATGTTCGTGCATTCCTTGGTCTTACTTCTTTTTGTAGACAATGGATATTAGGGTTTTCACACATTGCCAAACCTTTGCTAGCACTTTTGACTAAAGATACTCCAATGCCCCTCCCATGGACAGATGAATGTGAGACTGCTTTCCGGCAGCTGCGACAAGCCCTTTGTTCTGCACCAGTGTTAGGTACTCCAGATTACATGAAGCCCTTTGCACTTTACGTACACGAGAAAGATGGATGTGCATTGTCAGTTTTAGTACAGACACATGGCGATAAGCAGCGTCCCTGTGCATATTTTTCAGCAGTACTTGATCCTGTCGCTCGAGCGTTGCCCGAGTGTTTTCGTTCAGTTGCCGCAACAGCTGTCTCAATACGTCAGAGTGAAGGGATAGTTTTGTCACATAAACTGTTGGTGCTAGTACCCCATGCGGTTGATGCTCTTTTAAATCAAACAAAGACACAACATTTAACTAGCGCATGACAGGTTATGAGTTGACACTGTTGGCTCCTCACATTACACTGAAGAGATGTACGACACTAAATCCAGCTACTTTGTTGCCATATCCGGTGACTCAGCCTCAGTCACAAGAAACACATGATTGTATATTCCTTACCGAAGAACAGACAAAGGGTTGTGTTGATTTACAAGATACGCCCCTTTTAGATGTAGACGGGGATGTAGACGGGGAACTGTGGGTTGATGGGTCTTGTTTGAAGTTGCCAGATGGTACAACATCAGCTGCATATGCAATCACCACAATACACACAGTAGTGGAGACAGCTCGTATACCACAGAAGTCAGCTCAAGCAGCTGAACTAATAGCTTTGACACGAGCATGTGAGCTTAGTACTGATTTAAGTGTGAACATTTACACAGACAGCCGCTATGCTTTTGGAGTGGCTCATGATTTTGGTTTGCTTTGGAAGGAGAGAGGTTTTCTCACATCCCACGGGATGCAGATAATGCACAGAGAATTAGTGCATAACCTCTTGACTGCATTGACATATCCAAATAAACTAGCTATTGTGAAATGTAGTGCACATAAGAAAGTGACCGATAAGATAGGGCAAGGTAATGCTCTTGCAGACCGTGTAGCACGTGAGACGGCGACGCAGCGAAGTACTACTTCTATGTATGTAGTGAAGTCACAAGCTGAACGCTGGCATAATGCAAGATAAGACGTATTAGATATACAGAAATCTGCTTCTGTGAAAGAACGTGAGCAATGGTCTAAAGATGGAGAATTGGATGATGAGGGCTGTTGGCGGAATAAGCAGAAGGATAAATGGAAATTGCCTATAGCTTTTGTACAACCTATGGTTCAGATGGCACATGGGCTGGCACATGTTGGAGCTTTAACAATAACGAAGTTGCTTACACAAGTTTGGGAGCATCCAGAAATTTCCAGTACAGCTAAGAGAGTAGTAGAGTCTTGTTTGATCTGCTTACAATACAATCCTGGAAAAGGGACACGTACTCCTGCAGGAGGGTTTGCTACACCAACTGCACCTTTTGAAGTTCTACAAATGGATTATATTCAGCTTGAATGCTGCAACAATTTAAAGTATGTCTTGGTGGTGGTTTGTGCCTTCAGTAAATGGATAGAGGCGTACCCCACAAAGGATAATACTGCCATTACCACAGCGAAGGTGCTTTTGAAAGAATTTTTCCCTAGGTTTGGTGTTTGCAGACTTTTATGGAGTGATAACGGACCTCATTTTGTTGGGGAAGTTATTAAGTATGTCCTGAAAGGATTAGGGATCAAACAGAAGTTCCATGCGGTTTTCTACCCACAATCAGCAGGGTTGGTGGAAAGGTATAATGCTACATTGAAGCTGAAAATAGCGAAGATACAGGCTTCCACATCCTTAACTTGGCCCATTGGCATTATTGTCTATTAGGTCAGTGCCACACTCCTGACTTGGCCTTAGCCCCTATGAAGTAGTGTTTGGGAGACCAATGAATATTTGGGGAGTTCCTAAACCAAAATCCGTATATGATGTACCTTGTGTCCTGATGAATGATTATTTGGCACAGTTAACCGACAATTTGGTTTCTATTCATCAACAGGTTCGAGAAGCACTTCCTGACAGATCTATAGGTGAAGGCCATGAACTCCGACCTGGTGACCAGGTGATGATTAAGTCTTTTGAAAGATCAAGCAGCTTGGAACCAAGGTGGCGAGGCCCAGAACAGGTGCTCCTTGCGACAAGGACAGCAGTTCGAGTGACGAACAGAAATAATTGGGTCCATAGTACTCACTGCAAGAGAGTGCTACCTACCTTGGTGGAATCTGCTGTGCTGACCGATCATCGAGAGATCTTGACTACGGAGAAAGGCCGTGCTATATCACCTGACGAATCTGCAGAGGTCTTCCCGGACCATACGACTTCTGGAGTGTCGCGATATAATTTGAGAACAAGGAAAGAATCTGAAAATTGTTTTGAAAAGACTGGTTGAGCTACCGCCCTGGGTTAGTGAAACGGAGAGCCAATGTGGCAAGGGGGGTGGATCAGCCGTGCATTAGAGTAGTGACAGCCTTCTTGGCCCGTGGTGAAGAAATCAGCGGCTGCCCAGGGATAAGAGCTCCAACGATTGTTTTTAATTCATTTCTGAAAGGGTCGATTATCACTGTTGCTAAAATGAATAACAAATTGATCATTAGTATTATGGGGTTTGTTGTTGTTTTGGTGGTTACAGCAACAATCACCTGGTTTATTGAAAAGAAGTCTCCTGCTCGTGAGTTCTTTGTTGCCACTACTCCAGTACCAGAGGATCACTATTACTTTACGCTTCCCTATCAGGAGCAGAAGCACCGTCAATCGTACTTCAATAATACTTTCATTCAGATGTTGCATCATACTCATAATGCTACAAATACTACTAACTGTTGGGTATGTGGAATGATACCTACGCATCAAAAGAAAGGAGGAACACCTTTCATTCCTCTTCCTTTTTCACACACTGGTTCTTGTCAAGCCTGGTACATGCTTTTGTTTGCATCTAGAAAACGTACGGAGGGCGGACTTCTTTTTCGCCTTAATAAAGTGTGCTACCAAGACAAAGATGGGTATCCCCAAGCTAAAGGAACTAAATGGGAATCGGAAGAGTATCAACCGGACAATGTTTCAATACCATATGTCTTCACAAATATACGAGACTCTGACAAGAAAGAACAATTTGTGATTTCTATTACAAAAACTAAAGCAGATTTATGTATACGAAGCATTGGACGAATTCCAGTAGGGATAAGCGATTGTACCTTGGTTTTAACTATTGAGGGTGTAAATAATAGTAGTTTCACTGCCTCACATAATACATATTTTGTTTGTGGTAACCATGGATATTACCAATTACCTGTTGGGTGGTCAGGTGTGTGTTATGTATCTTTTCTATTGCCCCCTGTGTTTTTGGCTCCTGCATCATATCACCGAGATTTAAAACTGTTCAATGACATCATTAACAATAGATATAAAAGGGAAATAAGTACAAATGAGGTAGACCAAACGGATACTATCCTGCAACAATATGTTGATTTTAATTTAGAATTGTTCCCCTTTGTAGGTGTTGCATTAAACAGTAGGAAAGTGAGTCAATTGACTAGGGTTGTGGAAGCTGTTACCAATCAGGCAGCTCTGGCACTTGGGAATATTACTGAGGAGCTCCAAGTTGCGAGGATTGTAGCGCTCCAAAATCGTATGGTACTAGATATGATATTAGCTGATCGAGGTGGTGCATGTCGAATCATCGGTAGTAGTTGTTGTGTTTTTATCCCAGATCACTCACCTTCAGTATATGATGCAATATCTAAATTGCATACAATTGCTGCAGAAATCCATACAGAGACTGGTACTTGGACTTTTTCTGGATGGTTTTGGGCTCTTGTTTCCGCCTGGGGCTGGAAACTACTGACTATCCTGTGTGTAATAATTGCAATATTTTTTACATGCTGTATCTGTATTCAATGTCGTCCAATGTTCTGCTCTATGTGTATTACTGCTTGTATGCCTACCAAAAGAAATATTACAGAAATGAAGGCACAACATATGTTAAATAAGGAAATAGCTGAAATGATGAGCATAAATATACAGGATGAATATTTAGATTATCCCAGAAAGACAAATGTCTTCAGCTAATGCTGAAAGGGTCGTCTGTTGTAATTTAGCAGTGATCAGATTAAGCATTAGCGGAAGACATCTTGTCTTTAGTAACTATTATGAACATTTTGCGGAATCCATTTTATATTCATGGCAGCCATTTTCTCTGCTACATGCTGCCATGTGCTCACCATGTGCTCTGTCCTACCTTTCTGTTAACTGCTCTTGAAATCTGCCTAGTGACAAGTTATATTTAGCATCTCTTACTTTTGCACATGCTCAGTAAGGTCTGCAGCTGTTAGTCCTTGGAAACTGTTAGCTCCTCCTACCTGTCGACTGTGCATTTTCCACATGACCTTACATGTATACAAGTCTTGTTTCCATAATTGTACCATCTCCTTTTAGTCCCTGCGTGGGTATAAAAGGACCATGCTCTCTCAGTTCAGTGTGCTACTTCAGACATTACCCTAGGGTGCTGTTTGAACTGTAGTACCACCTCATGAGGTTAATAAACTTTTGTCTTTTATTCCAGTTTCTGTGCCAACTTCTTCCTACATGGTCTCAGGACTTTGTGCAGAGAAAGGTGAACCCCTTGCACTAGTAGGCCTTGCTGAGGCTTACTTCAACACTCCCATAAAACCTTTGAAATAGTCACTATCTGCTCTATCTGTGTTTGCCACTTTTCTGGATTTTCTCTCAATCTAGGGGCAGACATTGTGAAATGAAAAAGATCTGAAACCAGGAGACCTGTACATATGCTCCTCCCTACACTTCCCTCAAGGGATATTCCTTTACTATTCCCTCTGTGACTTCTCCCTTATCATCCCTAATAGTTTTCTTCCATTTCACTTTCACTCTTTCACCCATAGAGCACAACTCCCTAATTTCTTTACCTCACTCCACTCCCTGATCTTCTCAATCGATTCTCTCATATGCATCTTCAATTCCCTTAGTTTTAACGGTCTCAAGTCCTTGCCAACCATCATCATCCTGACACTCTTTCACCATTTCTTTCTTGGTATTAGATCAAATATGCATTCATCAGACACTTTTCCCATTTCTGTGTACGCTTCTTGCGGCACCCTGGAGGCCTCCTAGCCCATGTAAAGCAATTCTTTTTAATTTTACTGTCATAGAAATTCCATTCCTGTGATACTGTTAGAAATGGGGTCTTTGGTTGGCAGTCAGGTTACCCCCTGTCCAAGCAAAGACCCTCACTTTAGTCAGGGTAAGGAGAATCACCCTCAGTTAACCCCTGCTACCCCCCTTAGTAGCTTGGCACGAGCAGGCAGGCTTAACTTCAGAAGCAATGTGTAAAGTATTTGTACCAACACACACAGTAACTCAGTGAAAACACTACAAAATGACACAACACAGGTTTAGAAAAATAGGTAATATTTATCTAAACAAAACAAGACCAAAACGACAAAAATCCAGCATACACGACTCAAGTTATGAATTTTTAAAGAATAAGAGTCTTAAATCCTTTAGAAAATGGTGAGAACACTGTCAGCATAAAAAAGTACATGGGTTGTGTCAAAATAACACCCCACGGAGAGTGTGCATCGGAAAAGGCAAGCGATGCGTCAATTTCTCACTCGCAAGCGAGATCGTGTGTCGTTCCTCCCCCAGTCGGGTTGGCATGCATCGTTTTTCCTCTCCACAAGAGAGCGATGCATTGATCTGGACAGGCAACTCGGTTCCGGGCAGACTTTGCAATGATTTTCCCATCCAGCGATTTGGCGTAGAAATCAGGTAGTACGGTGTTAAAAAAACATGCTGGGTGGGGCTTGGGTCAGTAACAGCAGCCACTACAGGTGTTGCACGTCAT
Source organism: Pleurodeles waltl (assembly GCF_031143425.1). Classification (NCBI taxonomy): domain Eukaryota; kingdom Metazoa; phylum Chordata; class Amphibia; order Caudata; family Salamandridae; genus Pleurodeles; species Pleurodeles waltl. The sequence goes on along the minus strand of NC_090440.1, from coordinate 1,100,502,918 downwards.
TTCCCCAGCCACGTTGCATTGATCTCCCAGCCACGATGCAGGTGGAGTGTTGATTTTAGCTGGGAGACCGGCGGTGTGTCATTTTTCAGCCGTGAAGCTGGTGTTGCATCAAAAGTTTCCCTGAAAAGTGGTCTTTGTCTGGATTTCTGTCCTTTTCCACCAGCTGCACCTTTCAAGGGCCCAGAGACAGGTTAGGGCACCACTTGGCAGGCAGGATTCTCAGCAGAAAGCCCAAGTGCTGGCAGAGAGAAGTTCAATTTAAGCCCTTGGAGAGTCTTCACCAGTGGGAGGTCACACAAAGTCAGTCTTTGTCCTCTCTCAGGAAGAAGCAGCTACTGCAGGCCACCCCATAAAGCGCAATCACAGGCAAAGGGGCAGTACTCCTCTTCCAGCTCTTCTCCTTGGCAGAGGTTCCTCTTGGTTCCAGAAGCAATCTGATTTTAAGGGGTTTCGGGTGCTCTTCTTATATCCCTTTCAGCCTTTGAAGAAGGCCTACTTCAAAGAGAAGTCTCTGTTGTTTTCAAGGTCCCGCCTTGCCCAGGCCAAACCTCAGACACACACCAGGGGGTTGGAGACTGCATTGTGTGAGGGCAGGCACAGCCCTTTCAGGTGTAAGTGACCACTCTTCCCCTCAGCCCAGATGGCGCATCAGGACATGCAGGCTACACCCCAGCTCCCTTTGTGTCACTGTCTAGAGGAGAGGTGCAAACAGCCCAACCGTCAAACTGACCCAGACATGGAATCCACAAACAAGCAGAGTCACAGAATGGTTTGAGCAAGAAAATGCCTACTTTCTAAAAGTGGCATTTTCAAACACAGGGCCTCATTCTGACCCTGGCGGTCTATGACCGCCAGGGTGGAGGCCGGCTGAAGCACCGCCAACAGGCTGGCGGTGCTTCATATTGTATTCCGATCGTGGCTGTGAAGCCGCGGTCGCCCAGCCGGGTCCGGCGGTTTTCCGCCTGATTTCCCCCAGCTGGGGGAATCCTTAGCGCCGCCATGTGGATTCCGACCCCCTTCCCGCCAGCCTGTTTCAGGTGGTTTTCACCGCCAGAAACAGGATGGCGGGAACGGGTGTCGTGGGGCCCCCTAACAGGGCCCCATAAATATTTTCACTGTCTGCTTAGCAGACAGTGAAAATCGCGATGGGTGCAACTGCACCCGTCGCACCCCTGCAACTCCGCCGGCTCCATTCGGAGCCGGCTTCCTTGTTGCAGGGCCTTTCCCGCTGGCCCGGCGGGCGCTCTTTTGGCGGTCGCCCAGCGGGAAAGCCAGAATGGCATCCACGGTCTTCTGACCGCGGAGCGGCCATTTGGCGGTTCCCGCCAGGCGGGCGGCTCCCGCCGCCCGCCAGGGTCAGAATGACCCTCACACAGTCTAAAAACCAACTTCACTAAAATATGTATTTTTAAATTATGAGTTCAGAGACCCCAAACTCCGTCAGTCTATCTGCTTCCAAAGGGAATCTGCTTTTTAAGAATATTTAAATGCAGCCCTCATGTTAACCTCTGAGAGAGATAGGCCTTGCAACAGTGCAAACCGAAATTGGCAGTATTTCACTACCAGGACATATAAAACACATTAGTATATGTCCTACTTTAAACATACACTGCACCCTGATCATGGTGCTACCTAGGCCCTACCTTAGGGTTGTCTTACATGTAAGAAAAGGGAAGGTTTAGGCCTGGCATGTGGGTACACTTGCCAAGTCAAACTGGCAGTTTAAAACTGCCCTCACAGACACTGCAGAGGCAGGTCTGAGCCATGTTTACAGGGCTACTAAGGTGGGTGGCACAACCAGGGCTACAGGCCCACTAGTAACATTTGATTTACAGGCCCTGGGCACTTCTAATACACTTTACTAGGGACTTACTAGTAAATCAAATATGCCAATCATGGACAAGCCAATGTACACATATAATTTATACATGGAACACTTGCACTTTAGCACTGGTCAGCAGTGGTAAAGTGTCCAGAGCAAACAAAACAGCAAAAACAGAGTCTAGCACACAGAAACAACCTGGGAAGGAGAGGCAAAACGTTAGAGAAGCCCATGCAAATGATGCCAAGTCGAACAGTTACCTTTTATGATCTGTTCAAACTTGATCTTTAGTTGGACAACATTAAGAGTCTGAGGAGTCAGCTTTTTTTAATTTGGGGGTAATTTATGGAGTCACAATAGTCATGGTACCACGCACAACAGGAGATGTCAAAGTCTCTCTCTGTGGAGGGCTACAATACTGGAAATCTCTCCTGGCTTCCAAGAGATGCTCAGAAGGGTATGATTCTGCAGCGGACTAGTGATTATCACAATAGCAGAGATACTTGCCTTCACCGATAATTGTGACCCATCACAATAGGAGTCGAAGTCTGGACAAGGGGTGAAACAGTAGTCTCAGAAGAACTTGGAGATGCACTAACCCTCGGAGGGGTCACAGTGTCCACTTCGTTCTCAGTAACTGCCTGAGCTGAAGGGCTTGGTGCTGTGTTATGTGGGGGTGGTTTTTTGAGTAGCTGGTCTATAAAAGCATCCTCCTTGTCCTCTCAGTCTATGTATGTTTCATCCATAGGTTTCTTTTCATCACTAGGTTTTCCTTCTCTATATCCTCGCTCTCTACCAGCGAGTAAGCTTCAATTGAGTCATTTACCTCCATCTCTTCTTCCTCTCATTGTGCACGAATAAGACTTGTCATGAACTTTGAGTGCAAACTTCTCTCTTTTGTTTTCATTTGCAACATGCTCCCAAATATTCAGGGCCTCAAATTGTGTGAGTCTGGGATGGGGTGTGAGGTCATACAGTCTCCTCCTCAAATGTTCTAATATCTGCATGTGGAAAGTGCCACTTAATCGTAATTTCCCATTCTTTACTGTATATTCATACCATTGGCTAAACCACTTGAAAACATGCAAGCCTCTCATCACTGCCCTTTCCCTAGCTGGTGTGCCTTCATGCGGGATTTTCTTGTCCTTATTTGCATCTTTCTCTTTTTTCGAATATGTATTTCCCATTCTGAAAATATTTTCTGTTGCTCCTCACTCTGATCTCATGCACACTCTATGCCGCTGAATTCACCATATACTTGCCAATACCAGTGTATCTCAGTCAAAGGTCACCCTATCGCAGCACAGCTTCAATGCTTGATAGCCAATCTCTGCACTGCATCTCATGACATAAGCGCCCATATTTTGCCTTGTTCTACTGAACTGCATCTCTCACGGTTAATGTTTGTCTCCTTCTTCCAAAGAGAAATGTCTACAGAGAATACTACCTACTTTTAGACAACCACAGACTTTCAACCTGCTGGAGCTACTGTACTCAGTATGCTCACTCCCATGCACTAAGGAATGAACAAACACTAAGCTTGTTTACGACAATTGCACAATAGTAATATAATGTCTCGATCTTGGTGTGACTGATGGCACCTCATAGAACACCTCATCTTACCAGACAATTTCAAAAAGTTTGACACGTCTATCTCAGGTACCTCCCTACAACTCTGTGGCATACATGTAAACAACTCACACAATACCAGTTTCAAAAGTTGAAAAACATCATCAAAAACACAATAACTGCCAGCCCCGCAAGTTCAAGAACTAATACCACATAATAATTAAGTTAGAGATCTGTCCACTGCATTCCACCACAATACTCCAAACTACAATTTTCAACATGCACCACTGTATGCCCCACTTCTTATTCATCCTGCGCATGTGCATAATCCCTATTGATGCTCACGTTTTTTCTTCCCGGGTTACCTCAACAGCCGGGAAGTGTTACCTTAACTCGTCTTTACCTCAACTCGTCTTTGCGAATCAGGAAAGGTTATGGCTATGTCATTTTGAATCTCGGGGCAAAACAGTCTGAAGCATGAAGGTATAGTAATAGGATCTACAGTCGATTTACCTCATCCAAGTAGGTCTATCAAGTACCTCACAAGTCCAGTCGGATTCACCAGTGTTACTACCAAATGTGTCGGTGTGCAAATCCATCTCTCATTATCTCACCAACTGTGAACAAAATGTTTTTTAGAGTATGTGTGACCTACAACGAATAGTACAGGGTACCAGGGTAGTAAAAATAGATCGTATTTTTAAGACAAGGAGTTTAGGTTTAGCCTAAAGGTTTTTTGGGGAAAATAGTGCGAAACTGTGCACAAACAGCACACTGGAGCAGCAATTATAATCAAAACTGAATACAACTTTAGTAGGGGGTTTCGTCGTTCCTTATCCACGCTGTAGCAGTAGAATACAATAGGCATAAATGACAGTCAGTCATGAATTCCTAATGGCCAATGTGAGCCTCCATATAATGTGAGATGTGATATTCAATATGTGATATAAACTGAATCATCTATATGCTAAAAAAATTGAATTTACTTGATGGCCATCTCCTTTCACTATGATCACAGTCTTGTGGAAAACAGCTGTAATTCGTTTCTGAAAACCCCATTCGTTAGTTATTGATGTTAGTAAAACGGAGCAATTTCCTTTGAGAAAATACTATTATTGCATTATCCTCGGAAAAATATGCCCATAAAACAAGTGGATCCTCTGTCTTATTCAGTCACTGAAACCGAACGTTTCTGATGGCAGAGTGCCACCTGGCCCTGCTCTCGGACACCTGTGCCGTGGAATGCTGTCTGCCACAGAGCCACCCGGCCACAGAAGTAACAGCCCCTCCCTATTTACTTAGATTTGAGCTACGCACCACTGTTTTATTTTGCACAAGATTGCCAAGCACAAGATTGTGGAAATAAAAATAGTAGACACCGTGTGCAGGGAAGATATTCTCTACGGTTTGTTTTCGGTTTTTTTCTGTAACAAACACTTTTGGTTCTCGGAAATGAATCCCTGACTTCCTGCCTGCCCTGTGAAATGTTGAAGGTCTAAGGCCCGTATTTATACTTTTTTTAGCGCCGCGTTTGCGCCGCTTTTTGACGCAAAACGGCGCAAACCTACAAAATACAATGGGGCATATTTATACTCCGTTTGCGCCGGAATTGCGTCGTTTTTTCCGACGCAAAACTAACTCCATATTTATACTTTGGCGTTAGACGCGTCTAGCGCCAAAGTCCATGGAGTTTGCGTAATTTTTTTGCGTGGACACCTACTTTGCGTTAATGATATGCAAGGTAGGCGTTCACATCTAAAAAATTGACTCCGAGGCATGTGCGCCGTATTTACACTCCCGGGCAAAATTCACGCCCGGGAGTGGGCGGGTCCAAAAAAATGACATACGGCCGCTTTTGCGCCGTTTTTTAGCGCCTGCAAAAGGCAGGCGTTAAGGGACCTGTGGGCTCTGAAGGAGCCCAGAGGTGCCCTCCCATGCCCCCAGGGACACCCCCTGTCACCCTTGCCCACCCCAGGAGGACACCCAAGGCTGGAGGGACCCATCCCAGGGACATTAAGGTAGGCTCAGGTAAGTATTTTTTTTATTTTTTATGTGGCTTAGGGGGGCCTAATTTGTGCCCCCCTACATGCCACTATGCCCAATGACCATGCCCAGGGGACATAAGTCCCCTGGGCATGGCCACTGGGCAAGGGGCATGACTCCTGTCTTTGCTAAGACAGGAGTCATTTCTATGGGGGTTGGGAGTCGAAAAAAATGGCGCAAATCGGGTTGAGGCGAAAAATTTGCCTCAACCTGACTTGCCCCATTTTTTGACGCCCAATCCCCATATCACCATACGCTGGCGCTGCCTGGTGTACGTCGTTTTTTTCCACGCACACCAGGCAGCGCCGGCGGCTAACGCCGGCTAACGTCATTGATTAAATACGGCGCCCGCATGGCGCTTCAGAATGGCGTTAGCCGGCGCTAATTTTTTTGACGCAAAACTGCGTTAGCGCAGTTTTGCGTCAAAAAGTATAAATATGGCCCAATGGTATTTTGCAAGTTTGCGCCATTTTTGCGTCAAAAAACGACGCAAATGCGGCGCTAAAAAAGTATAAATACGGGCCTAGGTCTTTGAGACTAGAAGTAGGGGTAACTGTGTCTCAGATGATTCCATGTTTTAATAGCTCTGAAGAGAAAAATGGAGATAGTCTTAAGGAGAATATTAGATACTTAAAATGTTTTTTAAATTGTTCTTTTCATGGTGTGTTAGGCACATCGGACAGGTATTGTCTCTTTTGAGGTTAGAGTCTTCTGGTACATATGTCATTAGCGGTGCCTCCAGTGCACTGGATGCAGGATACACTTAGGGGTTATTTCACCTCTGTAACTTTTCTTTAGAGTGCACCACCTTAGGTTGTGATGCCCTTTACAGGATGTCATCATAGGCATTCCTACCGGTTGTTCAGTGAATATGTGTTAATTTGTACGTAGTATTTAGCAGGTGCAGCTGGCTGCTTAGGGCAAAAGGGCTGCATCTCCTGCCTAAACCCTTATCTTTTAACGTTTTTTCATCAATTGTGCAAGAACTGAACTATTTGGAGCTCCTGACTCTCGATCCTCGCATGGGTCAGGCAAAAGCAGACATTTTCAAAAGGTGCATGCACTAGTGCACATGTGCCTGCAGTCACAGGTTTTACAGGGCTTACCTCATTTTAGCCCTGCTCCTCTGTGCCCTACAAGACTAACGCCACTGTTTCCTTCCACAGTGCAGCCTCACTGAGAAAAAACAACATGGTCGCTTTAAACATAAACCATGGGTTTCCAGGAACTGTCTGTCAGTCAGCGAGGCTTCATTGTGTACCAGTACAACCCCACCCATTGCTGAACTCATTAAAGGGTGGGATGGGATAATCAAGCCTCCGATCCCCCCACCACCTTCTGAAAGGAATTGGGAAACGTGTGAAGTGCACACAAGTCTGTGGACAGGTGGAGATACAGGCCGAGAGCTGCTGTCAGTTAGTAAGTGCATAAGGAAGGTGTAGACTTTCAGGGATAGGAGGGGGTGAGAGTCTAGATTGGGATTTTTAAGCAAAGGAAAAACAAACAAACGAACAAACCAATCAAAAAAATATATATTGTCCTTCATATCTTGCCTTATAAGACGTTTTGTGGCGTTGTTGGTGCATGCAGTCCTGTCCTGGTCTTGCGGATGAGGGGAGTTCTGTTATATTGTTGCTGGCGCACACAGTAGGTACTGTTATAGTACTGGTGGTTTCTACGAGACCTGCCACAGTACTAATGGTGGATACTTATTGTTATAAAGCTGCTGGTATGTGTAGTCATGTTATAGTACTGAGGGTATATCAAGTCCCTTCATAATGTTGTGCATGACTGAGGTCCTGATATATTTGTGTGGGTGTGCAAAGTACTTGATGGTGCTGATTGTTTTTGCAGTTGGCTTTTAGTGCTAGTGGTGTGTCCTCTATTCTAATGTAAACCCGCAGGTCTAGTGGAATGTGCATTCCTTTTATCATTTTGTTGCTAAGTGCAATCCTTTATTAATGCTCCTTAAAAATAAAAAAACTGTGATAGACTTGCACTGTTGTAAGCATTCCCGAGTCGTGTGATTTCTGCTCCTCTTGGATGCATTGCTGCACCACGTTTACTCACCCCAAAGGTAAATAATTTATATATAGAAATTATCACATTGGACAAATGTCCTGTAGCTTCAACAGAGGCTTTTGTACAGTCTGATAATTATTCATGTCTGGATACCATTTTTTAAACTATTTAACTTTATGATATGTTAACATGGCGTTGTGAGCAGGTGCCCATTTCATCAAACGCCCATGCAGTCTGCACTGCAATTTGTTGCTCAGCTGGAATGGGTGGAAGAGGTAGACATTGCCCTGCCACCTTTTCCTTTCTGATGCAGTTAAGGGGCATGCACAATGCACCTCCCCATAACTGTGTACCTCACAGCAGGGTTAGTGGGGGGTGCAGAGCTGTACCCCTATTGCTCCTCTGAGGCTGAGTGATGTGAACCTAAAGTGAGTGTTAGAGAGGAGGCAGGAGCAATAAACAATGTGTGTAACATAAAAGGTGCTGCCGTTCCAGCAAAAAGCAGGATCTTAAGGGGCAGATTTGTGGAAAGGTTCCCTATGCCCCTTAGCACCCCCTACCGCCACCACATGTGCACCATATTTAAAATACGGCTCACCAAGGTGCAGGGTAGCAGGCATGAGCGTAATTTTTTATGATGTTATTGAACATTTGTACTCTGCAGGATTAGTGCTAAAATATTGTTGCTACTCCTGCAGAGTACATAGAGCCCCATGCTAAAGAATAGTGGAAGGAAAGCCATTTTCCCTGCTCCCTTAACGGGTGAATGCCCCTTTTGCATACATTATGCCTGGCGCAGGCATAATGTAGCGCAAAGGCTTACAGAATGGTGCAATGCATGTATTGCGCCACACTTCAAATATGGCACGGGGATTTCGCCCTCATTGGGCCACATTAATGTAAAAAATAATGATGTTAATGTGATGCAAGGTGACGCTAGGGCATTATAAATATGCCCCTAAGTCTGTATGATGCTGCACATGGTACACTGTCCCCAATGATATCTGCAAGCAGTCATAAGGACGTAGCAAATGCAGAACTTTCAAGTTTCCAGGGCCCATGACTGAACAGCTCATCCAGTTCAGGTCTTAAACTTGCATTCTTAAAGATGTAGTCTTATAAATTAATATATTATAAATTGGAACTAGAAGTCCCAAAATGCTAATTAAATATCTGTTCTGAATAAGCTACTCATGCACGGGGCAGCTTTGCTCGCACGTAAAGGCAAATTTAGTATTTGGCCTTACGCCCCACTATCTTCGAAGTTCAACAGCCACCCCTGTTTTTTCATACTGTGTGCAATAAAGTACTGACTAGACATGAATTTATTTTGTGGTTTGTTGCATTGCTGAGTTTCTGTCCCCCAGCACCTGCTTAAAATGAGCCTTGGACTACTCTGTTCGCTACCCTGAGAGTTATTTGCTAAAGTGGGATTCTGAGTTCCTATTTTGCAATTATGATTTTAGGGACCCTCAGGACACTAGGGATAACATTCTCCAGTTGATACAGTTGGAGCTCAGCACCATCTGACTACCAATGGGCCTTGTGTAGATTTCTGATATTGGCTGTCAGTGCTGCGATTAACTAGTTTCCAGCCCCAGGCCACACAAATAAAATGTAAGAAGTTCAGTCTCTTACATGCATTTTTTACACATAAAGGCACACATATAAGAGGGGTGGCTCTGAATGGAGTTAAGATGTCTGGTTGAAAAATATTTAGATGGATTATAGGGGCTGCCTGAGCTTCATGTCCTTGGTGGGAACATAGCCATATGGTTTGAGGAGTCCAAAGCATGTGGATCTAGCTATTTCCATTTGTGGGACCCTCATGCTATAATGTCCTATGAACCTCAACGCTACACATGCTATGTCTGTATAAAGAAATGTCTATATAGATTTGGAGACTTCACAATTTATCCACATCAGAGAGATTGGAAAGAGACTCCAGACCCTGCAGCTGGGAGGTTGGTGGTGGCTTGGTGAATGAAGATTTGTGTGCACCTGTAGAGAATGTGTGAGTTGGAATTTAAGGAGCTCACACTAAGTAGTTGCTTTGCAGTGAATTCCCATAGGGGCATGAAAGCATTACAGTTTCTATGATACATTGGAGGGCTCCCACTAGAAAGGTTGTTTGGGCCTTGAGATATGTTCCCACAGTAAGGATATGATTAAAAATAGCAGGTCTCAAGGACCCCATCAGTTAACTGCTGGAGAGAGGAGATGTCCCAGGAAGACCCATGTTATTAGGTTCATAGAGGGTGTGGTTCCTGAGATAGTGGGAAGTGTAGTAGGAGCCTCTCAGGATAGGGAAAAGAGGGTAGGTAGTAAATGCCCTGGGGGTGGTAACTAACGCTGTACAGATGAGAGTGGGAGAAGACTGCTGAGATTCCTGGGATGTGTTAGTGCTGGGCCATGAAACTCAGGGCAGGGTGTGTGGCTGACAGTGCTCAGTGGAATATGACAACCTTGCAACCTTGAGGTTGTGATGCCAGCCCCCCTGTCGATCTAAAGGAGGATGGCAGGCTTAATGCCGGACAATGGACTACAATGGCATTAAGCACTGCTCTACTCACACTGGAGCAACGCAAATTTTTTAAATAGCAACACTTAACTATCATTTAAAGCGAGCTCCTATGGAGCCGAATTGAAATGACTGAACAATGATTTTTCTTTTTTACCTTTTTATATAGTGCTTATCTATTTTTATGTCTTGTGTTATGGTTTTAAGTAACTAAACAATAAAATCTCTTGATACTTGATCTTGAGGTCCAGGGGCAGGGCCCAATGAAAATTATGTGGTTTAGGAGGTGGTTGTAGCCTGCAGTGACACAGCAGGAAGGCCGAGTAGCATGTGCTCCAGAAGGAGGGGACTCTGATCATCAGACAGAGTAGGTGCCTGGCACTTTCATTTGGAATTGTTGCTCTGACCTGTTGGAAGGACAGGCTCTGGCAGACTGTGCTTTAGCAGACTCCTGCTCCTAGGGATACCTTGGTGTCAGCCTCTGTGCTGAATGAGGTGGAAGTGACAGTGTGTAACTGCTGGGTGACATCAAATTATGCAAAGGAATATATAGGGTCCTAGTCAGTCCGCTTGGAGACCTGGAATTATCAAAGATTAGATTGTGTCAGAAGAGGCCTTCACACTATTTAGACATAGTGGGTTTCAAGGGTTATTGGGTGGGGTTGTGGATCATAGCTTAGAGCATAGATGGGTCACGGGTGCCCAGTTGGTTCCTGCAATAATGATGCTCATTGGGATCTGTTGGATGACCCCACAAGGGAGACATCAGCCTTCCAAACATCACCAGTGTGGTAGTTTTTGCATTTGGTTCTGTCCCAGCAGTACGCCTGGATTTTTTTGCTTTTTTTGATCACCTGTTTTTTGGACTTTTTACTGTGGGCGAGCCTCACTACTGGTGTCTCACCCACGGTAATCACATGGTAAATGGACTGCCATGTTTACAGCCAGTGTACACCTTTTAAGATAAGGCCGCTGCAATGCAGCTAGGGTAAAGGACGCTTGGCTGGTTACACGTGAACATGTGCACACATGTGTGGGCTGCAAGTGAGAGGCTACTGTTCTGCGCCGCCTGATAACAACACATAGGTAGCTTGACACAATGGGGACTCTGCAGGGATAGGCATTTACCTGAGATAGGCCCCATGAGGTTAGTGTACACTATTAGAGACGTCAGTGTGCGGTAGTGTTTTAACTATAGTTATAACACACCCCATTATACACATAGGGAAGGAGCTGTCTTATAGTGAAGTTTCCCTTCTCCTTGGCATACAGATATCACTGATGTCTTGAATTAGAGTGTAACCTGTGCAAGAAAACAAAACTGGTAACTTCCTGCACAAAAATAATCATCCCCACAATGCAGGCATCCTTGCACCATGGTGTAAGGGTGCCTGCGTTGGCACATAGCAGAAATTTGTGCGCCAGCATAGGGGACAAGGACACAAATGCACTGTATCTTGTAGATAAGACACATTCCTGCCTTTTTGTTTTGATGCAAAGGCTTGCAATGCTCCCCTGCGCCAGAGTCAAGGAAAGTTACAAACAATGAATAGTTTGATAACCCTTGAAAGATTTGCAATGTTAATTGCATTATTGCAAGTAACTTGTATGGTGACTTTGACCTTTAAAATACCAATAGCGTGACCTTTTAATAATTCATCCCTTAGGAGTGATTTTGTGTTTTAGGACTAGGGCATGTTTAAGTGGTGACTTTTACAAGTGCCTGTAGCACAGTAAGTCCAAGGTACACTTAGGGATATATTTGATCTATGTGAAGTTTCTTTGGTGTGCCCCCCATGTAAGTTGGGATATCCTTTAGAAGGTGTCACATAGATATTTACATGTTTTACCTGCCATTTTGTAGTAGGATTTAATAGTCTCTGTAGTAAAGCATTTTTCCTTTTTTTAAGAAAAAAGCACTGACTGGACAGTGATTTATTAAATGGTTTGCTACAGTGCTGAGTTCAGAGTCTTCAATCCGCAGTGCTTCCTTGAGTCAGCCTTGGACTGATCACAAGAGTTGAAGGACTCAAGTTGTTATAAGTGAGGCGCAACTCTTTCTGACAGCCCAAGGTCCTCGGATTTCTCACATATCGCAACAGCGCCATTTTATGCCTAAGATGTATCTACTGGGGTAAAAATCCATCAGTGTGAAAAGTGTGAAAAGGTATGACATTGTTGCTGTAGAAGAAGGGGCTGGATGCATCAAATTATGGATCCCACTGATGCCTTGGTACCATAAGCTCTGAGTGGGACAGACTTGAAAACTGTTACTGCCAAAGTTTGAGTGCTGTTGGGGATTTACTTTGCCATCTTTTCATGCACTTAGATTCTATATTTGCACTTAGCCACTATTTAGAAGTTTGAGATTCTTTAGCAGAGCACACACAAATGCTGGAACCACACAGGGCTCCATGAGGCAACATATCTTTTAATGATTTGTATGCATGCATGAAAAATCTCTGAGTAGGACATACCACAAAAGCTTGCCTTACTGGGTACTGCTTTTCATGGGTGGCATTGGCAGTGTGTCCCATTCATGGAGGTCTTTGTCAGAAGGTGCACATGTTCTTCCACAGTGCTCCTGATGCTCTGTAACATTCAGCAGCTCTTTTGGGGGACCCATAGCATAGATACTCACCAGTGCAAATATAACTAAGACAAGTCCCATTCTTTTGCCACCCCACTAGGTGAGAAAATCCAGCTAGGTACAGGCCACGTCAAGCATGTGTCCATACTATATGCCGGCTTTTGCACAAATAAGAACCTTTTCTGAATTCCTGTCTATGATTTAAATGGTATCAATTTCTCGCTCTCCGCTACATTCCTCAGATAAATAAAGGTTGATGTTCCTGAATCAACTCCAACCTGTATTCCTGCTGCATAATTTCCAGCAAGCCAGCATCCCTTCATGGTCTTTTGAGCCCTGGGAGGGAGCTGTTGTGTGATGATCACACCTTAATCACAGAAGCTATTGACTTAAGAAATATAAGTGCTTTCACTGCAGAAAGGGAGAGCCTGGCAAAGCTTGTTTATGAGGTTACATTGCTCAGATAACCAACATTGTTTGTACCATCTTTGCAACATTTGTGATTCTGCAACGACCTGCTGGAAATCTACCTCCCTCCCTCCTGTGAAGGCGTGCGAGAATCCTGCTGTGACTGCTAAAGTGACGTGCCAAAGATTATTCTCACTCGCATTATTGTGACTGCTTGAGAGTATATGCTGTGATGATCTAAGATGCCCCATGACATGCTGGGTACACCGTTGCATTAACTTTGACCCTCCAGGTAGCCATTTTGCAGTCCCCTTCACAGTAAGGAATTCCCCTGGCTTCCATTTATTGTACTGCTCAGCTACAGATTTTTAGGAGAACGTTGCCTATTTCTATTTTGATTATACCTAGGTAAAATGCACTCTTCAGTTTTCTCTTCATTGTACACTTGTTAGTCTAACTCTTCATTACAGCTGCACCATTTGTTGTAGTATAGCAAATCTGTTATTTATTTTGGAGGGTTTTCAGGAATCTTTTTCTGGTTATCGGATTCTTCATAAAGGTACATGGACACTTGTTGCAACACTGTTTTCTGTCTTGACCGTGATTCGAATATCTAATAATATTAACTATCCTTATTGGGTAAACTGCATTACATCATTAATTATACTTTGATATTTTCTGGAATGGCCTCTGATAATAATGCTCTGCAGCCTCCTCCTTTCATTCAAAATCCTCGGAAGGCGACAAATAATTTAATGCAGCCGCTGCACATATCTAAGATTAATTTAGTGGCCTTTAAAGCTGTATGATATAATGGTGAGCACAGGCCAGCACTTCCATTTAATTATTTGGGTATTGCGGGTTGAAAAGTATTTGACAATTTTCCTGACGCACCAACACCCACAGGTGAAAATGTTAGATGGAATGTTTATCAGGAAGCAAAAGTGACGTTGCATAGGAAGTATTCAGAGGAAACAAGTGCATTATTGGAAAGGCACAACTTCTTGAAATGCAAAGAGGGTAGTGATGAGATTGTTGAAGAATTTATTGCTGTTCTACATGTATTGGCATTGACTTGTGAGTTTGAGAATTGTAGAGATATATATATTTGTGACCAATTTGTTTTGAACTGTTTCTCTAAAAAACACACCAGCGAGGTTGTTGACTTGTTGAACTTCAAACTTGTCAGAAGTTATTGATGTAGCTAAAAGCATTTAGAGGTCCATAGTATCCTCACAGGCATTGGCTGTCAATGAAGGTTAATATCCTGTTGTTTGTATATTTGATGAGAGTGTGTGTGTTGTGAACATTACGCCTAAGAAAAAAGGGGAACCCAATTGTGTTCACTGTGGTTCTTTGTCTCAATTTAGTAGTTCTCCTGCCTGTCCTGCGTTAAATAGAAGATGTAACTCAGGTAGGAAGATGGTGCACTTTCAGTGTGTAACCTTAATAGAGTGAAAATAAACAACTTTGAGACATGTGACATGAGTGAATGCACTCAAAACATGAATGTGGTTGGAAAAATTAAGGGTCCGTTGGTCCAAGCAAATGTTGAAAGAAAGTCTATAATTGTTATGGCATACCAGTAACTATTTTGGCAGACACAAACTTTTTTAAGTGGTGGTCAAAAGACTTCAAACTCCAAAAATCTGACATAAACCCTAAAGCATTTGGAGAGTTTGACATTGATCTTTTAGGTTATTTGGAGGAGAATTTGGAATGCTTGAGAAGAAAAATGATAGCTAAGATTTATGTTGCTGTCAGACGATGCAACATAGTTGGGTGGAAAGATTTTGCCAAGCTTGGCATTATTTATGTCCTGGCCATGCTGAACCCATTACTTTTGGGGAATTACCCGTTTTTGCAATCGACACTGTGAACACCATGGAATATGTATTGCAATTTATGATAAAGCAGTTCCAGGAGGTGTTTAAGAATGACATTGGAAATGTGTTGGGATTTCAGCACTGTATCAAGCTTAAAAAATGCTTGTCCTGTCACACACAAAGTTCACCCTACTCCATTTAGTCTTAGGGATGAACTCATAATGTTATTGAATGAATTGTGTGAGTAGGGGGGTCATACAGCCTACTGAAGCTTCAGAATCGGTGTCTCCATTGGTCTTACAAAAATATACTGAAGAATTGAGACTAGGGGCCTCATTACGAGTTTGGGGCGGAGGCTGCCCGCCAAACCCGTTCCTCCATCAGGCCATCTGTCCAGCATTAACACTGCCAGCCCTAATAAAAGTTCACCACAGGGCCCGCAGGCGGAAACAGCGTTCCCGCCCACCTGACTTGCGGTGATCATGGCCTTAACATTGACACTAACTTCTAATGGAACTGGTGCCAATTTACGGTGTGGCGGGTGCAGCAGCACCTGTCACACACTGCACTGCCCATAATTCGGGCAGTGGAATGCGCGATGGGGCTGTGGATGGTGCCCCCCGATGCCCCCATTCCGCCATCCTTTCCATGGTGGTGAAAACAACAAGGAAAGGCTGGTGGTATGGGGAATCATAATCCAGAGGGCAGCTCTGCTTGCACCACTGCCTTGGCGGATTACAACCACTGGGACCACCAGGTTGGAGACTGGTGGCAGCCTGGCCGTGTCGGCTGTCAGACCGTGGCAGTTCTGCCACGGTCATAATGTGGCGATCGGACCGCCATGACCACAGCGGTCCGACCGCCACAGTTGGTCTGGCGGTCTGAAGACTGTTAGACTCATAATGAGGCACTAGTGTGGACTTGAAATCCTTAAATCAGTACATTATAGTCACCCACTCCTTCATATTCAAGAAATGTTGGCAAACATTAGTAGAGTGAAGTACTCCAGATTGCTCCTAGTGAAAATCTCAAAACTTAAGTACGTTTGTAACATCTCATGGGGCATTTAAATACTTCAGGCTGCCTTTTGGGTTGGTGTCAGCCGCCAGTGTTTTTCAGAGGATGATGGATACTATTTGGAAATGTCATATGTATCCAGGCTTTCCAAGATGATATTCTAATTTTCACTGAGAGCAAAGAGGAGCATATATTGTGATGTTAAAAAAATGTCTTTGGTATTCTGAGAGATAGACGTGTGTCTGTGAGACCACAGAAATTCATAATTGTGGTACATTAAGGTGAGTATTTAGAACACACCATATCAGCTGAGGCAATCAAACCAAAGTTCAATACTTTAGAGGCAATACAAAAGGCACTAGCACCATACGACAGATTCACTATGTTCTTTTTAGGACTATGTGACTATTACACTTGTTTCATATCAAGATATGCATATGTTGTACAAACTTTTAGAGATCTTCCTAAAAAAGGAGTACCATTTACCTGGAAGAAAGAAATTAATGTTGCCTATGAGAACACAAAGAAATTGGCAATGAATGCCACTGCTCTGCAGCCTTATGATTATAATAGACTGTGTTTTATTGCAGTCGCTGTACTTAAACAGTTTGTAAATGGGAAAGAAGTAACAATAGTGTTTGCTTCTAGAATACTAGCTGATGCAGTGTCTGAATATAGCAGGAATTGAACAAGAAGCATTAGGTTGTGTTTGGACTGTGCAAAAATGTAAAGTCTATGTTTGGGGCAAATTTTTTATAGCATTTACTGATTTCAGATCACTTGTATATTTGTTATCAGGGAATGATAGCATCTTTCACATTAGCTCCTTCTGTTGTCCAAGTTGCAGGAATATGACATGCAAGTACAGTACATACAAGGGAACAATAACTTCTGTGTCTTGTCTTCCGTTACCTGCTTTGCATCAGGATGATTCTTGATGATCATGAATGTGTAGTTGGTACTATTGATGCTGTACAAGGTATTATTGGTTAGATTTTGGGAGTGAGTGGGAGACAGCTATGGGTGAGGATACTGTTTTAAAGAAAGTTCGGCTTTACATTAGGGAGGAATGGCCCAAAGTTGTCTCAGGAGAACTACAGTGCTATGCTCAGGTATCTTCAGAGCTTACTGGTGTAAGTAATAATTCTTTGAGGAATGGGTTGTTTGTGACACCCATTGATCTTCGTAAAAAGATTATTGAAAACATCCATGAGGGACATTTGGCAGTTTCAGCTACATGTTAAAATCTTTGACAATATTTGTGTTGGCCCAGATTGGATTCCAAGTCATTAATATATTGGATGTATTTGCCCAATGTATAGTGTTCAATAAACATCGGAAACCCTGTGACAAACCTATGTCACCGGTTCTTTTGCCAAGATTATCATGGGAGAGTGTAGCTTTGGATTTTTCAGGGGCATTTCAGCTTTTATTGCTTGGAAAATGTTATTTAATTGATTTAATTAATTACTTCAGCAAATGCATTCACTTTGATTTTATGGATTCTCCCAATTCTAAGGATGTGATTGTTTTCCTTCAAAAAGTGTTTGTCCTCGAAGGTCCACAAAGTGAGATAATCACCGATAATGGTTCACATGTGATTTCTGGATAAGAAAAATTATTTTTCTGTTCACACGGTGTAAAGCATTATAAGGTGGTTTTATATAGTCCAGCAGAAGTGGTTTGGCAGGGAGAGCCAACCGTTTCTTTGAAGAAGGCATACAAACAGCCCTTTCTTCAGGAAAGGATGTGGCTGGCTTACTCAGAGGAAAACATTTGGGCCTATGCCACTACACAACACACTATCACTGTCATTGCTCCATTTAAATTCATGATATGAAGGAATCCTGAGGTGTGATTTATGCCTAATTGGTTGGATTATCTGCAAGGTGAAAAGAGTTTATTTTCTAAATTGTAACATGAGAGCAAGAGTTTGTGATAAACAAACTATCCGTAAGATGTATTTTGATTCAACCAAACATGTTAGAGAAGTGTTTTTTCATGAAAATGGTTGGGTTTTGATGAAGAAACCTACTTAAGTTAGAAAAGGAGATTCAAAGTTGTCAGGCCCATTTCAAGTTTCTAAGGTATCTAAAAATACTGTTAGGCTAGTGAAGAAAGGGTTCAACAGCAGTCAGTAGAGCCCAGTTGGTGTTGAATAACTCAGGCTCTTTGTAAGGATTGTTGTGATGAGAAATTGGTTACAGGACAAATATTAGAGTACTTAACTCAATGACTTGTAAGATTTGCTCATTCAGGAAATATAGGTGACCTCTGGGGAGCTGAAACTATAAGAGTTATTTTGTCACTGGTAATGATGGAGTTAGTTGTGTCACCCTTTAGTTGCTATTTTGGCCACTTCATAATGCAATTGTGACATGAGAGCAAGAGTTTGTGATAAACGTACTATCAAAATGACTATTTTTGATTCAGACAAACATGTTTCACAAGTGTTTTTTCATGAAAATGTTTGGGTTTTGATCCAAGACACCTACCAAGGTTAGGAAAGGAGAGTCAAAGCCTATTTCAAGTTGCTAATGTATGTAAAAATGCTCTTCGGTTAGTGGAGATTGGGGTGGGGGGAAGAAAATCAGATTGCTTCTTATCACTAATCAACAAGTGACATTTATAAGAAAATGTGTGTTACCTGGGAAAATTGTAAAGATTCTACATTAGGTACTGAAATAAACATTTCAAGTTCTGATTTGACACTTTGAAGTTATTCACACAGAAGTAGCCTTTCAAACCTGTCTCAGGCCTGCTAGCGCAAGGCCTACGTGCACAGTTTACTGCCTCAGGGAACTGTTTGTTTGAAGTTGTACACTGATTGCTGGGGGTTGCCTTTCTCCTGGGACAGCGTATTATATAATTGTCACTCCGCACAGTTTGAAAGATAGGTGGGGCCAGGGTCTCAGAGGAGTGTTGGGCCCCATAGACATTTTGGTAATTGTTTCTGATTTTTTTTTACCTGTAACTTTATTTGGCTTGACAATATCTGTGAGCCACTTTAACATTTCCAGGAGAGTACATAACTTGTACGTTATTGGGTGGCACTGCAAGGGAGGGAGTAAGCAGAGGATGATGTGGATGTAGAGTCCACCTTATATTTAAGAATACCAATTTAATAGTCTGAATTTACAAGTAATAAAAGTGATAGGACACTGTAGGAGGTCAACCTGAAGTTCTGTTTTAGAGCTTGACTTTGAGCTAGGGAAAGAGTCTGTAAAATTGGCAATTATAACAAGATGGTTTAAAGGTATATAATCCGATTGTTCAAAGAAAGATTTATGAGCATTTAAGGGACTCTCATCCAATTGTTCAGCATCAGATTTGCCAAATACAAAACAATCAGAGTTGTTTCGGTGGTTGACTACTGTGATGCATGATCCCTTAGGGATGAGTAGAATGGGGAACAGGAGATTAACTCAATGATGGAGTGATCTTCACCCTCCTCCCCTCCTGGTGCTATCATTTCAAGAGTTTTTATGTGAGGAGGGGAAGTTTGAGGGCATTCACTCTCATACTGGTAGTGAGTGTCTCAAGTGATTTTGCTCTTAATTTGTTGTGATCAGAAATAAAGTTGGCTATTGAAGATTAAGTGGGATTAGCTACCATGCTATCAGTATTTTTAGACTGTGACATAACTGAAGCTCCTGAGTGTTTAAAAAAAATGAATCTTCTTTTTAATTTTTTTGGCACCTGCTCTGTGGGGGGTTTATTGAATTATGTTATCTTTTTATTTTGTCTTTGATTGGGATTTTAATCTGGGTATCAAGTTTGTAAGAAAGATTCCAGGATAGATACCAGCAGGGTTTGTACATTGAGCCTATGCCTAAACCTACAGAAGGTTTCCTGAACTGGAACTTAGTGAAGGCCTTTACTTAAAGAGTGATCTTGGTCAAGGCCTTAACTTAATGAGTGGACCAAATGCATGATAATGTGATAAAGGTGACCTTCAAGGCCTATAAAGCTTGGCTGCAGACAAAGGTTCTTAACAAAACAGGAGCAGGTCACATGGATTACTGTTAGCCGAGAAGTAGCTAATATCGGCAAGAGAATTGCTTTGCAAATGTCAGCTACTGCATGGAAGAACTATGGAAAAGAAGCATGAATTGAATTTGATGCAGAAATTAAACCTACTTCCTTCCTGAGAACCTTGCTGCTACTGCTGCCACTGCCACTACCAGCAAACTTGTAGGTAAGAGACATGATAAGTTGTAAATTGGTGAAAAACGATCAAGATGCTTGACTCTAGGCAGTGCCCCAGGGAAAAGGAGTTCTTGAATATGCTTCTTAACATGCCTCTTCCAAAGGATAAGTGTGTTGCCTGATTTTAAAGATGAGGCAGATTGAGAAAGCGAAGCCCAACAAAATAGGAAAAGGATGCTGTAGGAAGGTGGCTCTGTATGTGCTATTTCAAAGTAAGGAATAGCATGCACAGAGTCCAAGGGTTCCCCTTAGAGGTAAAATAGTGGTAAAAAGAGATAATACTAATGCTCTATTTTGTGGTAGTGTGGTCGAGCAGTAGGCTTATCCAAGGAGTAGTGTTAAGCATTTGTTGTACATACACATAGACAATAAATGAGGTATACACACTCAGAGACAAATCCAGCCAATAGGTTTTGTTATAGAAAAATATATTTTCTTAGTTTATTTTAGGAACCACAGGTTCAAATTTTACATGTAATATCTCATTTGAAAGGTATTGCAGGTAAGTACTCTAGGAACTTTGAATCATTACTTTAGCATGTATACTTTTTACATAAAACACAATAAGCTGTTTTAAAAGTGGACACAGTGCAATTTTCACAGTTCCTGGGGGAGGTAAGTTATTGTTAATTTTCACAGGTAAGTAAGTCACTTACAGGTTTTAGTTTTTGGTCCAAGGTAGCCCACCGTTGGGGGTTCAGAGCAACCCCAAAGTTATCACACCAGCAGCTCAGGGCCGGTCAGGTGCAAAGGTCAAACAGGTGCCCAAAACCCATAGGCTATAATGGAGAGAAGGGGGTGCCCCGGTTCCAGTCTGCCAGCAGGTAAGTACCCGCGTCTTCGGAGGGCAGACCAGGGGGGTTTTGTAGGGCACCGGGGGGGACACAAGTCCACACAGAAAGTACACCCTCAGCAGCGCGGGGGCGGCCGGGTGCAGTGTGCAAACAAGCATCGGGTTTCCTTTAGTTTTCAATGGGAGACCAAGGGGTCTCTTCAGCGATGCAGGCAGGCAAGGGGGGTCTCCTCGGGGTAGCCACCACCTGGGCAAGGGAGAGGGCCTCCTGGGGGTCACTCCTGCACAGAAGTTCCGTTTCTTTAGGGGCTGGGGGCTGCGGGTGCAGGGTCTTTTCCAGCCGTCGGGAAATGGAGTTCAGACAGTCGCGGTCAGGGGGAGCCTGGGGATTCCCTCTGCAGGCGTCGCTGTGGGGGCTCAGGGGGGACAACTTTGGTTACTCACAGTCCTAGAGTCACCAGAGGGTCCTCCCTGAGTTGGTTGTTCTTCACCAGTCGAGTCGGGGTCGCCGGGTGCAGTGTTGCAAATCTCACGCTTCTTGCGGGGAGTTGCAGGGGTCTTTAAATCTGCTCCTTGTAACAAAGTTGCAGTTCTCTTGGAGCAGTGCCGCTGTCCTCGGGAGTTTCTAGTCTTTCTTGAAGCTGGGCAGTCCTCAGAGGATTCAGAGGTCGCTGGTCCCTTGGAAAGCATCGCTGGAGCAGGTTTCTTTGGAAGGCAGGAGACAGGCCGGTAAGTCTGGAGCCAAAGCAGTTGGTGTCTTCTGTTCTTCCTCTGCAGGGGTTTTTCAGCTCAGCAGTCCTTCTTCTTCAGGTAAGTTGCAGGAATCTAAATTCTTAGGTTCAGGGAAGCCCTTAAATACTAAATTTAAGGGCGTGTTTAGGTCGGGGGGGTTAGTAGCCAATGGCTACTAGCCCTGAGGGTGAGTACACCCTCTTTGTGCCTCCTCCCAAGGGGAGGGGGTCACATCCCTAATCCTATTGGGGGAATCCTCCATCTGCAAGATGGAGGATTTCTAAAAGTTAGAGTCACTTCAGCTCAGGACACCTTAGGGGCTGTCCTGACTGGCCAGTGACTCCTCCTTGTTGTTTTCTTTGTTTCCTCCAGCCTTGCCGCCAAAAGTGGGGGCCGTGGCCGGAGGGGGCGGGCAACTCCACTAAGCTGGAGTGTCCTGCGGTGCTGTGACAAAGGGGTGAGCCTTTGAGGCTCACCGCCAGGTGTCACAGCTCCTGCCTGGGGGAGGTGTTAGCATCTCCACCCAGTACAGGCTTTGTTACTGGCCTCAGAGTGACAAAGGCACTCTCCCCATGGGGCCAGCAACATGTCTCTAGTGTGGCAGGCTGCTGGAACCAGTCAGCCTACACAGATAGTCGGTTAGGTTTCAGGGGGTACCTCTAAGGTGCCCTCTGTGGTGTATTTTACAATAAAATGTACACTGGCATCAGTGTGCATTTATTGTGCTGAGAAGTTTGATACCAAACTTCCCAGTTTTCAGTGTAGCCATTATGGTGCTGTGGAGTTCGTGTAAAACAGACTCCCAGACCATATACTCTTATGGCTACCCTGCACTTACAATGTCTAAGGTTTTGCTTAGACACTGTAGGGGCACAGTGCTCATGCACTGGTGCCCTCACCTATGGTATAGTGCACCCTGCCTTAGGGCTGTAAGGCCTGCTAGAGGGGTGTCTTACCTATACTGCATAGGCAGTGAGAGGCTGGCATGGCACCCTGAGGGGAGTGCCATGTCGACTTACTCATTTTGTTCTCACTAGCACACACAAGCTGGTAAGCAGGGTGTCTGTGCTGAGTGAGGGGTCTCTAGGGTGGCATAAGACATGCTGCAGCCCTTAGAGACCTTCCCTGGCATCAGGGCCCTTGGTACCAGAGGTACCAGTTACAAGGGACTTATCTGGATGCCAGGGTGTGCCAATTGTGGAATCAAAAGTACAGGTTAGGGAAAGAACACTGGTGCTGGGGCCTGGTTAGCAGGCCTCAGCACACTTTCAATTCAAAACATAGCATCAGCAAAGGCAAAAAGTCAGGGGGTAACCATGCCAAGGAGGCATTTCCTTACAGATGCACTGAGTCAAGTCAAATAAATCGAGCCGACAGGCAACTGTCCGTGCTCCCCATGTACTCAATAGCATGCTCTGTCCATCCCAGCTGCCCAGGGAAACAGATTGGCAGTGGAACAGTGGTGAGCATGCAAGGTGCAGGCAGGGGGTTGTCACGCAACTTCAGAGCAGACTGGAGTGAAGGGTCAAAGCAATAGTTTTCCACAGGATCCCCAGGCACTGAAAATGACAGACAATAACTGTGACTATCTTCAATGTGCCCACTCAGACGCAGCTGTTTGTAGGCTGGGGGTGGATTAGAGAAGGTAGAACCAAGCAGAAAGATGCATGGGGGAGCACAAGCACGGAGTAATAGTGCAACAGGAAAAAGGCCTTATGAAGATGTATGCATATGAAAATTGTTTCAATATGACAATTGTGGTTAGCCAATTACTTGTCATGCAGTAAGGAGCTAGAGAATGGGGACTGGGTGGAAATTAATTTATATCAAAGAGACAGAAAAAATGGATAACCACACTAAAAGATGCTTACTTTTATACAAGAGGGACTACTAAAATTGGTAATCAAGTTGTTTCATAAAGGCTACTAGAGAAATGTATTTATTGGAACGCATAAAGCAAATACCTAGTTGGGAACACACAAGGTGCTACAATAGCACATGGATTGACAACTCAATATCCTATTAAATGTTAGATGGAAGCAAAGTGTTTTTTTATAGTTCTATCCTTGGAGTAAGGCCTTCTGACCATCATGCACTTGTAGAGGTTCAGTCTTGAACTATCATGACGTTATGCTTTTTATTGAATTTATTGAATTCCAGATATTGGTGATGTTTCTTTAGGTAGGATGACACATTGGTTCTGACAAAATGAGTCTTGAAGATGAATCTGGAATAGAAGACTTGGTTAACTTCTCAGGATGAGGATAGTGTATGGTGAACCTAATGCCACCATTGTAAAATGTGTAGCTGCAAACAGGCTGTTTGAGCTTTTCTGATTATAATGTTTTGAGGGAACGTTTATTGTCAGTATGGATAATTTTGCATTACTGATTATTGTGGTAGAAATTCATCCATATCAGAGTGATGAGGGTCCAGGTGAAAGCATTGCTAGAAATAGTTATCATAAATGTATTATTCCTTTATCAGGTCAAGTGCAGCCTAAATGTAATTGGTAGAAAGTGGTGCTGTCCAAAGAGTGACCTTTGAACTCATTTTTCAAACTCGCCCTAATGGTTTCTAATACTAACACTCATACTTGTTAATTGATAGGCATTCTTGTAAGCCCATGGTACATTTGGATGTGCAATTGAGAGCAGGATAGATATTAATACAGTTAAATACAGCCTACCTCTCCGACTTCATTTCATGGTAGAGTGTAAGTGCAACATTAGCAATTAAAGTGACAACTGTACATTCACTTTCAGAAGTTTAAATGTATGCCTGCCATTAATTATTTTTCTGAGTTGCTTTATTAATACAACCTTGATGTGGGAGCCCCACTTTCTTGAAAAGAGCAATCACTTAAAAATAATCAAATCTATATTGCCTTGGGCTTAGACAACGATGTCTATTGCACTGTAATTGTTATTTTGCTGATCTGATATTGTCGTGAATATAAAGACACTAATTGAAGCAGACATTTAAAAGTGATTATTGTTCCATGTGCATTATACCATTTCACTCATGAAGAATTGTGTATGCATATTTCAAAGAAGTGATTTATGGATTTCTCCAAAATGTTCTGAGCCAGATGTACATCTTTGTGATGTTCCATGGGCCAACACGCACATGTCAGCTCTCTCATAAGTACTATGGCATCATTGACAACATTTTAAGCCATTCAGATATTTTGAGACTCACACAAGACATTCAGGGTCCCTATTTATCCCCTGACAATTCTTGTTCCAGGTGTGGACTCTTGCACAAGAGGCATAGAAAAACAGAGATGGGGGGAAAAGAGGAGAGAAAGCACATTAATTGTTTAGTGCTAAATTTGCCAAAATACACAACTCATTCACCAATACTCCTTAACAACTAACTACCTTCAATGCCGTCATTTTTCACCAGATTCATAACCTTGGAAATCACAGAATGCTAATCATAGAACCTAAAGCACTAGTTTTTTGCTCAGCTGTGGGTTTGGACTATGTTATTTGCTTCAAACAATACCTACTCACACTAGTGGTTGACATGACATATACAACAAATTCCACTGCCTCACTAGACTCATCCCTACAACACTAGGTAAACCATCATTAAAGCCCCTTGTTAAAAATCATTCACACAAGAAGCTTTGGGCAAACTACTAGCCCATCTCCAACCTCCTTTTTTCTAGTATGAACAGGGAGCTCACAAGACACGTTCAAGAGTAAAAGGAACTTCAATAACACTTCCATTAACAGTAGTCCGGTATTAGGCCAGCAAAGGACACTTAATCAGCATAGGAAGAGCTTCTCCTTGCAAGCCTATGTCACTGATGACCATGATATTGTCATGTGACTTATTTTTGCCGATTAAACTATTTTGAATTGAAGACATGAAGTGACTGGGAATTTTTTCCAATTTGGGAGGAAACACTTGAATTTGAAATTAAGGGACTTGCGACTCCTTCACAGTCTGCCATATGGGCGTAGACTTGAGCCCAACAATGGAATGAGAAGGATACATAATTATATTTACAGATATGCCCACATATACACACGCACACACATATACACATGCACACACATACACACACATACACACGCATACACACATATATACCTTTAACTCCTTGGGTGCGGGCGTCGGCCACTGTCCGACGTCCACATTACCTCCCTGATGCGGGTCACGACCAGTGGCCGACACCAGGAAGGGGGTTAATAAATCCTCAGGTGCGTCGCACCGAGGATTTATTATTATTTTTCTATCCCTGGGACGCACAGAAGCTTTTCCGTGTCTCCCCCCGCCCCCCACTGACGTCACCTTGCTGATTTCCCCTTTGGAGCAGGAAGCGGCCGTAAGGCCGCTTCCTGCTCCGATGGGGAAAACAGTCCCAAACTGCCTTCCCCACGTTCGGGAAGGCCTCGTGAGAAAGGGGAGACTCTCCCCTTTCTTACGAGGCCTTCCTCAAAGTGTTTCCTGGCCCCAGAGCACAGCTGCGATCGGGGGACAGGAAACACCACAAGACACCAGGGATTTCAATTGGGGGGGTCTGCCCCCTTGGAAAACGGGCCGCTTTTTAAAAAGGTAGGTGTCCCCTGGGGGGGGGGGGGGGGCATAATCACTTTCGATTGCGCCCCCCCAGGGGCTAAATTTTATTTAAAAAAAAAAAAGAAATGGACAGGGGGTCGCCCGTGGGCAGGGTAACCCCCTGTGGGGGCAATATTTTTTTTTAGTAGTTGTAGGGTTTCCCTGGGGGCCATTTTGGTCCCCAAGGAAACCATACAACTACTAAAACAACTATAGAACTATATATATATATATATATATATATATATATATATATATATATATATATATAGATAGATATATATATATAGATCTATCTATGTAGATATATCTACATGGATATATCTATAGATCGATCTATATATATATATATATATATAAAAATATATAGATATCTATGTAGATAGATATATCTATATAGAGATAGATCTATATATATATGTATATATATTTTTATATATATATATATATATATCACGTTTGTCAATACATGTGTGGTTTCCCTGGGAGCTGATTCCAGAACTTTCTGTCACCGAAATGAGAGGAAAAAGTGTTTTTTTTTGGACAAATCTTAAGGTTTGCAAAGGATTCTGGGTAACAGAACCTGGTCAGAGCCCCACAAGTCACCCCATCTTGGATTCCCCTAGGTGTCTAGTTTTAAAAAATGCGCTGGTTTGCTAGGTTTCCCAGGTGCCGGCTCAGATAGAGGCCAAAATCCACAGGTAGGCACTTTGTAAAAAACACCTCTGTTTTCTGTGAAAAAATGTGATGTGTCCACGTTGTGTTTTGGGCCATTTCCTTTTGTGGGCGCTAGGCCTACCCACACAAGTGAGGTACCATTTTTTATCGGGAGACTTGGTGGAACGCTGGGTGGAAGGAAATTTGTGGCTCTTCTCAGATTCCAGAACTTTCTGTCACCGAAATGTGAGGAAAAAGTGTTTTTTTGGCCATATTTTGAGGTTTGCAAAAGATTCTGGGTAACAGAACCTGGTGAGAGCCCCACAAGTCACCCCATCCTGGATTTCCCTAGGTGTCTAGTTTTAAAAAATGCCCAGGTTTGGTAGGCTTCCTGTTACATTCTCACGCCTTCATCCAGAATGATACGCGATATCGTTCTTCATCAAAAGGAAGTTTATTTCGTAAGTACAATCTGTATTAAACCCCTGACCCAGCTCCGTCCTTCCTAACCGCCTCCTCTCTCTTCACGCTCTCCTCTCCATCTCTTGAATCCCCGTTACCGGGATACCGCTAGATTATATTCCCTTAACATTCTCTTCCTTAAAGCCCTATTACCATTACACTACAACATATCACTTCCCTAGGTGCCGGCTGAGCTAGAGGCTAAAATCTACAGCTAGGCACTTTGCAAAAAACACGTCAGATTTCAATGTAAAAATGTGATGTGTCGATGTTGCGTTTCCTGTCGCGAGCATTAGGCCTACCCACGCAAGTGAGGTACCATTTTCCTCGGGAGACTTGGGGGAACACAGAATAGCAATACAAGTCTTATTGCCCCTTGTCTTTCTCAATTTTTTTTCCTTCCAAATGCAAGACAGTGTGTAAAAAAGACATCTATTTGAGAAATGGCCTGTAATTCACATGCTAGTATGGGCACCCCGGAATTCAGAGATGTGCAAATAACCACTGCTTCTCCATACCTTATCTTATGCCCATTTTGGAAATGCAAAGGTTTTCTTGATACCTATTTTTCACTCTTTCTATTTCAGAAAATGAATTGCTGTATACCCGGTATAGAATGAAAACTCATTGCAAGGTGCACCTCATTTATTGGCTATGGGTACCTAGGGATCTTGATGAACCTACAAGCCCTATATATCCCCGCAACCAGAAGAGTCCAGCAGATGTAACGGTATATTGCTTAAAAAAATCTGACATTGAAGGAAAAAGTTAAAGAGTAAAACGTGGAGAAAAATTGCTGTTTTTTTCAGCTCACTTTCAATATTTTTTTTATTTCAGCTGTTATTTTCTTTAGGAAAACCTTGTAGGATCTACACAAATGACTCCTTGCTGAATTCAGAATTGTGTCTACTTTTCAGAAATTTTTAGCTTTCCGGGATCCAGCATTGGTTTCACACCCATTCCTGTCACTAACTGGAAGGAGGCAGAAAGCACCAAAAATAGTAAAAATGGGGTATGTCCCAGTAAAATGCCAAAATTGTGTTGAAAAATGTGGTTTTCTGATTCAAGTCTGCCCGTTCCTGAAAGGTGGGAAGATGGTGATTTTAGCACCAGAAACCCTTTGCTGATGCCATTTTCAGGGAAAAAAACACAAGCCTTCTTCGGCAGCCCTTTTTTCCCATTTGTTTGAAAAAAACGAAATTTTTACTGTATTTTGGATAATTTCTTGGTCTCCTCCAGGGGAAACCACAAACTCTGGGTACCATTAGAATCCCTACGATGTTGGAAAAAAAGGATGTATATTTGGGGTGGATAGCTTATGTGGACAAAAAGTTATGAAGACCTAAGCGCAAACTACCCCAAATAGCCAAAAAAGGGCTCAGCACTGGGGTGGGGGGGGGGAAGGCCCAGCAGCTAAGAGGTTAACCATGAGTAGAACGTACAATTGTTCAGCAGGCTTAGAGAGTATGTATATATTTTGTTATTATAAAATAGTAATTATGCATATTTCTTAACCCCTTCTGTGCCAGGGACGTAATGGTTACGTCCACCGGCACAGTGCTCCTATGTCGAGGACGTAACCATTACGTCCTCAGACATGAGCTCGGAGGGAGCGCTCCAAAGCAGGGATGGAAGGGGAAGCCCTCCCCCCCCCGATCTCCCCAGTGACGTCTCATGACATCAGTGCATGATCGCAAGCTGACCAGAGAAATGCAAAGCATTTCTCTTCCGATCATGTGATGGGGGCCTGAGTGGCATCAAAGAGAAGGAAAGGAATTTCCTTCCCTTTGAAGTCTCTCAGAGCATTTCAGAAGCCGGATCGTGAAGCGATCCGGCTTCTGAAATGGCCACTAGACACCAGGGATTTATTTAACTACAGAAATCGGGTGGAGGCGATTTTTTGCGTCAACCTGACTTGCACCATTTTTAAGACGCCCTAGCGCCATTTTTCCCAACGCTGGCGCTGCCTGGTGTACGTGGTTTTTTTCCACGCACACCAGGCGGCGCCGGTCTGCTTGCGCCGGCTAACGCCATTCAATAAATACGGCGCCCGCATGGCGCTTCAGAATGGCGTTAGCCGGCGCAAACATTTTTGCCGCTAAACTGCGTTAGCGCAGTTTAGCGTCAAAAAGTATAAATACGGGCCCTTATCCCATGGCAAGCTAGAGGACATTTGATTATTTTGGGTTTTGGTTTTACATGTGGGCCATGAGATCTTGGCTAACTGTCAAAATCTTGACACTTGGAATGGTGAGGGCTGTACTTTATGGACTTCGGAACGCTGCCATGTAGAAAAATCCACAAGACCTAGACACATCTGAAAATGAAACATCTGGGTGATTCCAGGGTGGTGTGTTTCACATGCACCACGCACCATTTTCTTACTCACAATGCCCTGCAAACCTCCAACCTTGCTCAAAATCACACATTTGTCCGACATTTTTGTGATGGAACCTTCCGGAATCTGCAGGAATCCAAAAAATTCCTACCACTCAGCATTGTCTCATCTATACTGATAACAATTCTGCTGCACTTGTCAGCCTAAATTCTTTTTTTTTCAAACTGCCCTTTTGGACCCGCTTTGGTTCCCCCTCAATTTTGACATGTTTTTGGCTCTTCCCTGTCGCAAGCACTAGGCCCACCTGCAGAAGTGAGGTATAATTTTTACCAGGAGACTGAGGGGAACGTTGGGTGGTATGAAATCTGTCCTGGTGTGGTGATCCCACACAGAAATGTGGGAAAAATGTGTTTTTTTTTAGCTAAATTTGAGGTTTGCTGAGGATTCTGGGTAAGAAAACATTGGGGGCAAATCACACCTCCCTGGACTCCCTCGGGTGTCTAGTTTTCAGAAAGTTCTGGGTTTGGTAGGTTTCCCTAGATGGCTGCTGAGCCCAGGACCAAAAAAGCAGGTGCCCCCCTGCAAAAACAGGTTGTTTTGTATTTGATAATTTGATGTGTCCAGATAGTGTTTTGGGGCAATTCCTTTCGCGGGCAGTAGGCCTACCCACAAAAGTGAGGTACCATTTTTATCGGGAGACTTGGGGGAACGCTTAGTGGAAGGAAATTTGTGGCTCCTCAAAGATACCAGAGCTTTCTGTCACCGAAATGAGAGCAAAGCCAAATGTTGAGGTTTGCAAAGGATTCTGGGTAACAGAACCTGGTCAGAGCCCCACAAGTCACCCTAACTTGGATTCCCCTAGTTGTCTAGTTTAAAAAAATTTGAAGGTTTGCTAGGTTTCCTGTTAGATCTGACAGCCTTAGGGTGGCCACCCTTAGCTTTTTGCCTTCCTCCCTCCACTTTTTGGACAGTTTGTGCTGGTGTTTAGACTAAATTGCTAAATTGCATATGCTCTCTCCTTTTAAACATGATAACATTGGATCAGACCCAACTGGACTATTTAATGTACTTGTAAGTCCCTAATAGAGTGCACTATATGTGCCCTGGGCCTGTAGATTAAATGCTACTAGTGGGCCTGCAGCACTGATTGTGCCACCCACTTAAGCAGCCTCTTAACCTTGTCTCAGGCCTGCCCTTGCAAGGCCTGGGTGTGCAGTTTCACTGCCAATTCGACTTGGAATTTAAAAGTAGGTGCCAAGCCTAAAACTCCCCTTTTTCTACATGTAAGACACCCCTAAGATATGCGCTAGGTAACCCAAAGGGCAGGGTGCTGTGTAGGCAAAAGGCAGGACATGTAAAATACATGTCCTGGTAGTGTAAAACTCCTAAATTCGTTTTTACACTGCTGCGAGACCGGCTCCCTTCATAGGCTAACACTGTGGCTACCCTCATACATTGTTTGAGTGGTAGCTGCTGATCTGAAAGGAGTAGGAATGTCATATTTAGTATGGCCAGAATGGTGATATAAAATCCTGCTGACTGGTGAAGTTGGATTTAATATTACTATTTGAGAAATGCCACTTTTAGAAAGTGAGCATTTCTCTTCACTTAATGCCTTTCAATCCACTTATGGCTGGGTTTAGTTGACAGCTCCTTGTGCATTCACTTAGATACACCCCAAACACAGGATACTCAGCCTCACTTGCATACATCTGCATTTTGAATGGGTCTTCCTGGGCTGGGAGGGTGGCGAGCCTGCTCTCACACAAAGGACTGCCACACTCCGTACTGGGACCATGGCAGACAGGATTGAACTGAAAGGGGACCCGGTGCACTTCTAAGCCACTCTTTGAAGTCTCCCCCACTTCAAAGGCACATTTGGGTATATAAAAAGGGCCTCTGCCCCTTCCAACTCAGACACTTCCTGGGGAAGATAACTGGAACCAGAATCTGCATCCTGCCAACTGTCTGGCTGCCCAAAGGACTCACCTGACTGCTTTCTGTGAAGGACTATTGCCTTGCTGTTGGCCTGCTGCCTTGCTGCTCCCTGGCTGTGGTGAAGAAGTGCTTTCCAAGGGCTTGGATAGAGCTTGCCTCCTGTTCTCAGAAGTCTCAGGACCAAAAAGACTTCTCTCTTGCAACTGGAATCCTTGTGAGGTGAAAATTCGACGCACAGCTTGCTAAAACCAACGCAGCCCCTGCATAGCAACCAGAACTTCGACACACGGCCCGCCAGATCGAGGCACAGCCAACCTGGGATGACGCAACCTGACTTCCAGAGGGGAAATCGACGCAGCGTCTGCTGTGCAGGAGAAAATTACACACAACGCCCCCCGGATCGACGCAGCGCTTGTGACTTCGCTCCGCAAGCCCAGGATTCCATGCACAGAACCCGGGGCATCTGAAAACCCCGCAACCCAAAGAGGATCCACGACTGAGCGCCGGAAATCGACACACAGCCATCCCTGCGTGGAAACAAAATGACGCATCAGCGTGTGCAGCCTGAGAAATCAACGCACACCCCTTTGTTTCCACGCTTCTCCACTACAACCCTTTGCGGAAATGTTTCACGTGAACCAGGTACTTTATGTTTTAAAGAGACTTTGTTTGCTTTAAAAAGACTTAAGACACTTTGGGGCATATTTATACTCTGTTTGCGCCGAATGTGTATCAAACATTTTGACGCACATTCAGTGCAAACCATGCACCATATTTAAACTTTGACGCCTGTGCCCATGAACGCCAAAATTCCGCCATGTGCGTCATTTTCTGGATGCGGGAAACCGCCATGAGTTAATGACATGCAAGGTAGGCGTTCCCATCCAAAAAATGACTTAAACTCCCATGCACCTTATTTATCCAATCGTGCAAAAATCCCGCACAGCCGGGAGGCGGAGGCAGAAAATGACGCACAGCCCAATTTGCATTTACAAATAACGCCTGGGTCACGGCAGGCATTAAAATGGGGCAAACACACCAGTACTTAATGAAAACACACAGAAGCAACAGAGAGCTACAAAAGGAAGACATGGAGGTGCTTTTCATCCAGCAGGCACGCAGAGCAGAAGACCAACATTAGCAGCTTCTACATAACCAGCAGGGACCCCAAAGGCAACGCAGAAGGCAGGAGAGGATATTTCGCACCCGGACAACCCTTCTGGGACTCCGCCAACAAGACATCATCCAGAGGTACAGGCTCAACTGGCCAGCCAATCAGCAGCAGCTGCGCAACATTGAGCCACAGTTGGCACCCAGCTTGCAGACACCCTGCACCATTCCGCCAGAAACCAAGCTGCTAGCTGTACTCCACATGTTGGCAAGTGGCTCCTTTCAAACCACTGGTGTCCTGGTTGCTGGGATCTCACAGCTCTCATTCTCTGCCTTCCTTCCCAAGGTACTGGATGCCATCATCTCCCTCACACCCCACCACATCAGCTTCCCCAACACACAGCAGAAGCAGGAGGAGACAAAACATTGCTTCTACCAAATTAACGGTGTCCCACACGTCCTTGGTGCCATTGACTGCACACATGTACGCATTGTGCCACCTGCTGTAACAGAACATCTATACCATAACAGGAAGCACACACACTCCATCAATGTGCAGGCCATTGTCGATCACCGGGGTTTGATCACCAACATCATGGCAAAGTATCCTGGGAGTGTACATGATTCATTCATCTTCCGTCACTGCACCATCAATCAACACTTCCAAGATGGACGATATGGAAATGGCCTGCTTGTTGGTAAGTACAGAAACCTTCTTATATACACACAGCACAGCAACCCTCTAGGACACACAACACATACACCACGACATCGACATGTGGCCAGGAAGAGAATGAGGTTGTGACACTGCTAGGCATGTATGATATCCTGACCCATTTGGATATACACCTATGGAGAAATGACAGAACCAAATAACAACAGATGCCACTCCACAGACAAAAGGGAACAATTTAAAACAACACAATGACAATGACATAACCTCAACTGGCAGTAGAACTTGGAAGATTCATCTTTCAATATCACATCAATAATACTCAATCAAACACCCTTCCAACCAATACGTACTGTGTAAGGGGTGTGTAATGTGTCATGCTGCAGGTCAAACACCATGACACACATAGCATGATGACGACTACAATGAAGGTGACATGGAATCATTGAGGCTGTACCAATACCTCACATCACTCCTGCTCTCACATTGCCCACTACCAATAAGCAAGTGGACTGTGCGAAGAACACATATTGATGTGACAATATTGGAAGTGCACATTCCTACACATACGGATTGAGACAATTTCACACATACACAACATATGTACAGGCATACAGACCTTCTGACACTCAAAATGACAACCTCACAACCAAGTTAGCCATCTGAACTGGAACATGCTCAGTAGTATAGGTACACGTT
Source organism: Pleurodeles waltl (assembly GCF_031143425.1). NCBI lineage: Eukaryota > Metazoa > Chordata > Amphibia > Caudata > Salamandridae > Pleurodeles > Pleurodeles waltl. The sequence goes on along the minus strand of NC_090440.1, from coordinate 1,100,468,917 downwards.
ACAACCTGAGTCGACTTGGCAAGGGCAGAGAAATAGGTCTGCAGAGAATTTGTCACTCATGTGAAATTTGTGCCTAGTCAAATGTTAACACGTAAGTGCTGACAACGTACGGAGATGTGTTGCACATTGTCACCTTGCCAAACCTAAGGGCCTCACTGATGTTTAAATAATTCTATTGCATATGTGAATGGAAGTATCATGTCACCCCCAGTTAAGACACATGGACCTCTTTCACAGTACATAATGCAAGGGAGTACACAGTGCACTGCAACTGTAAAAAAAAACTGCTGACATCCAGTCAATCAGCCAAACACCTGTTCAGATAAGGAAACAACCCAATGCTAATGGTACATCCTAGAAGCCTAGGATTCCACACAATAACACAAACGCAGATGAGTCACAGACAACACGAGAGAACAACTGCCATGCTAACTGATAATCATGGTGCAAGCTACGTCAACATGTTCTCATTCATTTTCTCTTCCTGCTGATCATGGGTATGGGATCCAGCCATGGATCCTGACCCCATTTGCAAACCCAAGCACTGCAGCAGAGCATGCCTATAATGAGGCACATCAGAGGACAGGCACCATAGACGAGAGGACCTTTGGCATCCTGAAGTCAAGATTCAGGTGTCTCGACATCACCGGAGGCAGCCTCCTATACTCACCTGAAATGGTGTGCAAAATAATTTTGACCTGTGCCATCCTGCACAACATATGTGTGAGAAGGAACATTCCCCTACATGAACCCGACCCACAAATACCTGAAGAGGAGGAAGAAGAGGATTCTGTCCATCAACATGAGGGTGACCATCCAAACACAGCTGCAGGATTGCGTCGGAGACAACATATTGTCCAAATTTCTTTTAACTCTACTCATCCATCACCACTGTCTTACCATATGTCAATAAACACATATTCTAATCACTATATCATGGTCTGGATAATCATTTTTGCATTACATTATCCCTAACTATCAGAATCAGAGTGTAGTCTCATGGAGCATTGCAGAAATACAGATTAGGATACAGAAAAATCCACATCAAATTTGATGCGTATCAATGTTCAGGCAAATTCACACACACTGTAAATTACATTTATCCTGTACATTTCACATTTGATGGGCAATAGCAGAGGACCACAGCTATTTCACACATACATGTTGGCAACATGGTTCATTGCAGCATATGGCACACAACTAACTACCCCAGGTATGACTAGCATTGCTCACAAGACATCCCCTGCACAAGGCAGCCCAGGTCTTAAGTCCTGCCACACCCATGTTCCCTGTCTCATCCCACCCTTCTCCAGAGGCCCCTGGAAAGGGAATATGTGTACAAAGATAATCCCTCCTCTACACACACCCAGACTCACATTCTGAATCCAGTGTGCTTCCCTCTTTAGTATGGTATTCCATAGTCATTGTACTTCTGTCTGCATGAACGTCTGGTTGAATAATGCACTGCCTTGTAGTCTGTAGGACCTGTAATCACCTATACATTGCTTCCCATGTGAAAGGTACTGTTGACCCTTTGAACTTGATTCTCACCTACAGGACTTGTGAGAGACTGAAGCTTCACACACCTGTGAACACCTCCATGCAGACCAGCCATTTGAACATGTACTGCCCTTGCAGCTGCCTGGAACAGCATAGAAGCTGCCATTTTATGAATAACAGTGTTAAGCATTGCCGTATAAATCACTTGTGTAACACAGCCCTTGGGTTATTGTGTTACGTTCAAACACACAGGACAAACACAGTTTTCATATTCCACGGTGTTGTTCCACCTTTGACAAGTCTTAGTCTGCTCACTGTGTATTTGCCTTGTTACATTTCTTGATCCTGATTGACCCTGCATCCTGTTAGCCTGACTGGTTCCTGCCTTTGCATTACCATAAAGGTTCCCTGTGGCTACATTTGTATCATAGTTGCTTTCCCAGCCCTCACTTTCCTCCTGGGGCTCTACAATGAATACTCAAATACATTTTATGGCATAACCAGTTTGCTTATTGTACCATGGGGTGGAACTTGTGTCCAAATAGCCTAATCATGGCCCATCCTTTGGGTTTCATGTATGCATGAGTGACAAATAGTGACAGTGTACCATGACTGTATGCCTGTATTGGGTATGGTGCCTCCAGCACAACAAACAACGTCAGATAATGTGCATGAAATGTCAACACATGTTAGGACCCTGACAGTCCACATGCTGATTCACATTGCCCCCAACATATTGATGGGGCTTGTGTGGTGAATAGCTGTGAGATTAATCAGCACAGAGGCACTGATGTTCCCGGGTGCAGTGGTAATTTTAGAGGCCAACCTGTGTACAAATGTTGTGAGGAAACCTGTCGTTTTAAAATTCCTGCTCCATTAACTTTGTCAGCACACCAAGGGTACCCTGTTGTCAGTCTCATAACACGTCTGCAGTGCCATAGCTGGACTATCCCCATGTGTGTTCTCAATTCCTCATTGGCTTTCCTTCAATTCAGCTTCAGGCAGGCAGGGCGCTCCCTACACCGCCACCTCTGCAGCCCCTACTCCAGGTGCCTTTTATTTGTTTCCTGATCTACAGTTGTGCTTTTTCCCTCGCCCCCAGCAGCTTCGTCCCCGCGGCCCCACGCCCCTCCATTCACTTTAGTCTTCACCTCCTTTTTCCCGCCGCTGAGCCCTGCGGGCCCGCCCCCCGCTCTCCCATTTGCGGACCCCCTACCCCCTCCCAGCTGCCACTCCCTCCAACCTCCCCTCTTATGGCAGCCAGTCCGCGGTGAAAAGAGCGACCCTTGACCCTGCTTCAGGCAGGCAGGTCACTCCCTACACCACCGCCTCTGCAGCCGCTACTCCAGGTGGCTTTTCTTTGTTTCCCGATCTCCAGTTGTATTTTTTCCCTCTCCCCAGCCGCTTCGTCCCCGCGGCCCGCCCCCTCCCTCCACTTCAGTCTTCACCTCCTTTTTCCCACAGCTGAGCCCTGCGGCCGCCCCCCCCTGCTCTCCCATTCGCGGCCCCCCTCCCTCCTCCCAGCTGCCACTCCCTCCCACCTCCCATCTTATGACAGCCGCGGAGTGGCCCTCTGTGCCCGTCAGTGCCAAGACCGTGCCCAGCGCCAGTCCCCCTGGCCCACGCGCCCCCCGCAACACCAATCACCGCTATACAGCCAATGACTTCCACGCCCTCAATCCAGAATGCTCCCCCATCTACTTCCAGTCCACCCCCAAGCACACCAAAGGACCCTTCTCCTGCAAAGCCTGCAACTTCACCTGCAACTTAACCACCAAGCTCCAACACAAAGCTACAGACAACCACCTCAGCTGCATTCTGCTCAGCACCCGCTCTGCACGCAATCGAACTCTGAGACCTACTGACCTCATCATCGCCTGACGTCGCATTTCCTGGATGAACTCGGCCTCAGAACCAGACATAGCCATAGCTATACCTGAAGGCTACAAGATCACCAGAAGAGACCGCAGCAACAAACCAGGAGGAGGAATCGCCATAGTCTACAAAAACACCAGCTCCCACGATACCATCAACTCCGCCGAGCACCTCCATTTCAAAATCCACATCAATGCCAACTCAGAGGAACACTGGTCTACAGACCCCCATGCCCCCGACCTCACTTCTGCGACGACATCGCCAACACCATCATCACCCAAGCCCTCGCCTCAATGTACTACATCCTCCTCGGCGACCTGAACTTCCACCTAGAAAACAACAATGATATCAACACCACCAACCTAATCGACAACCTCACCAACCTCGCCAACCTTGGCCTCAAGCAACTCGTCATGTCGCCCACCCACACCGCAGGACATACACTTGACCCCATCTTCTCAGCCAGCAACCACGTCTCCTTCAGCCACACCACTAAACTCCACTGGACCGACCATCGCTGCATCCACTTCTCCTTCCAGAAGCCGGTCACTCACCACCTCACCACTCAACCCCCTCGTCGCTATTATAACAGAATCTCAACAGAACAACTGATCTCCACCCTCACCCAGGCATCCCGTCCCAGGACCAGGGACCCCAACACATCTGCCACCTACCTACATCAATGGTTAGAAGACAGCGCCAACACCCTTGCACCACTCAAACAACCCTCAGACATCCACCACAGACCCAAGGCCAGCTGGTTCACCCCCGACATGCAGGCCTCCAAACGGGAATGTCAAAGAATGGAGAAGACCTGGCGCCTTGCACCCACCTAATCCGACCCCATCACCCTCAAACTGCCATCCGCAAACATCACCAGATGATCTGCACTACCAAAAGAACCTACTACAAAAGCCGCATAGACACCAACGCCCACAACAACAAAGAGCTCTTCGGCATCATCAAAGAACTATCCAACCCCTGGCCCTGCTGCATGAACCCCCACCATCGCAGGAGGTCTGCAACTCCCTCGCCACTTACTTCCATCGAAAGAACGAAGACATCCACAACAGCTTCAAACCCCAGACCCACCAGCCAACCACTGACAACCACGAATCCAACGCACCAAGCAACACCAACCCTCTATGCTCCTGGACCCACGTCAACAATGAAGACACCATCAACACCATGGCCTCCATCCACTCCGGCTCCCCCTCGGACCCCTGCCCACATAAGATCTTCAACAAAGCCAGCGACATCATCGCCCCCCACCGCTACACCATCATCAACAGCTCCCTCAAGACAGCCACCCACCCGGAGAGATGGAAACACGCCAACGTCAACGCTGTGTTGAAGAAACCCAAAGCTGACCCAGATGACCCCAAAAACTACCGGCCCATCTCCCTCCTCCCCTTCCCAGCGAAGGTCATTGAAAAAATCGTGAACAGCCAACTATCCCGCTTCCTGGAAGACAGCAAAGTGCTCGACTCCTCCCAATCTGGATTTCACAAGAAGCACAGCACGGAGACAGCACTCATTGCTTCCACAGATGACACCTTACCGCCAAGACCTGGAACTCCATACCACTCCATCTACAAGGCCTCCTGTCTTTCAGGAAATGGCTCAAGACATGGCTATTCGACCAGTAGCTCCCCCCCCAGCGCCTTGAGACCCTGACGGGTGAGTAGCGCGCTTTATAAATTACGTGATTGATTGATTGATTGACTGAAGGATACTTTGTAGATGCAGGAAAGGGCTCCACAGACTCATGACTAGACTTGCACGTAACTGTGACAACATGGACCCTAATAATGATACAGGCTAAACATTGGCCCACACACTTGAACCGGACACCTTTGTGCATTTTACCACTGGAAATATGTGTGCATGTGCTGCTTGGTCTGCTGGTCCTCCACTGCCAAAGGAGAGGCATGGCTCATTTATATGACTCCAACTGTGGCGTGACATGACATTTGTGGATTGGATTTGGGACTCAGTGTCACAAACACCGTACCCACATAGCATGATCCCATGCCTGACTCATGGGTAGTAAACAAACAAGTGCCTAGGAAGTAGTATCCAACATTACAGGACATGTGATGGCTTAGTTTTGGAACATTGCCATGATCAACCGTCTGCTATCTATGCTGTTCATGCTTTGTCATTGGTGGTGCTTATGTTCCAAAAAACCTAGGAAGTGCACACAGCATTTGTTGCTGCGGGTATGACAAACACATTTCTTCTCTCATTTCCACACTGAATAGCATCTGCTGGTTGGACACATTGACTCCACATGCATACAAGCAGATTTGCGAAAATGCGTCTTGTGATGTTCACACAGTGGGACAACTACAATAGTAAGAGCCAAATCACACACATTGACACATAGGCATTGAGTTACTGTATTGAGTTGCGTAGTCTTGCTATCCTCTCTTGATGCAAAACATGCCCAAACTGGGGAGTACCTAATTGTATTCTACACGTTTGGCCATCTATTGCGTCAGTGAAGAGTGCAAATCCGATACAACAAGTAGAGAATCATGGCCCGCAGTAGTATGATCTGTCACAGGTGCCCATACGCCGGAATGCACAATGTTGGTGCAATCAGCCTATCTCTGTATTGCCACACCTGTCATGTACTATTACAAATGAGAAATGACCCCAACCCAGTCAAAGACTGGCATAAAAAAAGACGCACATGCTTTAAAAAATGACGCATATGCATCGAAAAATCATGCTCATTGCCATGAAACATCCATTGGCCCTGAGCGGTAATTCCCACACTGGACCCCCTGAAATTGGTTAAGTATGAAACATATATCAAAATATGGATGCAGGGTTATTTCTAAGCATGTGCATAAAAAAGAAAATGACGCACAGACTGTAAGCGTTATAATATTTTGACGCATGAGATTAAAAACGCATCACATTTGAGGCAGGAAGTGATGTAATAGGATATCCTGTTTACAGAATTCGTACAGTGGGTGTACTTTCACTTTCACTTTGCAGTCTGTGATATTTCCTGACTGTGTGGCTGTGTTTTGGCTTGTCTCTCTGTGCATTTTGTGAATTTGTCTCCTGTGTGCTCTTTAAATTGTCTTTTTGTGTTTCCTAAGTGTCTGTAGTATCCTGTGTAAGTGTTTTGTTGGACATTTCAGGTGTTTACATTTGTCTTTGTACTGTTGGGAGTCTGTTGTGGGTAGTGTTAGTTTGGGGATAGTTGGGCTATGTTCTGTTAATTTTTTTTGTATTTCCCTCTCATGTTGGGTAAGCCTCGTCTTTGCAGGATGGGAGAGGAGGAGCTGGGTGGCTTTATTTGGCTGGTGTGCCACTTCCTACCCTTAATGATCGAAGCAGGTGGGCGTGTGTTACAGGGGTGTCACACAGAGGAAAGGAGGCTCCGTTAGGCAAAGGTCCTGTACCATCTAAACCGAATCTACAACACACTGTGCGATGACCACCAGCTGAAACACCGTTGGGCTGACCTGGTTGCCTGCGAGCAAGACCTGCTGGACCACCTGGGGATTATGATTGGTGGCCCTGTTGGTGTGTACAAATCAGAGTAATGTTCACATTTAAATGCTCTGTAGCAGATTTGTTCATATGCCACAGGCAATGTTTTTGGACATGTGTAATGCAATTTAAACATACAGTTGCCTGTGAGATATACAATAATTCCTACACATTACCGTCATTTGTTGACGCAACAGCTACACTAACTTACAAAACACAACAGTAGCCTGTAAATTAGTGCTGCCTTCACCTCAATAGATGATGCAAATGTGGCTCTAAAATATGTTTCATGCATGGTCTGTGAGTGTACCAGGAAACACATGTTTTAAATCCAGATATTTTCAAGAAATATTGTGTCCCAAACTTTTTACGGATACATGTCTGAACTGGATTCTGACACATACGTAACAAGTTATAGCTGACCTCAGGTAACATCTTAGACTGATATTTGGACTTTGTTGTGCCACAATTAAATTAGGGATGGATGCCAAAAGTTACGGACACGGGTTTATATCTCTATGGTTGGTACAACTTACCATAGCTGCAGCACATAAAATGAAGCAAATTATACAAATTGAGGGTTAACAACTGTTCCTGGCCCTCTGTACATTATACCTGTGTGTTTTAAATTGGTTTTAGTCACAATAGCTGGGTGACTGGTATTGCAGTCCTCCAGGAAAGTGGCTTTGCATGTCTCTCATGGATACACATGATGAGAGAAATACACTCCTTGAATAAGTCTGCTAACTAATGATGGAGCATGTTTGGTACCACATGGTAGTTAGGGCCACTGCATGTGTGCAGATATGTGTGTATCACTCACTGGAGTCCTCGGGTCTGTACATGTTTGCAGTGGTATGTCGGATGCAGTATCATCATGTATGAGAGGCTTGACTTTCTGCTTTAATATTACACATAGTATTTGTATTTGGAAGTGTTGTACAGTGCACAGACATTGAGCACATTTCTCCCTTCCATGTCTTACAGGTGGACCTGCCCCCTACACTATCAGAGAGGTGGCTCGATTTGCGGATCCAGACATCTCCAGTAAGTGTTGATATTTCTGTTCTGTGTTGTGTTTGCTGCTGTTGTGTGATTGACTCCTGTGTCTTGGACACATAGCAAGGTGTGATGGGCTGGTCAATGATCGGATATGTTCTTTGACTGGAGTATCATTTTTTTCCCATCTTTGAGTTGGCCAATCATTAGCGTATTGTCATAATTTTGGGATTGTGGGTCAGTCCTGTAGGCATGGCCATGTGAATAGGGATGACTTTTGTGGATAAAACTTAAAATCAGAAAATGTAGCAGAGGACCATATTTGGGATTTAGTCAGCAAGTGAGACTCTTATTCTCACAGAATAGGGAGGCCAAAGTCTTACCCACAGACTTCAGCTTCCCTATTCACTAATGAACGTGTTTGATTTCCTAGCATCATGTAGCTCTATATGTTGTGCTACGAGTATGAGGCACTTGAGAACAATGGCCTAGGTGTTCATGCAGCTCATGGCCATATGTGTGCTTGCATCTATCTGCTTGTTGAAAGTCATGTGTTACTGGTAGGAAATGATGTTGACAATTGTTTGCATTTCCAAACATAAGTGTGGATGGGATTGTCCAAGGTTTGGCTGTATCGAAGTTGGACTTCCTCCTTACCTGTGGTGGACTGCCCAAACCCATGTACAGCTCTTCAAAGCTTCCTGGGTATCCTTGTTGTTTGAAAGTATTTGTTGCCTGCCGCCCCCCCCCCCCCCCAGGACAGTTGTAGGGTTGTGAAAAGTGTACCTAGGACTGATGATCCAAGTTGAGTACACAGACATGTAAATCTGTAAGTGACTTGTCCAAACCTAGGATACCCACTCATGATTAGCAACTGCATTCTATCCTGGCAATTCCATTTACAACTCGCAGATCTTGTGCGCCCTTAATTGTCATCAAGAAGATGGTCATTAGTTGTCCTGTCATTGGTGGAGGACTAGCAGCATTTTTTTTGCCTGAAAAATGGCTGAACAATGATGCATAAGTCATTCAAGAGTATTGCTGTGCTGTTTGATAGGACATGTGTAGGTTGCATTGGTATGTACTTCCTCAGGGACAATCAGTGATCTGTATGATGATATGGCTTGTTTCTGGTACATTAGATGTATTGTCAGATTTACTTCTGGAGCCATGTCACACAATGAAGTACCTAATGTTTGGGTTTCTATTTGTTTTAACAGGTGCCAATATGAATCCCATCCAGATTCGGGAGTTTCAGCACAGGGCGATGCATTACCGCCACATTCTGGATGTGGATTCAGGGTTCCGCAGCATGGCAAGGTGTTATCACCATGAAAGAGCCTCCGGAGTGTGGAGGGCATTTGCCCAAGGGGGCCCTTCCTTGTCCACCACAGCCACCAGCACCGCCACTACCACCCAGGTGGCACCAACCTTAGCAGGCACCTTTGCTGGACCATCAACCTCCACTGCTGCAAGACCTGTCACAGCACCACCTGCACCTCCTCCTACAGGCATGGCACTGACAAGGGGACATACTTCCTCAACTGGCACCCAGACCACCCCTGCTGCAGTCTTTGACCCAGCGGCTTTTCAACAGATGCAACTGAACTTGAACTGTATGTTGCGGAAAATGACCAGGCTGCAGCAAGAGGTGGCACAAGTAAATCAGAGTGTGCGTGCCACAAAAAAGACCCTGCGGAGGGCAAACTTTTTGACAATATACCCTCAGCCATTGATGTTTAGATCGTTTCATCAAATGTGATAAGTAAGCTTAGCTTAGGTTAGTTAGGGCCAGTTGGGGGTAATGTGTAGTTCGGATAGGTTAGGTTAGGTAAAGTGTTTCCCCTGCTTTTGGCTTCTGTTTTTACTGTTTAATAAATATTTAGGTAACCCTTTACAGTATGTGTCACATGCTTCGGGATCAGGACCTTGGCATGAGTGAACAGTGTCTCTTTTGTATTAGCTTTTCTGTACCATGCTGCAACCAAATCCCAACTGAGCTGTTACATTGGCAGCTATACCAAAGCTACTTTGCTAAGATTCTGCCATTCATTGCACCCACCACTCACGGTTACTATGGATACCAAAGTGTTGTTAATTTTTGATGTATGTTTTCAATGTCCCATACTTTGCTACCAGAATTGGTATTGAGGACACTGTGTTAAGTCTGCCTGCAGCCTGATGTCCAAGTGAATCCTTATAAGGTGAGTGGTAGTGTGCTCTCATGTAGTATGGTATACATAACTCACACCTATCATTTGTTACAATGTTCAACCCGATTATATATTTGTATGTAAACTCATACACATCCATTCATGCAGTATGGTGTGTGTTAGGTAGAATTTGGGTCAAATGTCACAGATGTAACTTTTGGCTTGAAGAAAAATTTGAAGGCAATAATATTTGGCATAGACATCCCTTGAGGAAACGTTAATCTGTCCAACACAGCATTATGGTGTATAGTTTCTATTTTCCTCAGAAATAACCCTCAAGAAGGGCAGATGATGGTACAATCCAGACCCATGTGCATAGTTATCAGCCAACATTCTTTCAGGTCAGGTGTATTGACAATCAATAATCATTGACCTGAGGTAAACATCACTGATGGCCATCACGATTGATGTGTCACATTACACAGAGACAAAGTTGTTGTGTAAGTGCTATTTATTTTAAAGTGCTGTAGTGCTATATGTACATTGTCCATGATTGTGAGTCCATTAGTGTGACACCTTCCATAGTTATCCTACACAAGTGCACAAAGACATGTCATTAGACATGCTGGGGTGAAGTGTCAGACAGTGCAGAGGGACAGGATTTGCCAATGAGTTAGTGAGAGACAATCACAGGGCAAGGTGACAAGATAAACAGTGGGCTGAAGAACAGTGCTTGAGTACAGTTGTTGCAAGACTGGCATGTTACAAAGCACAACACCTTGGCAATAGGTGGCCATGTGGCAGGGACTAGCGCTACCGGGTACTCTTACGGGTGAAGGTGATCTGTTCACATCTTTATCTTCTGATGAGTGTGTTGTCTCCTCTGCCCTTGGTGGTGGTGGTTGTGAAGGGGCAACACACACCTCAGTGTTTGAAGACGTGGAGTCAGACATCCCGGGAGCTGCCAACTATGGGGCTATTAAGGGCAGTACTGCAGCAAGGAGGAGTTGCTGGTTCTTAAGAATAGCAGCCACATCACTGTGGTAGGCAGCCAGGTCGGCCCTGAGGGGTTCAATATTGCATTCATGCACGCGTTGACAGGATTGTTGTTGTAGGTGTTGGGTCAACTCTCTTACAGCTGTGCTGATTTCCTTCAACCTTTTTTCAAGTTCCTGCAAGATTGTTGTTCTCCCTTGCATGGCTGCTGCCTGTTCTGCAGTTGACATCATGCACAAACGCACCCCCTCTAGGCTGGCTGCCATATTTTCCATCCCCATCCGCACCCGCTGGGCCAGCTCTCGCTGTACTCCAACTACAGTTCTCTCAAAGCTGGTGCCAGTGTCGTCAGAGTCCTCAGCTGGGTTGGAGCTGGCAGGTCGTACAACTGGGGTGGTAGGTGGGTCCTCTGTGATGGCTGCTAGTTCTGTGCTCCTCCTTGTGACTGAAGGTGGGGTCTGGAGGGTTCCAAGGACATCTTGGAGGGTCTGTCGGCTGATGTTTGTCAGCTCATCATCCATGTCATCAGGGCAGTACCGGACAGGCATATCTGCAGGAGAGCCATCATCCTCTGCAATGAAATATGGTACAATTGTGTGTCTGTGTTGTGGGATGTGTAATGTGACGTGCCTGCCTTCCTATTATTTTCACATTGTGATCTTGGTTCCTGTTCATTGTTCCTGTCTTTCATATTAGCATTCTCCCAGGCCTATGCCCCACCTGCATGTCACATGTATTGTGGTCAGTTTGTGAACTTGTCAGCATCACATCCTCTAGGTGTTGGTTCTGGTCAAATTGTGAATTGCCACCTTCTTCTGTCTACCTCCATTCTCATGGTGAGACCTTTCACTGGCTGTGGGTGTTCTGATGGCACTTGCACCACACTTAACATTCTGGAACTGCCCCAGTCTCTGATATTTCACATCCACCTATATGTTGCTGAGATCTAGCATATACTATGTATTGCATTGGTATGGCACTATACGGATGTCAGCATTGGTAGTGTGTACTGCTGATGTTGGGAAATGTGTGCTACGTTGGATTGCACTGATGGTCCTAGCAGTGTTCCATTTCCTCCTCTGACAGTGCTGGTGTATTTCTGTAACCAGCTACATATGTCCTCCCCCTCAATGCTGTTGTCTGAGCAGTATCACATTTGGGATGTTGCATGGTGTCATTGGAGCTATTGTGACCCAGGCATAGGGTGGACCCTGACACATGCAGCATGGGTATTTCATTAGTGCTGTGTACCTCATAATGTTTATGACAATGGCTGGTGTTTGTAGCAACTACGGACAATCACATTTGACAGGATTGGAGCATTTGTATTGATTTCAGGGGATTGATAACATTGTCATCCTGAACCCTCTAATTTGGGTGTGTTTGATCCATGGGGACGTTACTGCCATTAGCTACTTGACCTGCACACACAGCAGAGGTGGTAATGGCAACTGTTGTCAATGTTAAATTCCACTTGCAGATATGGCCAGAGGTTGTTATTTAGGCCCTAGTTCATGTAGGGAGAATACTGGCTGACGTGTGACAGCATGCCAGTTTTACGTTTTACCCTACCCTCCTGGCCTGGCTTTACCTTTCCAACATCCTTGGCATGGCAGCATATCCAAATGCAAATGTTGTTGGTGTAGGTTAGTACTGTGCCCCAGATTTCCTCTGAACGGCCCATGCCCCTGTACCATGCTCCTTTAACCATGCCACTCCCTGAATATCATGACTTCCGTGCATTGTGTAGGATGTATGTCCCGCCCCGGTTGCAGTTAACAATTAGGCATTTTAGTTCCCCATACAACTTACCCTGCATCTGTGTTGTCTCCTGGTAGTGTGCGCTGTCCTGTCCTTGAATCCCTGTGACGATCTCCTCAGGGATGATGGCTGCGCCATTTCCTCCATGTAGTCCAGGGCCTCCTGCAGTGCTGGACTCCCACCTCCAGTCTGCAGTGCTGCCTTCCTGTTCCTGGCCATCTTTTCCTTGGTCCTGCGCTTGCAGTCATGCCAGGGTTTCTTGCACTCAATGACTGTTCTCCGTACTTCTGCCACACTGTTTCTCTTGTCAACAATTTGTTGCCTTATTGCATCTCTCCTACTAATTGGCAACTTTGAGGTGACAAACAATTGGTGCTGGTGTTCCGTCACCTCTTTTACCAGAATTTCCTGCTCCTCTGCACTGAAGCAACACTTTCTTTTCTTCTTCTCCCTGTCATGGGTCTTGAGTGGGTCCTCCTGACTGGTTCCTGGACTGTTGTCATCTTCCTGGGGTTTGTGCAAGCATCTGGGATCCATTTTGCCTCTCCTTAGCACATTTTACTGTGTTTGCGCTGCTTTTTGATGCAATTGCTTCAATAAATGGCGTGTTTCCAGTTTGTAACTTCGTAAACCGGCTCACAGTCATTTTCGCCGCGTTAACGTAGTTTTTCTTTATAATGTGACACATTGGTGTGAGTAAAAAAAAATGACTCACACCTGTGGTTGGCGCCGCCGTGTGTGAGTAAAAAAAAATGACTCACACCTGTGGTTTGCGCCGCCGTGCGTCCAAGTATAAATTAGATGCCCGCACGGCGCAAAGAAATGGAGTTAGCCGGCGGTAAAATATTTGACGCAAAACTTGAGTCAAAAAGTATAAATATGGCCCTTTATATCACTTTTCAGTGATATCTCTACATTTACTTATTGCATCTTTGTACGTTTTGACCTGCAAATATCCAGATAAATATTATATATTTTTCTAAATACTGTGCGGTGTATTTTTGTGGTGCTATATTGTGTTATTGTATGATTTATTGCACAAATACTTTACAGATTGCCTTCTAAGTTAAGCCTGACTGCTCAGTGCCAAGCTGCCAGAGGGTGGGCACAGGATAATTTGGATTGTGTGTGACTTCCCCTGACCACAGTGAGGGTTCTTCCTTAGACAGGGGGTAACCTGACTGCCAACCAAAGACCCCATTTCTAACATTTCCCGAGGTGCCGGCTGAGCTAGAGGACAAAATCCACAGCTAGGCACTTTGCAAAAAACAGCTCTGTTTTCTTTTGGAAAATGTGATGTGTCCACGTTGTGTTTTGGGGTATTTCCTGTCACAGGCGCTAGGCCTACCCACACAAGGTACCATTTTTATCGGGAGACTTGGGGAAATGCTGGGTGGAAGGAAATGTGTGGCTCCTCTCAGATTTCAGAATTTTCTGTCACCGAAATGAGAGGAAAAAGTGTTTTCTTTGGCCAAATTTTCAGGTTTGCAAAGGATTCTGGGTAACAGAACCTGGTCAAAGCCCCAAAAGTCACCCCAGCTTGGATTCCCCTAGGTGTCTAGTTTTCGAAAATGCAAAGGTTTGCTAGGATTCCCTATGTGCCGGCTGAGCTAGAGGCCAAAATCCACAGCTAAACACTTTGCAAAAAAAACTGCTCTGTTTTCTTTGGGAAAATGTGATGTGTCCATGTAGTGTTTTGGGGCATTTCTTGTCGCGGGAGCTAGGCCTACCCATACAAGTGAGGTACCATTTTTATTGGGAGACTTGGGGGAATGCTGGGTGGAAGGAGCATTTTGGCTTCTCTCAGATTCCAGAACTTTCTGTCACCGAAATGAGAGGAAAAGTGTTTTTTTGGCCGAATTTTGAGGTTTGCAAAGGATTCTGGGTAACAGAACCTGGTCAGAGCCCCATAAGTCACCCCATCTTGGATTCCCCCTAGGTGCCTTGTTTTCAAAAATACGCTGGTTTGGTAGGTTTCCTTCGGTGCTGGCTGAGCTAGAGGCCAAAATCTACAGCTAGGCACTTTGCAAAAAACATGTCAGATTTCAATGTAAAAATGTGATGTGTCCATGTTCTGTTTCCTGTCACGAGCATTAGCCCTACCCACACAAGTGAGGTATCTTTTTTATCAGGAGGCTTAGGAGAACACAGAATAGAAGAACAAGCCCCTTGTCTTTCTCTACATTTTTTCCTTCCAAATGTAAGACAGTGTGTATAAAAGACTTCTATTTGAGAAATTACCTGAAATTCACATGCTAGTATGGGCACCCCGGAATTCAGAGATGTGCAAATAACCACTGCTTCTCAACACCTAATCTTGTTCCCAATTTTGGAAAAACAAAGGTTTTTTTTTTTTTATACCTATTTCTCACTTTTATATTTCACCAAATTAATTGCTGTATGCCCATTATACAATGAAAACCCGTTACAAGGTGCATCTCCTTTATTGGCTCTGGGTACCTACAGTTCTTGATGAACCTTCACACCCTATATGTCCCCGCAACCAGAAGAGTCTAGCAGATGTAACGGTATATTGCTTTTGAAAAGATGACATCGCATCAAAAGGTTACAGAGTAAAATGTGGAGAAAAATCGCTGTTTGTCTCACCTCATTTTCAATATATTTTATTTCAGCTGTTATTTTCTGTAGAAAACACTTGTAGGATCTACACAAATTATCCCTTGCTGAATTCAGAATTTTGTCTACTTTTTAGAAATGTTTAGCTTTCTGGGATCCAGCATCGGTTTCATACCAATTTCTGTCACTGACTGCTAGGAGGCTGAAAGCACAAAAAATAGTAAAATGGGTATGTCCCAGTAAAATGCCAAAATTGTGTTGAAAAGTGTGGTTTTCTGATTCAAGGCTGCCTGTTTCTGAAAGCTGGGAAGATGGTGATTTTAGCACCGCAAACCATTTGTTGATGCAATTTTCAAGGAAAAAAACACAAGCCTTCTTCTGCAGCCATTTTTTCCCATTTGTTTTTAAAAAACGATTTTTTCAATGTATTTTGGCTAATTTTTTGGTCTCCTCCAGGGCAACCCACAATGGCTGGGTACCTCTAGAATCCCTAGGTTGTTGGGAAAAAACAACACAAGTTTGGAGCGGATAGCTTATGTGGACAAAGCGTTATGAGGGCCTAAGTGCGAACTGCCCCAAATAGCCAAAAAAAGGCTTGGCACAGGTGAAGGAAAGGCCTGGCAGCAAAGGGGTTCAAGAAATAGACATATCTAGATATATACACATAATCAGATTATGAATGTTTACCAACACAGGCATATGCAGTCCATTGCTGTTTGGATATGGTGGTTATGAAGAAAAAGCAAACTCTTGAGTAGTCTTCTGAAGATAAGATAGTTATCTGTAGATCTTATGTTTTGGGGTAATGAATTCATAGTTTGGCTGCTTGAACAGAGAAGAATGTAGGTAAGATGATTGAGCCTTGAGGGACCCTTGCTTTTGTGCAGTAGGGTTTGGACAAGAAAGGGAGAGGATAGATGACAATAGTTCTGTTTTCAAGGTGGGATTTGATCCAGTCGCGAGCAGTCCCTTTTATGCCAGCTTCATGGAGTCTTTGAATTAGGGTGCTATGGACCACAGTGTCAAAGGCAGCTGAGAGGTCCAAGAAAAGTAGTGCAGCACCTCCATTGCAGTCGACTGTGTTTTCAAGATCAACCCAGATGGTGATGAGTGCAAATTGAGTGCCTCTTCCTGGGTGGAATCCAGTTTGGTAGTCTGAAAGTATGGAGTTATTTTCAATGAAATGTGACATCTGGGTGAACGCTGCTCTTTCTATCAGTTTGCCCAGGAAAGATCCATTTGTAATTGGTCTGTAGTTGCTGGAGTCATGTAGTTCTAGGTTTTTTTTGGTTAAAGAATTACTGATGATTTTTCTTACTGGAGTGGCAGCAGAGGTAGATAAAAGAATGTTCTTGAAGATGTGTGCTGGACAAGGGTCAGAAGGGCAGCCGGAAGAACTGCTTGCTTTGACCAAACCATAAATTCATTTTGTGGTATTTGTTTGAGGGAGTGCATCGGCGGGGCTGGCCTAATATTGGATGGGATTGTTGGAAATGAGTTAGTGCTGGTGGTTTTCCTTTTTTTAAATAGGAGTCCAATGTGTCTGCCTTGGTTGTATAGTGATTTGCCAGTGAATGCTTGAGCAATTGGATGAGTTCCTTCCATGCATTTAGGTTTTAAAAATTTGTTGAAAATGTTATAAAATTCTTTATTTGCCGATTTAGCATTGTGAATTCTGAGTAGTAACTTTTTGGCCTTTTTTATTGATAACTTGTATATTCTGTTACATTTGAAAGAAATTCTTAAACAATCGGTGGGTGTTTAATGACCTGCTTATTCTTGAATCCATCCTTTGCTATCTAACTACTGACAGTATGTAAAGATATGCTCAGCTGAGCCATCAACTCATCCACTGCCCCATGTCCTTACCAAAGGCATCGGTCTCTTAACTACTATTCAGCTTTTAGGTTTGTCCTTTGGTACAGCTTACAGGGTAGTACCAGAAACCCTTCTAAATGTACTCAGATGGTGTGCAAATTCACTTTCAGTTGCCCAACAGACCAGAACTTTCATTAAGCATGACACTTGTCTGGACCACGTGTTCAACTTACAAATGAAAATTTACATAGCATGAATGGTGCTACTATGTAAACCTTACTTCTGGAAGAATGTTTATCAAACTTGTTACCCTTTTGCTGTCTTGCAGTTCTCAGAACCCTTTACATCCTTTAAGTGTTTTGTAAAGGTAGGGAACCTGACAGTGTTTTTTGACCCTAAATGAAATGGGTTGTATTCCCCACTGCCCCCCAATTAAAGCAGTCACAAGTGGTGCCAGTCTGTAGCAATCAATACTTCAATTTTCCAACCCAGCCATTGGGTGAAGGTTAACAGAACTCTTGTAGTGAAATGCCATGTCTAATACAGCATTATCTACACTGGCATTGTTTTGTAACTCATTGCCAGGCTCCTAAGATTACAGAATCATGAAGCAACAATGTTTTTAAACCCTGCCTTTAAAATACTTCACTGATTTGCAGTTCACCTTGGATCAGCATCACGGTCAACATTCACTATGTCTGCCATATAGCACACCGAGGTACAGGTCCATATTTCCTGCAGAAATTTACTGTTCAGTATCCTTCTGCTTTTGGTCAATCAATGATCCTTTAAGAGGTAAAAATACTGAGGTAGGTACTTGGGCCTGCATTGCCCCAAATGCACCATGAACGTAACCCTATTTTGAGATCTGAGTCACAAGTGAATCGGACAACACATGAAAACTAGGCTGTTCAGACTCAGAACTAACAGAACTTTAACAAGAAGAGTAGAGACTGAAGAATATGGGACATAGTGCTCAATACACTCTATTGAACTCTTTCTTAACATTCACTCATAAATCTATATTCCCAGCAATTCTTAGTAATCTAAAGTAACTGAAAGGCTACACTTACAGCTTTACAAATCTTTAAATAATAAATAAAATGAAAAACGAAATAATTAATAGTACTT
This sequence comes from Pleurodeles waltl, assembly GCF_031143425.1. Taxonomy (NCBI): domain Eukaryota; kingdom Metazoa; phylum Chordata; class Amphibia; order Caudata; family Salamandridae; genus Pleurodeles; species Pleurodeles waltl. The sequence goes on along the minus strand of NC_090440.1, from coordinate 1,100,450,594 downwards.
TGTTTGGTAGATTTGCATTTTAGTCTTAGTTCAAAGCTTATAGATACATTACGTTTTAGGAGGTAGTTTTGTTTGCACCAAAACTATAAGCAACCTCTTATGACAGCAAGATAAAAAGATACGCAGATGGTATCATGCCCGTCCCCACACCTCAAAAACAAACATCAACAGTGAGGCAGAGTAGGTTTCTTCAGTCCACTAGTTATGTTCAATAGCACTTCATAATTATCACATTATGCACTGACCCACTTCCTGGCTTCTTTGGAAATATTTGGTCTGTTGCTGTTGAATCACATCTCTTTGTGTTCCAGGATAACTAGCTTACCACATGAGGAAAGCATTTGGATATTGTTTTTCAGCAGTGGGGACTGACGTTTTAGCAGTAACTGATCATTATCTGTGTAAGGCAGTGGTGAGTGGTTGAACATGCAGTATCTGCAGCATTCTGTCAACACCCAATGATCCTCATGTAAGTAAGGGGATTGAATGTAGTTGTGGAATACCTGTCTACCAAACAAGGTCTTCCCTCTGTTCTTCCTACTGTTGTTTATTGCTATAGACAGTAAGGATTATGGAAAGGGTTTCCACCTGAACAAGTGGTCAATGTAGTGCATGGTTCCTGCTTTAGTAAGCTCTAAGAATGAAGAGGTCAATCACTTGTATACTCAAAGCTTATGAGTAGGCCTCAGCTGGGAAACTGGGTGAAGTTCAGAAAAAGAAGGACCTGTAATGCTGCTGAGGTACTGCTAGAAGAATCTAAAGCTCCAGGATACCCTCCTGGGTGATAGTGCGCATTACTAATCTGCATAACATAACATTGAAAGAGTATCAGTCCTAGCTTGGAGGGGGGCTCATTTGGCAGACAGGGCTACTGGGTCACAACCATGGTGGCTCGGGCCGTTTACCTCTGGTGTTCTGGTGCTATCAGTTAAAAATAGTTCAGGAAAGAGTGTTAATAGTATAGAATTAGCCTCAATCAAATTTATGAGTACATGCATTAACAAGGCCAATAAGAGTAGGTACAATATGCACACACATTGGCATACATTACAAATAGGTACTATCATCTCTATGGCTATTCTAGAATAATTCAATTAGAATATTCTAGAATAACAGTTTGTAAAAACAAATGCATAAACAATATTTTAAGCAGAAACAAGAGAAAATGTTTTTTTCACATGTGCCAATTGTAAAGCATGTAAATATGGTAAAATATGAAAGGCATTGCAGTGCCATACCGTTCTCGGCAATTTGACATAACTAGAAACCTTTAATGCAATTCCAGTTGCTGTGTCTATGGTTTGAAATGCCCGTCCAACATGCTCCATATCGGGAGCACCTTTTACCAAATAAAAAACAGGTATTGGAACATGTGAGAGCAATTAAAAATGAAACCAGGCAGTATCCGGTGGCAAAGGAATTTAAAATGTTTAATTCCAGTGACAGAACCAAACTTCAATTTTTTGCTTTTGATAACATCTTCCCTTTTAGCAGTGGAGGTGATAATCTGCTTTTGGAATCATGTAGATTGTCTTTAACACTTTGTCCCTATTTGGCTTTAATTTAAATGAATAGAAAGCAGTCCATTTGGGTTCATTAATATCGTGTAAATCGAATTAATTTTTATTGCTAACTATGGTTGGCTTCCAGTGTAAAAAAAAGCGGCAGCCATTTACGATTTTAATCGTATGTACATTTCTTCATACAGGTGCACGAGGGTGATTCCTGTACCAAAACCTGGCATGAGAGTTAGGAATTTCTTTTTACCAATTAATCTATGTTATATTTAAACCTACTGTATAGAGTCTCGGTTATGAGAAGTATCCACTCGAGTTTGTATTGTTGATTGAATACTATGGCCCTCATTCTGACCTTGGCGGTCTTTTCGCGAGACCGCCGAGTTACCGCTGCGGTGAAGACCGCCGACCGCGGCGGTATGCCGCTGTGCGCATTCCGACCGCTGGGAGCGTTCCGCCCGGAAACCGCCAGCAGCCACACTGGAGGTCGGCGGAAAAGTGGAGACTGGTCAACCTCCACCGCCACGCCAGCAGAACACCGCCCACAGAATTACGACCCACATATCTGTGTGGCGGTCTTCTGTTGGCGGTGTTCTGTTGGCGGTCACCTCCCCATGGCTCCCGTCGCCTCCCGGAGGACCAACGCACAAGGTAAGTTGACCGTCCGTGAAGGGAGGGGGAGGGGGGTGTTGTGTGATGTGGGCGTGCATGGGGGTGTACGTGTGAGTGTGTAGAGGGGGTGTGTGAGTGCGTGTATGCGGGCGGGGGTGCTGCTGTGTCTATGGGTAATGTGTGCTGTTCGGCAGGTGCGCATGTCTGCATGTATGTGTGCGGGTATGTGTCCCCGTTGTGTATGTGTGTGTAGGGGGTGTGTATATGTGCATGTTGGGGGTGTGTGCATGTCGGGGTGCATGTATGTGCATGTCGGGGTGGGGGTGGGGAGGGGGTTCGTACCACCTCTGGGGGGTGGCAGGGGGGTGGAGGGTGTGGGGGGAGGACTCGGGTGGGTAGTGGGGGAGACCCCTATCAGTGAAGGGAAGGAATTCCCTGGCCCCGATAGTGCCTACCGCCATGGTTCGCATGGCGGTTCCCGACCGCCAGAAACCGCGGCGGTAGGCAGGGTCATGTTACCGTTGGCGGTCTTGGGACGACCGCCGGGCCGGAGTGCGCAAACTCCAGCCCGGCGGTCATGACCGCCGTGGCGGTCGGAGTGGGGAAGTGGCGGTCGATCGCGGCGGTGACCGCCGCGGTCAGAATGCCATATTTCTGACCGCCGGTCTGTTCGCGGTCCGACCGCCGCCTCTCCGCCGACCGCCAAGGTCAGAATGAGGGCCTATGTCTTCAAATTGATGTAACATGGGAAGTCTTAGCCACTTGGGCAAGATGTCGCAATAAGTATTGGTGTCTTTTCTGTATTTGGCCAAAATATTGTAGGATGAAAACATTTCAAAGAAGAAAAACATTTTTCGCACTATATCTTGGCATCGCACTGAGAATTCTGCTTTGTTTATTCAGGGAAGGTTTGTGCCTACAGACCTTTTGTTGGTGGACTGCCCACATGGGCTTCATTTGAGTTTTAAACGTTGCTAATGTAAAGGAATGCTGAGCCTCTTACACACACGCAGCTGATAGGGGCATAATAAGCATAATGACAAGGTGTACGTCCTGAAACAATAGCACTACAATTACAATATTGTTAATGCAGACTACACATGAAATAACTATGCTTTAATTGCACTTTCGAATTTAGTATTGAGCAATGTATTTAGGTTGGCATAATTTTTCCTTGGTATATCATTCTACATTTATGAGTGTGACCTTACCCAGTTCTACTTGCTCAAAACCCTGGAATGATCTCACCAAGGGACAGTTACATACTTGCCAGTGAATAGAAGTTACATAGCCCACAATTCACAAAGCTAAATAACTCACAAGTCCACATCAATTATAATTCCAAAGCAATCATAAAACAAATATTATATAATGTAGATCCATTTTCCTGCAAAGTTGCATTTGTCCATAAAACTCATGGCCTCAGTTAGGGTTTGGCGGATAGAGTACCCCATCACAAATTGGGCAAAGTGCTCTGTCTGCCAAAGTGATAATTCGACTGATGTATTAAGAGTCAAGCAGACTATCATGTTTCCTCTGGTTGTGCACCCACTTACTTCCACGGCCTAATGGACTTGGGGCCATATTTATACTTTTTGACGCAAAACTGCGCCAACGCAGTTTTGCGCCCAAAAAATTTGCGCCGGCTAACGCCATTCTGAAGCACCATGCGGGCGCCGTATTTATTGAATGGCGTTAGCCGACCGGCGCTGCCTGGTGTGCGTGAAAAAAAAACACGTACACCAGGCAGCGCCGGCGTAGGTAAAAATGGCGTTTGGGCGTCCAAAAATGGGGCAAGCCAGGCTGAGGCAAAAAAATCGTCTTAATCCGATTTGCGCCATTTTTTTGGGGCGCCCAGACGCCATTAACATGACTCCTGTCTTAGCAAAGGCAGGAGTCATGCCCCCTTGCCCAATGGCCATGCCCAGGGGACTTATGTCCCCTGGGCATGGTCATTGGGCATAGTGGCATGTAGTGGGGCACAAATCAGGCCCCCCTATGCCACAAAAAAAAATTAAAAAAAATACTTACCACAACTTACCTTTTCTTCCCTGGGATGGGTCACTCCATCCTTGGGTGTCCTCCTGGGGTGAGCAAGGGTGGCAGGGGGTGTCCCTGGGGGCAGGGGAGGGCACCTCTGGGCTCATTCTGAGCCCACAGGTCCCTTAACGCCTGCCCTGACCCAGGCGTTAAAAAGAGGCGCAAATGCGGGGTTTTTTGCCCCGCCCACTCCCGGGCGTCATTTTTGCCCGGGAGTATAAATACCACGCACATGCCTGGGAGTCATTTTTTAAGACGGGAACGCCTACCTTGCATCTCATTAACGCAAGGAAGGTGTTCACGCAAAAAAATGACACTAACTCCATGAACTTTGGCGCTAGATGCGTCTAACGCCAAAGTATAAATATGGAGTTTGTTTTGCGTCGAATTTGCGTCGAAAAAAACTACGCAAATTTGGCGCAAACGGAGTATAAATATGCCCCTTGGAGCTCTCGGTAAAAGTACTATTTAAAGCACCCTATATAAAGTGGACAACCTGATGAAATGTTTACTCTTCTGGAGCACATTTAAAAAGCCTGGTGGTCCAAAAGACAAAACAGTCAATGCCTTCGGAAGAGAAACCTTTAAGTGCCATCAGAGGAGCCACTTTGGTGGAAGTCTTAGAGATATCTATCAAGCCGGCGGACATTTCAAATGCAGCTGGAGGTTGACAGTCTGCCATGACAGCTGAGTTTCCTACCACGGCCCCCATAGTGGATGGCGACCGTCTGCCAATCTGTAAACCAAACTTTTGTTTATTCTTTAAATCAATAAATATAATTTAACAAATTCCCTCCATAATTATAGACGGTTATTGATTGCCTTGTTCCAATGATCACTATTACATACATGATTTCTAAATGCCTCTATATTTTCCATGTTTCCAGCCCTGGATGTTCATTAACGGAGGATGTGTTCTGGGAGTTGCAGGCATAAGTTCCTTCCAACACTAATTGTACTCGCACTCATTACAAAAATAGTTTGTAAAAAAAAAATAAATACGGAGGAGAAAACATGGTGTCCAGGCGATGAAACAAGGAGTCAACCCTAAACAAAAATTACAATGATTATCCATGGTTCAATGAGTACAGACAGAGTATTGCATTTCATGCATGCAATACTTTGAAATCTCAAATATGTTCAGACATAAAAACGGTAAACTCTTTGACTTTAGTTACAAATAATGTGAGCATGGATTAATTCAAACCACAAAACAGAGCACTTTTCAGCGTTGGTAACCTTTCGTGCCTCCTCAAGGTGGTGGTTAATCACAGTTCAAGTTTGTTGCCCAGGCTGGGCGTCCTCACAGATGCAGAGCTCTATTACTATGGATTCAGTTTCACTTCATGGTTTCCTATCCTCAGCTAATGAGGCATTCCTTTACCTTCAGCCAACCTTGAGCTCCTGCTTGTTTATCACTGTTTCTATCTTATCCTCTTGAATAGGCACAATAGTCCACAGGCGGCTCCAGTTGTGGCCACTTCGCCCTACATGGTGGAAGTCACAGCCAGGAATCACAACAGTTATTTTCGAAAAGAGATATATAAAACTAATTTCAGATCACACAATTAGAAATTGTGTACACAACGAGAGCATTTTAGTTTGCGACAAACACACGTTGTAAGTTTGACTGTGTTTTGTTTTTTAGATTACTTGTTAAACACGGCATTCATCTACAGAGTTCTCTTGAGTCGAAAACATTCTAGTAGAGTCTAAGTAGAAAGATGTAAATGTGATCAACTGGTGGGTCAGAGAATGAGCTGAGTAACATTCTGAATAAAGCTTTCACAGTTCTGCGATTTCAGCTACAAGTCACAAACATTAGCTATAAGGCCGCAATAGAGTATAACACAATTTAAAGAATCCATTTTCTCAATTGGAAAAGTCTTTCCAAATCGAAAATGTCCTTTATGACTGTTACAAATGGGGTCTTTGTTGACAGTCAGGTTACCCCTTGTTCAAGCAAGGACCCTCATTCTAGTCAGGGTAAAAGAGAATCACCCTCAGCTAACCCCTGCTAACCCCCTTGGTAGCTTGACAGAGCAGTAGGCTTAACTTCAGAGTGCTAGGTGTAAAGTATTTGTACTAACACACACAGGGGGTCATTCCGACCCCGGCGGTCAAGGACCGCCGGGGCCGGAGTCGGCGGGAGCACCGCCAACAGGCTGGCGGTGCTCCCCAGGGTATTCTGACCGCCGGTTTTCCGCTGCCCTGTAGAATCCTCAGCTGCGCCGCCATGGGGATTCTGACCCCCATACCGCCATCCTGTTCCTGGCGGCTTCGGCCGCCAGGAACAGGATGGCGGTATGGGGTGTCGTGGGGCCCCTGGGGGCCCCTGCAGTGCCCATGCTAATGGCATGGGCACTGCAGGGGCCCCCGTAAGAGGGCCCCACCCTGAATTTCAGTGTCTGCTTAGCAGACACTGAAATTCGCGACGGGTGCTACTGCACCCGTCGCACATCCTCCACTCCGCCGGCTCCATTCGGAGCCGGCATCCTCATGGAGGGGTGTTTCCCACTGGGCTGGCGGGCGGCCTTTTGGCGGTCACCCGCCAGCCCAGTGGGAAACCCAGAATACCCGCGGCGGCCTTTTGACCGCGCAGCAGTATTCTGGCGGTTCCCTCCAGGCGGGCGGCTCCCGCCGCCCGCCGGGGTCAGAATGACCCCCACAGTAACTTAATGGAAACACTACAAAATGACACAACACCAGTTTAGAAAAATAGGAAATATTTATCTAAACAAAACAAGACCAAAACGACAAAAATCCACAATATACAAGTCAAGTTATCCCTAAAAATGCAAAAAGAGTCTTTAAATAGTTTTAAACACACACTAGCGCTGCTAGCGTGAAAATGTACCTGGTGTGTGTCAAAAATAACCCCGCACGGGCGGGTGTGCGTCAAAAATAACTCCACACGGTGGTACGTGAGTCAGAAATCCAGCCGCACGAAGATCCAAAAACCCTGCAGCGCAGGATGTGATCCCCCAGCCTCCGTCAGTGATGCTGCGCGTCGTTTCTCCTGCTCCGTGCGTCGATTCTTTGGTCGCGTTTCCTGCGAGCATCGTTTCTCAGCTGCGGAGCCGGTGGTGCGTCATTTTTTCAGCCGCAGATCGGATTTGCATCAATCTTTTCCCCGCACAGCACTCTGTGCATGGATTTCCTTGTCTTTAGGCTGCCAGCTTCTCCTTTCAGGGTCCCAGGAACTGGATGGGCACCACAGGGCAGAGTAGGAGTCTCTCCAGAGACTCCAGGTGCTGGCAGAGAGAAGTCTCTGCTGTCCCTGAGACTTCAAACAACAGGAGTCAAGCTCTAGATCAAGCCCTTGGAGATTTCTTCTCAAGATGAAAGGCACACAAAGTCAAATCTTTGCCCTCTTACTCTGGCAGAAGCAGCAACTGCAGGATAGCTCCACAAAGCACAGTCACAGGCAGGGCAGCTCTTCATCCTCAGCTGTTCAGCTCTTCTCCAGGCAGAGGTTCCTCTTGGTTCCAGAAGTGTTTCTACAATCTGTGGATTTGGGTGCCCTTCTTACGCCCAATTTCTCTCTTGAAGTAGGCCTACCTTAAAGTAAAGTCTCTTTTGAATGTGAAATCCTGCCTTGCCCAGGCCAGCCCCAGACAGTCACCAGGGGGTTGGAGACTGCACTGTGTGAGGGCAGGCACAGCCCTTTCAGTTGTAAGTGACCACTCCTCCCCTCCCTCCTAGCACAGCTGGCTCATCAGGAAATGCAGACTACATCCAAGCTCCTTTTGTGTCACTGTCTAGTGTGAGGTGCAACCAGCCCAACTGTCAAACTGACCCAGACAGGGAATCCACAAACAGGCAGAGTCACAGAAATGGTATAAGCAAGAAAATGCTCACTTTCTAAAAGTGGCATTTTCAAACACACAATCTCAAAATCAACTTTACTAAAAGATGTATTTTTAAATTGTGAGCTCAGAGACCCTAAACTCCAGATGTCCATCCACTCCCAAAGGGAATCTACACTTTAATCAGATTTAAAGGTTGTCCCCATGTTAACCTATGAGAGGGACAGGCCTTGCAACAGTGAAACACGAATTTAACAATATTTCACTGTCAGGACATATAAAACACATTACTCTATGTCCTACCTTAACCATACACTGCACTCTGCCCTTGGCGCTACCTAGGGCCTAACTTAGGGGTGCCTTACATGTAAGAAAAGGGAAGGTTTAGGCCTGGCAAGTGGGTACACTTGCCATGTCGAATTTACAGTTAAAACTGCACACACAGACACTGCAATGGCAGGTCTGAGACATGATTACAGAGGTACTTATGTGGGTGGCACAACCAGTGCTGCAGGCCCACTAGCAGCTTTTGATTTACAGGCCATGGCACCTCTAGTGCACTTTATTAGGGACTTACTAGTAAATCAAATATGCCAATCATGAATAAACCAATTGCATACAATTTTATACAGAGAGCATATGCACTTTAGCACTGGTTAGCAGTGGTAAAGTGCTCAGAGTTCAAAAGCCAACAGCAACAGGTCAGAAAAAATAGGAGGCAGGAGGCAAAAAGATTTGGGATGACCCTGCATAAGCAAAAAAAGTCCAACAATGACCCATACTGAAATGCAGTTCAGAAGGAGCACCAATGTTAGGTAACTCTCCTATTTACAATTTTCATTGCAATATATCAATGAATTGTGTCCAAAATTGCAGTTGTAAACTATTGATCAGTTACCAGCACACAGATCAGGGTTGTGACTGATTCATTAACATGTATGTATCCTGGGAGAGCAGCAGCCTCCCCTTTGAGAATCATAGCAGGCTGCATACAGGTAAATAGGCAGTTGTCCAGGTGACCACTGCGTGTACCACCACTGTCTTCCCCCGATTTCTACAATTTTAAGCAGCAGCTGTCAATTTAAGAGACTCATATTGCTCCAAAATAATCGTTGACATCCAGAAAATGAGACCCCATGGATGGAGATGTGCTATCATTGTAGGCCACTATCTTTGCGTTTGCAGATATTCATGGTGAGTCACAAAGGCACATATTTATGGAAAATGATGCACAACTGCGCAAGCACAGTTGTGTATCAAAAAATTTACCGCAAGCTAACACCATTCCCCAGAGCCATCCTTGCACCATATTTTAAAAAAAGAAGCACAATGCCGCTAAGGAATGGTTAGCTTCTAAAAAAAAGACACCAGCCAGTGATGGATGGGGTTAGGGAAAATGGCACAGGTGGGCCAAAAGTGATGCTAGACTGATTAGCACCTAAACTTCTGCAGCTAGTCAGCCTAGCGTCATTGTTGGTCGCAAACCAGCCAAAATATGATGCCTTTCTAAGTGTAGACAGGAGACATTACCACACCCAAATGTCTACCACAGAGGAGCAGTGTCCCCAAGACAAACCCAGCAGACCGAGTGCCAGCCAGCGGGCCACATGTAAGTGACCCCCAGTGGCACACAACAGACAAGCATGTATACTTACCTGGGATGGGTTTCCTCCTCCTGTAGTGTCCCTTTTGTGTGGGTGGTGGGGATGCTTTGGTTTGGGGTGGGCCTCTATGTGCCCAAAACAGTGACACCATGGTGGACTCCATGGTGTTTAACTAAGGAAATGTGCCTAACAGCACTTTAATGCCTGATCTGACCAGGCAATAAAACTTGACGCTAATTGGCCTTAGCGTCATTCTTTAGGTCCGCCTCCTTAGTTTTCTTTGTTTCAGCCTCAGGATGTAAACATGGCGCTGACTGGGCTAGGGTCATTTTTAGGAAGGGAACGCCTACCTTGCATATCATTGTCGCAATTCGATGAAAGGTGGGTTGGCACTTCCTAAAAATGACGCTAACTCTGTTATTTTGACACTAGATGGGTCTAGTGCCAAAATGTAAATATGGAGTTAAGTTACCGCCTCTTTAACGTTAAAAAAAATGATGCGAAGGTGGTGCTAACTTTCAATAAATATGGGCCTAAATCTTTGTCACCTCATTAATATTCAATAGGAATGTGTAGCGTCCACCAGCAAGCGTCGGTTTTGAGAAGTGACTGATTAGTTTCTCAGTCATATCATAAAATGAACTGCTCTTATTGCATCTGTCTCAGTGTTCCATTGACCAATCTAAACAATGAGAAAGCCTGAACCCTTGTAATGATTGCTACTATGAAAGCTTGAGCAGTATATACATGGAGGAGAGTACGGGTTTCTTGGAAATCTGCAAATAGAGATTTTTTACCCATAAAGATTTCTGATCCTCTATAAAACTATGTTCAGTACAATGAAATGTTTTGATTTTCTTTATAATTGCCACAGGCAGTCAATGCAAATTCTGAAATGCGCAGGTTATTATATGGTCTCTTCACCAGTTTTGTGGAATAGATTAGTTGCTCCATTCATAAATATTGCAATGTAGCAATAAGATATTTTGACAAATGCAAAAATAATTCAATAGCTTAATTCAATGGACAGGAGGCAAACATAGGGGCATATTTAAGAAAAGTGGCTCTGCAATGTGTGCAGCGCCACGTTTCTTGTGCCCCTCAACGTCCCCCCCCCATAACTTCCCCATGTGTGTGTCGTATTTCAAATATGGTGCACTATGTCCGTAGTTAGTGACAAAATGAGAATAGCTAGAGAGGTTAATTTGCCTTTGATACCAAACAAGCCCTATGATCTTCAAATTTGGCAACTTTTAAATGAGGAGACAAAATCAGTTTCTACTAATATTAGGAATGTTCCTTGAATTCTTGAGGTCATAGAGCCCATTCTACAACAAGAAATTCCAGCACACAGCTCCACTCATTGCAGATTTTTCATGAACTACGTGTAGGGTTGTTACAAAAACATTACTGCAATAAATACAATTTCCTGGGGAGGAAGATTATCATACACCTGTTTTGAAATTTAGCCGACAGTTTTCTAGTAAATTTGAATAATCTATTTTACCATAATGTCGCAATCCATTTTGTTCCGGTCTTGCTCTGCAATCCTCTGTGCCACGACAGGTCATGCCCTCTCTGTGGGATCTCTGCTGCAGAGAAATCGGCAGTGAGCACCTGTCAAGCATTGTGTATTAAGTCGCTGCTGCTCATAGTTAAATCGATGGCCCCTGGTTGCCCCGCTATGAGTCATTTCCCACAACTGAAGACACCAACATTTTGAAAATTACATCACCCGGAGGAAATAAGCGGGTGAGGAGCTATGCCTCGCACTAAAATTAACCTGAAGTATGCCTTGCCATTTAAACTTCACTTGAGATAAATTATTACACTATGACTTGCACCGGTGGTGAAGTGTCCTTCCTTTATCCAATCCCATGTGCACATTTCAAATTTCTCCCGCACCTCCTACACATAATTGCCAATTTATCTGCATGAAATCTACAAAATATATTGATTTCTAGGTGTAGGTCTCTATTCCCACCCATGTTGGTGAGGGAGATAACCCTCTTGGTAGTGGAAATGCCTCTTTTCTCAAATGTTTTTTTCCACATGAGAATCAGTTTGCCCACTATGAAGTTCCTTAGCCTAAGCCCACAGAAAATATATAGGTGCTTTGGTCCCCTTGGAGTAAATGCATAACTGCATCTAGGGTAGGAAAATGCGCAGAGGACGTTTGTGATATTCACAAACGTCTCACTTTGTGGGAGGCCCCAACATTTTCAAAGACTACAGCCCTGTTACTTTCTTCAGTACACCAGATTTTATAGCTTGTCAATAACTTATTGAAATATGAAAATCTGCCCTGCTAGCTAATTAGTTACAATGTCACCTTCCACACCCCTTTCACTTGCTTGGTCCCTTGCCCCACTGCCTCATCTCCATTCCCGTCAAAGTCCTCACTAACTCCTAAACCACTGCCCATGGTCCCAAAACTCCAGACTTCCTGACAAGATGTAAGCTCTGCCTTCCACCATACCCCTACCATTATCTTCCAATTGTAGAATGTAAAGAAGTTGGGCATCTATGGGTCATTTGTGATGAAACGCCGTTTTCTGAGCACAGTTTTCACCTTTAGCTGTTATTTTATCTTATCCAGTAAGTTAAATAAATTGATGCTACGCCATACTATACAAAAGAGTTTAAGCTTAAGTTAGAAGTGTTGTGGCTGGACCACAAAACATTATTGACTAACACTATTAACACCATCGCCCCCCCCCCACCTGTGCTGAGCCCTTTTTCCACATAAGGGGGCATATTTATACTCCGTTTGCGCCGAATTTGCGTCGTTTTTTTCGACGCAAATTCGACGCAAAACTAACTCCATACTTATACTTTGGCGTTAGACGCGTCTAGCGCCAAAGTTCCTGGAATTAGCGTAATTTTTTTGCGTGAACACCTTCCTTGCGTTAATGATATGCAAGGTAGGCGTTCCCGTCTTAAAAAATGACTCCGATGCTATTGCGTCGGATTTATACTCCCGGGCAAAAATGACGCCCGGGAGTGGGCGGGTCTAAAAAACCCGCATTTGCGCCGGATTTTAGCGCCTGGGTCAGGGCAGGCGTTAAGGGACCTGTGGGCTCAGAATGAGCCCAGAGGTGCCCTCCCCTGCCCCCAGGGACACCCCCTGCCACCCTTGCCCACCCCAGGAGGACACCCAAGGATGGAGGGACCCACCCCAGGGACAGAAAGGTAAGTCCAGGTACGTATTTTTAAAAGAAAAAATTTGTGGCATAGGGGGGCCTGATTTGTGCCCACCTACATGCCACTATGCCCAATGACCATGCCCAGGGGACAGAAGTCCCCTGGGCATGGCCATTGGGCAAGGGGGCATGACTCCTGTCTTTGCTAAGACAGGAGTCATTTCAATGGGGGATGGGCGTCGTAAAAAAATGGCGCAAATCGGGTTAAGACGTTTTTTTTGCCTCAGCCTGACTTGCCCCATTTTTAGACGCCCAAACGCCATTTTTCCCTACGCCGGCGCTGTCTGGTGTACGTGGTTTTTTTTCACGCACACCAGGCAGCGCCGGTCGGCTAACACCGGCTAACGCCATTCAATAAATACGGCGCCCGCATGGTGCTTCAGAATGGCGTTAGCCGGCGCTAATTTTTTTGCCGCAAAACTGCGATAGCGCAGTTTTGCGTCAAAAAGTATAAATATGGGCCAAGGTATCCACACCAAATGTGCGTCTTTTTTTCAACATCTTGGGAAATGAATAGGTTTGTGGATTCCACTGGAGGGGACCAAGAACATAAGCAAAATATAGCTAAATTTTGAGTGTTGTGGGAAAATGGGAAAAAGTGCTGTAGATAAAGGTGTTTGTTTTTTGCCTATGACTGGCATCAACAAACAGAAGTTGCTCCAAAATCACAATCTTCTGTCTTTCAGGAACGTACAGAGCTAAACAAAAAATATATATTTTTTTACCACAGTTGTGGTATTTTTCAAAGAGATCGGCCATTTGTTTGTATTTTTTGTGCTCTCAACCAACTTTCAGTTTTTGGTGGAAACTTGCGTGAAACCCGTGGGTGATCCAGAAAAGCTAATGATTTCTGCAAAATAAATAAAATTTCAAATTCAGTTACGGACCATGTGTATAGATCCATCAAGGTTTCTCAATGAAACTAACTGTTGAAATAAAGAAATATTGAAAATGAGCAAGAAACAGGCCATATGTGACAACATTTTCATATGTGTCTTTTTGTTGCGATGGCCGATATACAACAGCAATATACCATTACATTCACTAGACCCTCATGGTTGTGGGGATATATAAGGTTTATAGGTTGTCTAAGAATCCAAGGTACCAAGAGCCAACAACTTATCTGCACCACACAATGGTTTTTCATTATATACCAAGTATAGATCAATTCATATGTTGAAGTATGTAGAGTGAATGATTGGTGTCAAGGAAACATACATATTTCTGAAATGGGCATAAGACTTGAAGTTTAGGAACAGTGGTCACTTGAACATCTCTGAATTTGTGGGCACCTGCTCTAGCATATGAGTTAGAGAGTATTTTTTTCAAAATGTATTTTTTTTTACACACTAGCTTGTATGTGAAAGGCACAAATGCAGTGATTTCCAATTGGTAATAATAAATGCTCTACTATTCTGTGCTCCCACATGACGTCTGATAAATCCAGGGTGACTTGCATGGCTCTCATGAGATTCTTTAACCCAAAATCCTTTGCGTGCCTCAAACTTTGACTAAGAAAACACATTTTCCTAAAATTTCTGTGATGAAAAGTTCTAGAATCAGCAGGGAGCCTCAAATGTCCTTCCACGCAGCATTCCCATAAACCTCCCAACACAAATGTTGCCTTACTTGTGTGGGTAGCTCTATTGCCAGCAGCAGGAACCAGGCCTAAATGCAACATTAATAAATCAGATGTTTCCACTATAAACTGACATATTTGTTGTGAAGTGAATTGCTGTGGATTTTGGTCCCTAGCTCAGCCGCCAATAGGGAATTCTAGCAAACTTGCACATTTTAGAAAACTAGTCACCAGGGGAAATCCAGGGTAGGCTGAAATGCATGGCTCCCATCAAGATTTGTTACCCAGAATCCCTTGCAAACCTCACTTTGAATAAAAAAACATTTTCCTCTCACCTCTGTGATGGAAAGCCCTGGAATCAGTGGGGAGTCAGACACTTCCTTCCACCCAGTGTTCCCTTAAATCTCCTGATGAAAATGGAAACGGCACAACACGCAACATGGATACATCACATTTTCCCGCTCAAAACGGACCAATTTTTGGAAGAGTGGATAGCTGTGGATTTTGGGCTCTAGCACAACCAGCACCTATGGAAATCTAGCAAATCCTCACATTTGTGAAACCTCAACGAGCAGGGGAGTAAAGGGGTGCAGGACATGCATGCCTCTCACTAGGTAATTTTACTCAGAAGCCCTTGCAGAAGTCAAACCTTTATAAAAACCACTCATTTTCCTCACATTTCTGTGAAGGACGGTACTGTAATATTGGGGGGGGGGAGACTTCCTTTCACAAAGTATTACCTCAAATCTCCCCACACAAATGGTACCCGCCTTATGTGGTTAGACCTAGTGCCTGCAACATGAAATGGCCCAAAACACAATATGGATACATCACATTTTTGCACTCAAAACTGACCCCCTTTTTTGCAAAGTGGGCAGCTTTGGATTTTAGGCCCTAGCTCATCTGGCACATTGTCAACCTAGTAAACCTGCACATTTGTGAAAACAAGATAACCCAAAGAGTAAAGAAGTGCATGACTTGCATGGCTCTAACTACGTATTTTTACCCAGAAGCCCTTGAAAACATCAAGAATCTGGAATCTGCAGGGAGCCACATATTTCCTACCAACCTGAGTTCCAACTTTTGGATTAGAGTGGTACCCCACTTGTGTGAGTGGGCCACAAGACCATGACACAAAAGGCCCTATGGCACTACATACAGAGACTAACAATTGGGGGAGCTTCAGTTTTTGGGACATGTTGTAGTACCACCGTTAGACCTGGCATCTTTGGCATGGTCTCCTGAGTCTTTTTTTCCTCTGCTTCCCATGTTTTGACTGTGTGCTGGACTCTGATTTTGCTGTTTGTGGTACTCTTGGCACTTTAGCACTGTTGACTAGTGCTAAAGTACACGTGCTCCTGTCTAAAATGTATGTGTAATTGGCTTTTCCATGATTGGCATAGTTGATTTACTAGTAGGTCCCTAGTGAAGTGCATGAGAGGTGCCCAGGGCCTGCAAATCAAATGCTACTTGTGGGCCTGCAGCACTGGTTGTGCCACCCATATTAGTAGCCCTGCAAACATGGCTCAGACCTGCCACTGCAGTGTCTGTGTGTGCAGGTTTAAACTGCCAATTCAACTTGGCAAGTGTACTTACTTGCCAGGCCTAATCTCCTTCCCTTTTTATAAATGTAAGGCACTCCTAGGGTAGGCCCTAGGTAGGCCCATGGGATGGGTGCAGTGTATGTTAAAGGTGGTACATGTACTGATATGTTTTACATGTCCTAACAGTGAAATACAGCTGAAATCAGGTTTCACTGTTGCAAGGCCTATCTCTATCATAGGTTAACATGGAGGGTGCCTTTAAATATCCTTAAAGTGCAGTTTCCCTTTGAGAGCAGATAGAAATGTGGAGTTTGGGCTCTCTGAACACACAACTTAAAAATACATCTGTTAGTGAAGTTGTTTTTTAGATTGTTAGTTTGAAAACAACACTTTTAGAAAGTAGGCATTTTCTGGCTTAAACCATTCTGCGACTCTACCTGTTTGTGGATTCCCTGTCTGGGTCAGACTGACAGTTGGGCTATTTGTGAAAATCCTTTAGTCAGTGACACAAAGGGAGCTGGGGTGTAGCCTACATATCCTGATGAGCCATCTGAGCTAGAGTGGAGGGAGGAGTGGTCACTTACACCTGAATGGGCTGGTCCTGCCCTCACACAATGCAGTCTCCAACCCCCTGGTGTGTGTCTGGGGCCTAGCCTGAACCAGGCAGGATTTTGTGAACAACAGAGTCTTTCTTTTGAAGTTTGCCTACTTCAAAGGCAGAAAGGGGTATCAGTAGTGGACCCAAAACCCTAGACCTTAGATCACTTCTGGAACCAAGAGGAACAGGAAAAGAGCTGAAGAGCTGAGGAGGAGTGCTGCCCCTGCCTGTGACTGTGCTTGTTGGGCTTTCCTGCAGTTGCTCTTTCTGCCTTCGAAAGGGGACAAAGACTGGTCTTATTTGTGCATCCTGCTTGAAGAAGAATCTCCAAGAGCTTGAACTGAGCTTGTCTCTTGTTTTGAAGTCTCAGGGCCATCAAGGCCTTCCTCTGCCAGCACCTGGACTCTTTGCTGAGACTCCTGCCCTGCCCAGTGGTGCCCTTTGCAGACCCTGGGCCCTTGAGAGGTGAAGTTGACAGAACAAGGACTGAAATCCACGCACAGAACTCTGTGCGAGGACATTTTTGACTCACCACCTGCAACGCGGCTGATAAACGCCACATTACCCGCTTCATGGCTAAAATGTGTTATTCCAGCCATAGTTTGAAGTTTGTAGGGCATTGTGGGTAGAAAAAACTCATGAAATCCAAATAAGGCGCACCACTATGAAATCTTCTGGTTGCCTAGTTTAAAAAAAATGTCTGTGGCTTGTAGGTTTCCTTGTGTAGTGGCTGAACACATCCCCAAATCCTGCTGCTACCCCTGTCACTCTTCTCGCCACATAGTGCTTTATAGCCTTTTATGTCAAGGTCTCTTAGCCCACCAAAACAAGTGAAATACCATTGCTATCTATTGGGGGAATTCTGGTTGGTAGGAAATGTGTGGCTCCCTGTAGATTCCAGAGGTCTTGCTCACAGACATGGGAGGAAAGTCTGGGTTTTTAGTCAAAGTTTGTGGTTTGCAGGGCATTGTGGGTAAAATATGTATTAATATCAATGTGAAGCACACCACCCTAGACTCCCATGGATGTATAGTTTTTAGAACTGTCTGGGTCTGGAAGGGTTTCATAGGTGGCAGCCTACCTTATCCCAAAAAGAGCAGCTATTTACTATTGCACATGGGATGATATTGAGAGTTAGCCATACTCTCCTGGCCCCTATGTAAAAACAACACACACAGGAATCATATGTCCTCTTGTTTTCTATTGGTATACAAAGAAGCAGAAAGACTACTGGTGTTTAGGGGTGTGGTTGATATTAGGGTGTGTCAGATCCACCTCCTCATCATTTTTTTTTAAATATGTATTTCTGCCATACAGTGGGCTTTCTGGCCTCAAGAGGCAAATTGGAGATACTGCCTGTCTGTCCCTGGGGGGGGGGCAAAAAGACCAGTTTGTTCCTTTTTTGAGTGTGGCCTATGCTAGAGTGCTACACCCACACCACTTTATTGTTTTTATTTTGCTGCAAAAGCATAATCCTTGCAGTCAGGTAGACTTTTTAGCCACCCAGGAGCAGATTTGGGCCTTACCTCCAGTTGGGATGAACCTTCTATCTGACCTCAGCAGGGGGTGAGAAAGACATGATTGCTCATTCTGGGGTGGGGGGTGGCTCAGTGCCAGGGAAGGCCACACCCTCCTTTTAGTTTGTTTTTGTCACCATTTTGAATTCCCTAGTGTGAATTGGACTCTCTGCCCCCATCAAGGGCAAATTG
This sequence comes from Pleurodeles waltl, assembly GCF_031143425.1. Classification (NCBI taxonomy): domain Eukaryota; kingdom Metazoa; phylum Chordata; class Amphibia; order Caudata; family Salamandridae; genus Pleurodeles; species Pleurodeles waltl. The sequence goes on along the minus strand of NC_090440.1, from coordinate 1,100,432,379 downwards.
AAGGCAAACCCCCTGTCTAGCCCTGGGGTAGCAGAAAAAATGACATAGGCCAAGGCCCCACCCCAATTGGACAAACCAGATTTTCTGCCCCCCGCCCTCTGGTAGGTGTCTACTTGGCTTTCTGCCCCCATAGTAGGGGGTAATCACCTGGATCCAACCCTCAGGGAGTGCACAAATACTATTGCCATTTCTTTTTGGAGTGGGGGGCATGGCCATGCCCTGGTGGACAGCCCCTACCCCTATATAAACAAAAACCCTGGTGTCTAGTGTGTTTGGTGCCACCTCTGGGGTGTAGATATGGGATAATCACCCCATCTGCTCCATCAGGAGGGCAGAAAGACTCTTGGGCTTTTCTTTTTGATGGGATCATGGCCATACCCATTGAGGCAGCCCCCACCACTATATTTTTATTTAAAAAATAGCTTGGTATCTACTGGGCTTTCTGCCCCATAGGTGTGCAAGATGGGGGTAATCAACCATATCTGCACCCCTGGGGGGCAGATAGGATGTTGCAGTTTGCATTTGGTGTTGGGGTATAGCCATGTCCTGGTGAGCAGCCCCCCCACCCCTTTATTTATATTTTGAAAAAAGTCCCTGGTGTAAAGTTGGATTGTTGCCCTCACAGGGGCACAGATTAGGGCTAATCATCTGGATCTGCCCCACTACGGACACAAAAATACAGTTGCCGTGTCTTTTCAGGGTGGGAGCATAGCCATGTCCTGGTAGGGAGCCCCTACCCCGATATTTTTATAAAAAAATCCCTGGTGTCTAGGGGGTATATTTGGGGTAATCACCCGATCTGCTTCCCTGGGAGGGTAAAAAGACTGTCTGCCTTTTTCTGGTGGTGGCAATTTCTGGAGTCTAGTGGGCTTTTTACCCACCAAAGGGTGCAGGTTTGGAGTAATCACTCCTATCTGCACCCCGGGGGGGGGCAGAAAGGCTCTTGCCACAGGCATTTGGTGTGGGGGTAAAGCCATATCTTGGTGTGCAGATCTCACTCCTATATTTTTATAAAAATAATCCCTGGTGTCTAGTGGGATGTCTGCCCTCCCCACCCCCAGGGGTAGCAGATCGGGGGGGGTACTTATCCCCATCTGTCCCCTGGAGTGGCAGAAAGACTGAATTTTGTGGGGGAGGGATACAAGCCTTTGACTAAGGGACGGCTCTCCATATCCCTGGTGGCTACTGGGTGGATCCCTGTTGGGGATCGCTCTCTGACATCCACTAGGCAGAGGTACCATGAGAAAGGTACAATTCCCACCTTTCCAACAATACCATTCCCAAGAGAATCAGCCCTTGTTATATTTTTAAGATGTCAATAACCCCAAAACTGTGGCAGACACTGGTCTTAATTTGGAACTTCCAGTGTGCTATCAAATAAAGTGAGCACAGGAAGTGCTAAGAAAAGATTCAGTCCCTGACAGTTTTGAGCTAACTGGTGCCGTACTATAGAAAGTGTCCCTGGGGGAAATGGGTGCGTGTGCTCACTTTGTGCATCTCAGAGGCACTTTGATATTACAGAAGGGGATGCAAGTGACATCATGAGAGACCATTCCCTCACTTGCAAATAAGGGAACCACTTTGCCTCTATACACGTGCCATATTACTGACACAGGCGCAGAGACCAACATGTACTTAGGATCGCAGACCTCTCAATGAGCTCCCATGGATCCCTAGATGTCTCTTGCAGGCAGGTGCAGTCACTCATTGCACCTGTCTCCAAGGGGATCACCAATCCCTCTGTAAAGTGCTGCTGGTTTGCTGCTTGCAGAGAGAAACACAGATCGGCTTTGAAGCCGCCTCTCCGTATTTCACTGAATGTGTGCCCCAGGGGCAATGCAAGTTTGCAGCTGCCATGAGAGAGGCACATTCATCATAATAGAGTGCACTTTCCCTGTTTACACCTAGCGCAACTGTTTACTGGCGCAGCAGGTGCAAACACAGAAACAGATCCCTATTTGTAATACAGGGCTTAGTGTGTTAAATAGTTGAAATGCCTAAGCTGTGGAAGTTTGACACCTGAAACTGTTGTGAATGTTTGTTTGTCACTGGAACTTTCAAAGCATATGTTGCTTTTGGTTGGAAATATCACAGCATTTGCTGATAAATCTAAAGTAATCAACTAAACAGCACAATTTAACCCCTTAGCTGCTGGGCCTTTTCCCCCCCAGTGCTGAGCCCTTTTTTGGCTATTTGGGGTAGTTCGCGCTTAGGGCTTCATAACTTTTTGTCCACATAAGCTAACCACGCCAAATTTGCGTCCTTTTTTTCCAACATCCTAGGGATTCTAATGGTACCCAGAGTTTGTGGTTTCCCCTGGAGGAGACCAAGAAAATAGCCAAAATACAGTGAAAAGTTTGTTTTTTCCAAAAAAATGGGAAAAAAGGGCTGCCGAAGAAGGCTTGTGGTTTTTTCCCTGAAAATGCCATCAACAAAGGGTTTCTGGTGCTGAAATCACTATCTTCCCACCTTTTAGGAACGGGCAGACTTGAATCAGAAAACCAAATTTTTCAACACAAATTAGGCATTTTACTGGGACATACCCCATTTTTACTATATTTGGTGCTTTCAGCCTCCTTCCAGTTAGTGACAGGAATGGGTGTGAAACCAATGCTGGATCCCGGAATGCTAAACATTTCTGTAAACTAGACAAAATTCTGAATTCAGCAAGGGGTCATTTGTGTAGATCCTACAAGGTTTTCCTACAGAAAATAACAGCTGAAATAAAAAAATATTGAAATTGAGCTGAAAAGAACAGCCATTTTTCTTTATGTTTTACTCTGTAACTTTTTCCTGCGATGTCAGAATTCTGAAAGCAATATATCGATTTGTCTGCTGGACTCTTCTGGTTGCGGGGATATAAAGGGCTTGTAGGTTCATCAAGAACCCTAGGTACCCAGAGCCAATAAATGAGCTGCACCCTGCAGTTGGTTTTCATTCTATACTGGGTATACAGCAATTCATTTGCTGAATTATGAAGAGTGAAAAAGAGGTATCAGGAAAACCTTTGCATTTCCAAAATGGGATCAAGATAAGGTTTTGAGGAGCAGTGGTTATTTGCACATCGCTGAATTCCGAGGTGCCCATACTAGCATGTGAATTGCAGGGCATTTCTCAAATAGACGTTTTTTTTACACACTCTCTTATATTTGGAAGGAAAAAATGTATAGAAAGATAAGGGGCAATAACACTTGTTTTGCTCTTCTATGTTCCCCCAAGTCTCCCGATAAAAATGATACCTCACTTGTGTGGGTAGGCCTAGTGCCCGCGACAGGAAATGCCCCAAAACACAACATGGACACATCCTATTTTTTTTATAGAAAACACAGCTGTTTTTTCCAAAGTGCATACCTGTAGGTTTTGGCCTCTAGCTCAGCCGGCACATAGGGAAACCTACCAAACCTGTGCATTTCTGAAAACTAGAGACCTAGGGGAATCCAAGGAGGGGTGACTTGCGGGGCTCGGACCAGGTTCTGTTACCCAGAATCCTTTGCAAACCTCAAAAAGTGGCTAAAAAAACAAGTTTTCCTCACATTTCGGTGACAGAAAGTTCTGGAATCTGAGAGGAGCCACAAATTTCCTTCCACCCAGCCTTCCCCCAAGTCTCCCGATAAAAATGATACCTCACTTGTGTGGGTAGGCCTAGCACCTGCGACAGGAATGGATCACACAAGGGTCAATGGTAGTCATTGCTTGAGGTCTACTGTTAACCCTGGAGTGATTCATTCCTGAAGCATGCACTAGGCGCAGGCACACAAGCGGGGTTGTGTTTTTATCAGGACAAGTGGGGAAACACTGGGTGGTAGGAATTTTGAGGATCCCTGCAGATCCCTGGACTTCTGCTCATTGAAATGCAAGGAAAATTTGTTTTTTAAGCACATAATGTAATTTCAAGTGGATTCTGGGTGAAGGAAAACTGGTGAGAGCCATGCAAGTCCTGCACCCTTGGACTCCCCTGGTACTAGTTTGTTAAAGTTAACCCACCACTCACACTGGTTGGTTTTAGCACCTCCAGAAATTATGGTTTCAAAGCATGATTACTGAATATTGAAACCAAGCCTTCTGAAGGTGGGCCATAAAGCCGCGTCCAGGCACCAACCTCTTTATGGTCCATTCACACGCCATTCACGCACAACAAACAACCCTTTCATATCGCCAGCCACGGGCCCAATCCAATCAATCACTCCACTCACATTAACTTACCGCTGCCAGACAAGGGCCCATCACATTCACACGCCACAGAACGGAATAAGTTTGACTACATTTTACCATCTGTCAAGTAACTGCCTCCTTCTTCCTTAACATTACCAAATGCATGCGTAACAAACCTTTACTAATGACTCCTGTGACAGCCACCTGAGGCTCGGGAAGACATGTTTTTCATGTGCCTTTAACGCACTCTCTGTGCTAAATCCAACTCCTTCCAGTTTGTGGATGCAAGTTGGGGGTGTCCGAGTATGCCGTACAAAGCGATTCCTCGAACTGAGTGAGCATATCTACCTTTGAAACTAAGGGAGACATGCTGGGGATTTCTCATGATGTTCCCTAAAGAGAAGGTCATAGGCTATGGAAAAGGGTAGTGTTTGGTACATAGGGGAGTCCATGAGAACATAGCATATGTCCCAGCCAACATTATGTGCAGTGATGTGACTATAATGCACTTATACAGCAAACTGAACATCTACTAAGTTCTGATGGAGGATGAACATGAAAAGCAGGTCAAACACTGACCTATACAAGTCATTCTCCTTCAGTGCTGGGATGGCACCAATGGGTTTGAATCCATAGGTGTAGATGATGTACATCTGTACTACCTTTACTATCTGCCTTCTACCTGTGCAATAACCCTGTGAAGGCACTCCTACCATAAGCTTTCCTTACCCATCCATGTCTCTGTTCTCATCAGAGTCCTGGTTAATCCTGTATAATAGCCAAGTGAGCCTATACTAGTTTGTGGAAGCAAGTTGGGGGCTTCCAAGTATGCCCTACAAAGTGATTCCTCGAACTGAGAGAGCATATCTACCGTTGAAAGTAAGGTAGACATGCAGGTGAAGAAAGGGTACTCCGCGGCAATGTGGCATATGTTCTGTCCACTAGTATATGCAGTAGGGGGAAGAAAATGCATGTTAATTGAACAGAACACCGACCACGCCAAAAGGAAGTCCATGATGAAGTAAAATTCTGTGGCTCCTTGCCTAACGAAGCAGTGGCCCATGGACGTTCGGTATCCATGCACTGCCACTGAAAGGATTACCCAACAGCAGATCAACCTCAGTCGATTTCCCAGAACTTTGCTTTAGTATGATACAACGTAAAGCAAGTAGGGATACAGAGGCCTGGTTGTGATGGACACTGGGGACAGTAATACCGACTCTCCTGCCGCTTTCCATGCTTTGAGCACACTTTACAGCGACGACATGGACGATCCTTTTTGGGTGTTTTCGGTATGCGATCAGCAAAGTGTCGCTCCTGCAGCCTTGCCACATCCTCCAGAACATATGAGGTGGAGGCTGCTGCTTCTTCTGTAACAGCAGTGAGGCTTTCAATTACATACAACTGGAAGTCAAGGAAAGTCATGAGTCTTCCTGTTGTTGTCTGACGGTAAACAACATACGCATTATATGTTGCCATCTGAATCAGGTGGGTAAACAGTTTCTTGTACCAAGTGCGAGTTTTACGACACGCATTGTATGGTTGAAGAACCTGGTCGTTCTTGTCCACTCCACCCATGTACTTATTGTAATCGAGTATACAGATGGGCTTGTGGACTTCGGCCATCTGACCCCAAACCGTGATGGGAGAAGTGCTCTCATCATGAATTGTAGTGAGCACGTATACATCACGTCTATCTAGGAACTTGACTGCGAGCAGTTCGTTAGAACGCAATGCAGTACTCTGTGATTTCTGGAGCTTCTTGCAAACAAGCTCCCGCGGGAATCCTTTGCGGTTACAACGAACTGTACCGCAGGCCACAGTGCCAGCTTTGTAGAGCTCACTGAACAGCTCTACTCCTGTATAGAAATTGTCCACATAAAGGTTATAACCTTTGTGAAGAAGTGGCTGGACAAGTTCCCATACAATCTTACCTGTGACCCCTAACACGGGAGGGCAACCTACAGGGTTTAGGGTAGAATCCTTCCCTGTATACACTCTCAGGCTGTACACATAGCCAGTAGAGCTCTCACACAGCATGTACAGCTTTATGCCATAGCGAGCTCTTTTGCTCGCAATGTACTGTCTGAAAAGCAGCCGTCCTTTGTACAGGATCAAGGACTCATCGACTGCTATATTCTTTCCAGGAGTATATATCTCTGGAAACCTGGCAGACAAATGTTCCACGACAGGCCGAATTTTGAACAACCTGTCATGATCTGGATGGTCCCGGGGCAATGCATCAGAATTGTCATTGAAATGCAGCATGCGCTGCAGTAGCAAAAAACAATCTCTGCTCATGTATGGTGCGAAGATGGGAGTTACCCAAACCGTGCGAGTCGTCCAGTAGGACTGCAAGGTGGGTTTCTGTACTAACCCCATTTTGAGCGTAAGGCCCAAAAATATCTTCAACTCCGCCAGCGAAGTGGGAGTCCACTGGCGTGCCCTAGAACGGGGCCCTAGAGTGCCTCCGCGCTCCCTCAGAAATTGGTCTGCACGCAAATTTGTTTGCTGCACAACTTTCAGAAGAAAGTCAACATCCAAAAACAGATAGATGTAGTCGACTGGCAAAAAGTTAGCTGTATCGACTTTACATCCAGCGTCACCAGTAAAAGGTGGAATTTGGGGCTGAACCAAACAGGGGGGCTGCCAAGAGAGCACTCTCTCTGTGCTTGCGGCAGCAAGCACGTGCTCTCTGGGTTCGGCTAACCCAATGTGGTCCCGCTGCCCAGAATGTGCTTGCGAAGGGACAGCACGGATGTCGTCATTGTCTCCTTCAGACTCACTGGAAGAGGTATCGTCAGATGGGACTCCGCCGACTGAAAAATCACTCCCAGAATCTGCCCCATTGTCCTCTCCCTCAGATGCTGTCTCAGTGTCTGCTGTCTCAGTCTCTGAGCCTACATCAGAACTGTCCTCCATAACCCGAGCTAGGGCTTGATCAGCAGTCATCCAACGAGACACCATCTCTGCAACTGGGTAAACTGTCCCTCTAAATTACTAGCCTACGTAGAAGGCAGATAGTCACAAAATTGCTTGTGGGTATGTTTGTTGTGTACAACAGGAAATGTCGTCACCTTACCTTCGCTTCTTCTCCAATTCTGCAGATTCTCTGAAAACACTGAAAAAAACAAAAAAAGAATGTATTACTTCACCTTACCACACACCCTGTGCAACAGTCATTTTTGGTGCTCTGCCTCCCATTACCTCCTCTTCTAATTCCCTCAGTACTACCCAGCAAAAGTGCCACTCATATCTCCATAGTCCCTCTGGCATTACATTTGTTTTAAAGCGCAGGTAACGCTTGCCTTTACTAATCCACTCAGCTACTTTATGGCAACTGCCACTACAGAAAAGACATGCATGCATGCATATATATATATATATAATATATATATATATATATATATATATATATATATATATATATATATACATATATTGTGTGAACAAGATTCTCACCCCACTCCACGAGGTTCAAATTGGCATCTTTTATTGCAAGCAACAGCCACGTACGCGTTTCGACTCTCAAGGATTCTTGATCACAGTAAATGAGTCCCTCTTTTCTTTCATTGTTTATACTTGCAATAAAACATGTCAATTTGAACCTCGTGGAGTGCGGTGAGATTCTTGTTCACAAAATATTTTCGAGGTTGCTCTCCTCCATCACTGAGCACCGGCAGTGGAGTGCGCTGCGCAACAATCTTTTTAACCAATTTGTGTTGCATATCTATATATATATATAATAATATATATATATATATATATATATATATGTTTAGAAACAAAGTGGTTGAAGGGTTGCTGGGCGGCACACTCCCCTGCCGGTGCCCAGTGACAGAGAAGACCAATCTAGAAATTATCTAATGCCGAAAAATTTCACTGCACTCCACGAAGTACAAATAAACGTGTATTTTATTGCAGTCAATAACCACCAACGTGTTTCAACTCACCAAGGAGTCTTGATCACGGTCCTCGTGGAGTGCGGTGAAATTGTTCACCATTATAAAACAACACACACAAGAATAACAAGCAATTACAATGCAATGGGTCTCGCATCTGCTCGAGTTAGAGCTATTAGCGTTATAAACTCCTAACCCAACTTTTCTTGCCACATAAATTGATAATTGAAAGTTAAACTCTTTCACATAAGAGAGCCGATTCACAGCGCCACGGCCACCATGAGCATCATATGAAGAGTTACACAAAAGGAAAAGAAGTTCGCTCGCAGTTAAACGTAACAGCAAAAGTGCAATTAGCCATGTACCAGGGGCGATGGCCAAGGCGGTAACAAAACCTCCCCAAGGAGGGACAAAGGTAAATAATTTTCCAATGTCATCAAAGGATTTTTGAAGGGCAAGCCCACGAACGAGTAGTAGTGATGGGCGTGAAGTGGGCGTTGTTAGAAGCCCAGATACACACCAACAAGTCAGAAAAGCAGCACATGGACGCTGCAATGCTTGTCCTGAAAAAAAATATATATATATATATATATATATATATATATATATATATATATATATATGTGTATACATATATACACATATATATGAGAGAGAGAGAGAAAGAAAACAAGACACTCATGTCACAAATCTTTTTTTTTAGACATGTGTGCTTGCCCTTGGCAAAGCACACATGTATAAAAAAAAAAATGGCCCCATTGATGGTCACCCTAAGGGCTGAGCACCAACAATTTTTTTTTTTTTGTTTTTTTACCCTGGGGGGCGATCGCCCCCCCCCCCCCCAGGCAAAACTACATGTTTTTTTTTCCCCCCTGGGGTCGGCCCGTGTTCCAAGGGCAATGTGCTGAAATCCATACGTGTGTGTGTGTGAAGGCCCATGCTCCACCCATGTAACACCTCCCTAATGCAAATAATGCAAGCAGCTATATGCGCTACCTTGATTTACTTTTTTCACAAATACCTCGCAAATCTGATTTGCATGGCTTTGTAAATCACACATGAGATTTTGCGCTGTGACTGCATCAAAAAGTGGTTCATTCATGATGTAAAATGTTAGTAACTTCTCCCCTGTGTGCTGCCTAGCTCCAAAGCAGCACCCTTGCACTATGGTGCAAGAGTGTCTGTGCTACAGGCAGGACTTATTTTGTGCAGAAAGGGATACATTACCCTCACAAAAACAATCCTTACAAGCAATGTATTATTTCTATGTGTGCAGCAGAATGCAGCACTCATGGAAAGAGGAAGTAAGGATGAGAACTAAAGAATTTTCTCCTCGTTATGCCTTCTTCAGAGAGGAGTAACTTTTTGGAGCAATCCCAGGTTCACTCACCTTAGTAAATCTGAGATTGCATAAATATCCAAGGGTGGATCATTAGGAATGTCCATTCTCTAATGGAATACCTTTCTGGCACAATGTAAATCAAGTCAGAACTATGCATTATGTTCTGTCTACTAAACCATGCAAAGTAGCTTTGCATGCCATAGTAAATGCCAAAAAGGATTTTGCATCAGGCTGCATCGTAAAATTGATGCAACCGAGATGCAAAATCTTAGGAAATCTGCGCCCAAGTTACCTTACCTGTGATGTGAATAAATGCAGTTCATTATGCTAATGGATATCGTTAATGGGAAGAAACTCATTTTCATTTGTCAATTTCACTGAAAGCCATTCTCGGGATAAACAGAGATATTTCTTTATAACAATCAATGTTCCTGCCAGAATTAAATACCATTCATTGTGACTGGTTGTGTTTGCCCTTGTAGACTTAATAACGTGATTAATTGGTTTTTCTATGAACCACACTTCCTCCAGTAGCTTCTAAATGTAAGATAGCCTTCGAGTGAAAGAATGGCCGACCGGAAAGAACTGAAGAGACATCGGTGTTATTAACAGGAAATTATTAAATTAAATAGTTAAATGTCGCATTTTTTATTAAATTTAAACAGAACAGGGCAACCCAATAATCCCCCAGAAAACTGGGTACTCTTACGCATTTTTCATTAATAGCATATAAACTGTCTTTTAAGCCTGTAAATTGGTAGTCGCTGTAGAATTTGTTCAAAGTAGAGACATGTGAAGCAGTAAATATATCCAGTGAGAAGACACAACCTATATTCTTTGGAAGATTTAGGTCAAGGGGAAGACAGGTGTGAGTTTTATGGCATAAATGGGAAAAGCATACATAAAATATAAATAATTTGATATGGTACAAGTGGAAAACCATCCTGCTGTCTCCCACTACTCTATAGTCTCCCACAACCCGTCTCCTGCAGCACATCGCTCCTGTAGCTCATGAACACTTAAGGCACTGTTGACTCTCATGATCCCACTGCCTTCAGGGAACCCACTGTCTATCATTGCCATTGTGAATTCTGCATCACCGCCGTCACCTGCGTCCATGCTGCCACTTCCACTTATGCAGTCAGCAGTCTCTCACCACTACGCCTGTGAAGCTGCTGGCAGCATTAAAGTTTGCTCAAGCTCCCAGCCAGGCTCCAACACTATCGGCCCTCATACACAGAGCTCCTGAGTGCCAAGGCCCCAGACATCACTGAGCAATCACAGGAAGGTCAAGTACACAAAATGAAGACTAAAAATAAAATCAGTAGTTACAGAAGTAATATGAAGCTATCGTGGATTTGCGACCTGCTTCAGTCACTGGAGTTAGGATGAAAGGAGTTCCCAGACCAGATTCAATGGGAAAAAATAGGGTTCATTTGTTCATTGCGCTCTGTTCACCTGGGCAGCAGCAAATAGATAAAATGCACATCATAGGTGTGGGTATGACATTGGTAAACTGGAGGTGGCTGGTAAATAGATATGCAAGTTCTAGAAAGTTCCCTCTAAATACATACATGTAAAGATCTATTGCCTTTGTCACAGACATACTCACCATTATCCTCGGTGAACCCATCAAGTGCACGTCAGAGTAATCAGAGTGCCAGATGTCACAGTCACAAAACTGGTATTGCCATGTCGAATATTGTGACCCAAGCGCAACGGGAGCAATGGAATTATGATCAACAGTGAGCGCTCATCAGGCGCCAGAGGAGCCAAGGTTACACAGCACTGCCACCTTCCTCAAAAGATGCCCTAAATAACACCCATGACAAGGGTGCAATGCCACAATACTATTGGCCTTAGAAGCCGTAGGCATATTCTGAGAGATGCTCCTTCCCACTAAATGATCCTAGTGTGAGGGCATACAGGGACATATTTCCAAAAAGTGCAGCATCTGTGCAGCATCTGCTCTTGTGTCACCCTGCACCCCCTAACATCACCATGGTGGCACTGTATTTATTATTCAGCACACCATGGTTCACATTAGGATAATAACGTCAAAAATTTTTACGCTATTGTGGTGCATTGCTGGACTACCGTCAAAAATGTTGACGCTAGTCCAGCAAAGGTCAGGGAGACCCATAATGTATAATGGCAGCGTCACTTTAACGCCTGCCCTGAGCAGGCATTAAAAATGATGGGAAAAATGGCGCAGTGAAACGTTGTAATTTTCACTGCACCATTTTCTTGGGCCTCCCTTCAGGGTAATGCCCCCCTTGCATACATTATACCTGACACAGGAATAATGTAGCTCAAGAATTTAGTCACTTTGTAAATTGAGCGCATGATGGGGGCCTCCTTAACGCTCCTTTAGTGTAAAAAAATATGACGCGAAGGCGGCGCTAAGGCAGAGCAAGGGCTATGTAAGTATGCCCCATAAGGTTTAAACGTTTCTGTTGTCCTTGCACACGAAGGGGCATATTTATACTCCGTTTGCGCCGAATTAGCGTCGTTTTTTTCGACGCAAATTCGGCGCAAAACTAACGCCATATTTATACTTTGGCGTTAGACGCGTCTAGCGCCAAAGTATGGGCAAATAGCGTCATTTTTTTGCGTGAACGCCTTCCTTGCGTTAATGAGATGCAAGGAAGGCGTTCCCGTCTAAAAAAATGACGGCGATGCAAATGCGTCGTATTTATACTCCCGGGCAAAAATCACGCCCGGGAGTGGTCGGATCAAAAAACCCTGCATTTGCGCCACTTTTTAACGCCTGGGTCAGGGTAGGCGTTAAGGGGCCTGTGGGCTCAAAATGAGCCCACAGGTGCCCTCCCCTGCCCCCAGGGACCCCCCCTGCCACCCTTGCCCACCCCAGGAGGACACCCAAGGATGGAGGGACCCATCCCAGGGACATTCAGATAAGTTCAGGTAAGTATAATTTTTTTTTTTTTTGGGTGGCATAGGGGGGCCTGATTTGTGCCCCCCTACATGCCTCAATGCCCAATGACCATGCCCAGGGGACATAAGTCCCCTGGGCATGGCCATTGGGCAAGGGGGCATGACTCCTGTCTTTACTAAGACAGGAGTCATGTAAATGGCGTCTGGGCGTCGTTAAAAATGGCGCAAATCGGGTGGAGGCGATTTTTTGCGTCAACCTGACTTGCACCATTTTTAAGACGCCCTAGCGCCACTTTTCCCAACTCCGGCGCTGCCTGGTGTACGTGGTTTTTTTCCACGCACACCAGGCAGCGCCGGTCTGCTTGCGCCGGCTAACGCCATTTAATAAATACGGCGCCCGCATGGCGCTTCAGAATGACGTTAGCCGGCGCAAAATTTTTCGACGCTAAACTGCGTTAGCGCAGTTTAGCGTCAAAAAGTATAAATACGGCCGAAGCCTTTCTACTGTGATCTAGTTGTTCTAAAAGTAGATACTCAGTACAGCAGACTCATGTCAAATGAGCCCATGCTCCAGTTCCATCGCAAAACATCTAATATTTATAGACATGCGCATTGCCTCCAGCTAAGAACATCTCAGTCCCTTCACTCTGCCACATCGCAGCCCAGATCTTCCACCTAGGGGACCTGATTTGTCACATTGTGTAAAGTAGAAACAAGCTTTGGGCAATTTCACCCTCTAGCAAAACCTGTATTTATTTTTCGTAAATACCAGACAATGCCTCAAGTCAACCCCCCTGCGACAGAATGTATCCGCACAATATGTGCTGCAGACAGGCCACATCTGCCCATAAAATTAAGAGATGAATATTTTAGCAGTGGGCAGACAGGTTTGACTTAAACTGCACTCTTAAGCTTTCGGCAAGTTACAAACATGGTGGAATAATGTAAGAGAGCCTGTGTATTATCTGAGCCAATGCTGGGAGGTGAGCTCTCGGAACACACAATGACATGCTAAACCATGAACATTATAATTTTACACAAATACTTTAAAATGTCCTGGTCCGTCAGAGAAATCCTGCTAGCAACTTGCTTTACCGCTGTGAGGTCTGCCCAGAAAAGTATATCCCTCTATTGAAGAGCATGCCCTTCATCCTACCGGATGAGAAGTCCAAAACTGACAGATAAGAGATTGTGATGTGAATAAACGAGTGTAGCATGAACGCATTGTATGAAGAATCAAGAGGTCCCAGGAACAGCACTGCTTTTCCACACTTCAGGCGAAATGATGTATGCTTAAGAACGTATATTCAGACCATTGACATTCATTTGGTAATGCCACTAGGCGGCACCCCATAGCCATAACTTACATTTTCATATGAGACCTCGGGCTTCAAGGAAGGCCACAGTGTGAGGATGCTCAAAAGAAGATTAAACGTATTGGCTCCCAGTGTGCTTTCATCTTTGGGCTCATAGGACCGTGCTTATTTATTATTTAAAAGAACTGGAGCATGATCACAAAGTGGGAAGGGCGTGGACTCTGAAAATATTTCCATTGTTTCTGCAGGTGGACTCGCACTACCAAGTGGTTTTAAACGTATATTGATACAGTCAGATAGCCTGGTACAAAAGGACCGCGCAACTAGGAACTCTAGCGTCCACTTTGCGTTTCCACACTTGACAAAAATGTAGCTGATTTTGATATGATTATTGTATAGCTTTTTTCCGAAGTGCCAATAAAGTATTACTAGAAATTGCCTCAAATTACAATGTCTTCACTTTCAGGCGCAAAGATTAAGTTAATACACACCTATGTAATTGTGTAAAATACACATGCAAAACTCACCAGGGTGCAGGTTAGTACAGTCCAATCTAAACGAACTCAGCCTCTAACATCACTGTCATGTTTTGTTTTCCATTATGTGGTGTCAACCTCACCTGCACACATCTCTGTTCTAAAGTAGAGCAGCTACATGACAGACTTCTGCTACAGCAAAAGTGTCCTACTTTCCATTGAGGACACTCTGCATAAACACGTAGGGCCATATTTATACTTTTTGACGCACAACTGCGCCAACGCAGTTGGGCGTCAAAAATGTTAACGCCGGCTAACGCCATTCCAAAGCGCCATGCGGGCGCCTTATTTATGGAATGACGTTAGCCGGCGGAGCTGACTGGTGTGCGTCAAAAAAAATGACCCACACCAGTCAGCGCCGGCGTAGGGGAAAATGGAGCTTGGGTGTCAAAAAATGGGGCAAGTCGGTCTGAGGCAAAAAATCTGCCTCAACCCGATTAGCGCCATTTTCTTTGACTCCCACCCTCCATTGACATGACTCCTGTCTTAGCAAAGACAGGAGTCATTCCCCCTTGCCCAATGGCCATGCCCAGGGGACTTCTGTCCCCTGGGCATGGTCATTGGGCATAGTGGCATGTAGGGGGGCACAAATCAGGCCCCCCTATGCCACAATAAACTTTTTTTAAAAATGCTTACCTGAACTTACCTTAAATTCCCTGGGATGGGACCCTCCATCCTTGGGCGTCCTCCTGGGGTGGGCAAGGGTGGCAGGGGGTGTCCCTGGGGGCATAGGAGGGCACCTCTGGGCTCCTTCCGAGCCCACAGGTCCCTTAACGCCTGCCCTGACCAGGCGTTAAGAAATGACACAAAAGCGGCTGGACGTCATTTTTTTTGACCCGCCCACTCCCGTGCGCCATTTTTGCACGGGAGTTTAAATAAGGCGCACAAACCTTGGAGTCATTTTTTAGACGGGAATGCCTACCTTGTATATCATTAACGCAAGGTAGGTGTCCACGCTAAAAAATGACGCAAACTCCAAGATCTTTGGCGCTAGACGGGTCTAACGCCAAAGTATAAATATGGAGTTAGCTTTGCGTCGGATTTGCGTAAAAAAAACGACGCAATTCCGGCGCAAACAGAATATAAATATGCCCCGTAGCATGTTAAAACACAATCCAAGGATCCAGAGATGATTTGGCTCTCCTTTTGAGCGCTTCATACCACTTCTCTGCAATTTCTAAGCAATTGAAATAACGGATATGTGAAAAATGTGGTAGTTAGTTGAGGGGACTGTGAGTGCTTCTCAAGCAGCAGCCACAATTCTTGTCACAATGAACCACAAATGTCACTATCCTTACTTGTGTCCGTGCTTAACAATGAGATAATGGGGCACATTTATGGGGAGAGTCACACAGTGCAGCACAGCAAGTCGCCTTGCTGCGCTGCTATACAGGGAAAGGACAGGAATGCGCTATATTTTATTTAAAGTAATACGGTGCATTCCTGCCTTTTCCCCTGAGTTGGCACCCTTTTGGCTGCCTAGCGCCAATGGAGGCACCTGCAAGTAGGATAATTTCTGTGCAGGAAGGTGCAAAAGGCTCGAAAATTGTACAGTTTTTGCCAATTTTGCACCTACATTTGCATGAATTGACCGCTGATATTTCTTCCAGTTCAAAAATCAATTTTTCTGCGGTGGTAGTCATTGTAAAAGTAATTTTTACACTTATCAGTCAGCGTGAAAATTTTCCCTGTTTATTTGGCAAAATTGTGTTTTTTTCAGCTGGTTTTTGTCTGAAAGACAATGCAATTGCCACTTTTCCTCTAATCAGTTGCTTCAAATGATATTGAACCACAGTTTGGTTAGTGTTAATGTTGTTTTGCAATTATTTGGTGTGCATGCCTTTTGCACTGGCTTTTCAAATTAAATGCCAATTGTGCTTTGATCTGTCAGTGCAAATTATGGAGCAGATTTACAAGAAATTACACACAACTGCACCAGCGCAGTCTGTGGCACATGGACAGTTTCTCTTTTGTTCTGTTCTTCAGATCATGCCAGCGTTACAACATCTATCAACATACCTTATTCACTCTCCCAGTATTGAACAATCATACTTGTGGCCAATTCCTACCTATTGGCAATGTGATCACCTCCTCACTGCTGTGCTCCACGCCTACACATGTCTCATGACATGTTGCCCCCCCAGGACTCTGTCTGGACATCCATTGGTTTGGGATCGCTCATGGGGTCAGTCTTTTATGAACTGTACAGTACAACCAAAAACATAATTTCACATGCAAATAAATTAACTTTAAACATACATTGTGTTTCATCTGTGTCTGAGGCAGTAACCGTGTGAACTTTATGCATAGTGTGAAGCTTATACACTGAGAGGGCCTATGTACAAACAAATGGTGCAGCATAGTGCCGCATGCAATGTAGCTGTGTTGAGATGCATCATTCCCAAAACTCAGGTTAGTACTGTATGCAACATGATACTGTGCAACCATGTTTTTTCACCAGTGCTACTGCTGATGCTGCTGCCTTGTGCGAATGCAGGCACACTTGCACCATGTTGCAAGAGTGCATGGTTTGCAGGGATTAGTTTTTTTATATACAGGAAGCCTTCCCTCTGCACATATCCAAACAGTAATGGTTTCTTGATCCTATTATATATGTGGCGCAATGCAGCACATAAACAATAAGCAAAAACAAGGTGAAATAATTGTCTGTCTCCCTGTTGGGCCATGCTAACCCCACCCCTGGGGTGACATCATTGTTTCAGCACTGCTTAGACAGTGCCAAATGCAATGGGTGTTGCAAGTGTAAGCACACAGCAACACCCATTGCCTGCCCCTCTACCACAGAAATCTGCATTGGATGGGACCCATGTATACAATGTGGTGTTAAGTCACCCAAAGTGGCTTTATGCCACCTCAAAAACTTGTGAAAGGGCACAGTACCACTGGAGTATCACAAAAAGAGACGCTCTGGTGGCGCTAGGCGTTTGTCAATATGCGCCTGATTAGTTGTCAAAGGGATATGTGTGGATTTGTGACATACACAAATTCACACACACTGACTGCAACATGAATCAGGTGACTGATAGCTATGTGAACTAGCAAGCTGTACCTTAGTATCCCAAGTATGTGACAGTTAGCATGCATGTATTGTGATAGCTGACAACAATCACTACACAAGTGCCTGGGTCTAGCAAGAATGGTAGCAACATGAAAACATCGATGTGACAAATCAATGATGCATCTGTGAGACTGTGAGGGGCAGCCATGAGTGTCTCAGTTACAAAATCTAGAATTAGGGGGAGTGCAATTACAACAGCATAGTGACAAAACAAGTCACATTACTTCACAATACAGAGAAATGCTGTATGAATACCTGTTTTGGGATGTGTATCCTTGCAATTCCAGAGTGTCATGTACATTGCTGAAAGTCGCTGATGTGACACCATTGCCAACCTGACAGGATCTTTACGATAGGGGATACACATACTCACACATGTAAACTGACTACTACTTGCAAAGGCATGTGCCTAACATGACCTGTGCATACATGCTACCACCTACAGAGTAAATCATGATGGAGACCATATATCAGCAAAAGAAACCAGATTTAATCCAAGCACAAAACATAGACAAAAAAACCCCATAAACTATCTAAACCACCTGTATTAACTTATACCATACTAACCTATCCTAACTTATTCCTGAAACTAACTTATCTTATCTTATCTCTACTTATTCTAAATATATGATCCCACATGACAAACATCAACCCCCCTTAGCCCTCTTAATATGCATCTATCGACAAGAACAACAGTAACTATAGCTAAACACTGAATAACTAAATATATGGCCAATCATATATATTCTTTTATTTTTTCTAAAATATTAGTATTTATTTTTTGTAATTTTTTATAAACCCATACCTAAACATCACCCCTTTCCCAACCAAAAAATAAAAAAGATACCCTAAACCACCCACCCCTAAGAAAAAGCTACTACAAAGTCTCACAACTAATCTTTTCTATGCTATCTTACCAGACCTAAACTATCTGAATACTCCAACTGTATACATTAATATTTACAAATGGAAGGTACATGCAGCATCCAATCAAAAGTGTCCATCTCAGCTCCTCATAAGGTGAGCCTTGAGTTCCCAGAGCAGATTTAAAATTCGTCCATTTTGGTGCACCAGTCTGGCAATTCTATAATTTTGGTGTGCCAGTTCAGTGTGGAATTCCTGCAAGTATGGTTGTCCCACATAACTTAGTGCAGCCATAGTACTGGTTGGGGCACTTGTAGCAGCTCAGCTGCAGAGGTCAAAGGTTCTGCCGCAGGAGAAGTGGCCCTGCCTGTAGCCACAAGCCTGCTTGCTAAATGGGTCCTGGCGGTGGAGGGATCTTTGGTTGGACCCCTTTGAAGGAAGGCTTTTCATGCCCCTGGTGCATGCTACCTCTCGTATCGGCGCTCCGGCCTCTGGTACCCATAGGCGCCCTGGCGTATGTGAATTTGTTTTCAGCCTTCTTCTCAAATTGGCACCTCTGCGATGCAGACATGTTTGCAGCTGCAACATGACTGGGACATGTCTGCCAATTGTATTTTTGACAAATGAACAACAATCATGCATTGAATACACTATCTGCAGTTGTAACACATTGGCCAGCACAAATCACCATAACAAATTGAAGGGCAGGAGGGACATGCATCTGCACACCTACCATCATCTCCACATTGCCCATGTCCATGGGATCGAGACTAGCTATTGCTGCACAATAACATTTGTTAGAAATGGGGTCTTTGGTTGGCAGTCAGGTTACCCCCTTTCCAAGCAAGGACCCTCACTCTAGTCAGGGTGAAAGAGAATCACCAGCAAGACCTTGCGTTGTTTCTCCTTTTGACGGGTCGGGCGTGTCGTTTATTCTCTCTGCAGGAGAGCGATGCATCGGGTCGGTCAGCACTCTCGGGTCTGCGCAGGCCTTGCATTGTTTTTACATGCCCAGCGGTGTTTGCGTCTAAAATCCAGCTGTATGATGATCGAAAAACCACGCAGCGCGGGTTGCGATCTCACCAGCCTCCGTCAGCGATGCTGCACGTCGTTTCTCCAGCTCCATGTGTTGATTCTTCGGTCGCGCTGCAGGCGAGCGTCGATTTTCAGCCACGAAGCCGGGGTGCGTCAATTTTTCAGCCGCAGATCAGAGTCTCGTTGATCTTTTCCCTGCACGGCATTCTGTGCGTGGATTTCTTCCTCTTATGCTGCCAGCTTCTCCTTTCAGGGTCCCAGGAACTGGATGAGCACCACAGGGCAGAGTAGGAGTATCTCCAGAGACTAATAATGCAATACACTGTTCCTAAGTAACCAGGGAAGACAGGATGAGTACTCTGGAGTCCTATTTAGTAGGAGCAAGAGTCCTCACACACCCAGATGGGTGTCATGCTTCATCATCGGACAAGCTCCTCG
Organism: Pleurodeles waltl; assembly: GCF_031143425.1. Lineage (NCBI taxonomy): Eukaryota > Metazoa > Chordata > Amphibia > Caudata > Salamandridae > Pleurodeles > Pleurodeles waltl. The sequence goes on along the minus strand of NC_090440.1, from coordinate 1,100,412,820 downwards.
TCAGACCGGCGCTGCAATGTCTGACGGGCACCACCCATCCGGGGGGATCTTTGCCGGAGATCTTTTTTCGATGAAGCCACTCTATCCCGCAAATGAGTAGGGAGAAAGAAAAATGGGGAGAGTTCAAAGAAAGGAAATAAAATTGGCTCAGGACCCTAATTGAGTACTTAACTTTATTCTGTCTATGAGGGGTGAAGGCCAAGATTAAAATATTGATCGGGAGAGTGAGATAGAGATGATGCTCTGCCACTCTCTAACTGTATGTCTAATAACGGGGGGTCAGGAAACTATAAGACCCACCTCAGAATCGGGTCGACATGTTTCGCGTCTTTGTGGTCCACAAGGATCCAATGACGCTTCTTCAGGACCTAGTATTAAAAAACTTCTCCAACTACAAGCTAAGTTAGCTATTACATATCAGAGCTGAAAGTCAAACAAAAAGTTATCGTCAGTCACTTACATAAGTCCATTATGACCCTTTATTTAGTTCCTGTTCGTCACCCCTCCCACATTGAGTCAGGGCTTCATGGGATCACGCGGGCCATAGGCCAGGTTCGTTTAACACACTATTTAAAGAGCCTGGCGGTGGGCGGCTGCACCTACCCCTGGACGCGCTCCCGAAAGCGTCCAGGGGTAGGTGCAGCCGCCCACCGCCAGGCTCTTTAAATAGTGTGTTAAACGAACCTGGCCTATGGCCCGCGTGATCCCATGAAGCCCTGACTCAATGTGGGAGGGGTGATGAACAGGAACTAAATAAAGGGTCATAATGGACTTATGTAAGTGACTGACGATAACTTTTTGTTTGACTGTCAGCTCTGATATGTAATAGCTAACTTAGCTTGTAGTTGGAGAAGTTTTTTAATACTAGGTCCTGAAGAAGCGTCATTGGATCCTTGTGGACCACAAAGACGCGAAACATGTCGACCCGATTCTGAGGTGGGTCTTATAGTTTCCTGACCCCCCGTTATTAGACATACAGTTAGAGAGTGGCAGAGCATCATCTCTATCTCACTCTCCCGATCAATATTTTAATCTTGGCCTTCACCCCTCATAGACAGAATAAAGTTATGTACTCAATTAGGGTCCTGAGCCAATTTTATTTCCTTTCTTTGAACTCTCCCCATTTTTCTTTCTCCCTACTCATTTGCGGGATAGAGTGGCTTCATCGAAAAAAGATCTCCGGCAAAGAGCACCCCGGATGGGTGGTGCCCATCAGACATTGCAGCGCCGGTCTGACGAGGAGCTTGTCCGATGATGAAGCATGACACCCATCTGGGTGTGTGAGGACTCTTACTCCTACTAAATAGGACTCCAGAGTACTCATCCTGTCTTCCCTGGTTACTTAGGAACAGTGTATTGCATTATTAGTAACTTTCATTGGAGGGTATACACTGGACCTTTAACCCTCCATATCCCCTGTATTTTTGACGTATCTCCAGAGACTCCAGGTGCTGGCAGAGAGAAGTCTTTACTGTCCCTCAGACTTCAAACAACAAGAGGCAAGCTCTAAATAAAGCCCTTGGAGATCTTCACAAGAAGGAAGGCACACAAAGTCCAGTCTTTGCCCTCTTAATCTGGCAGACGCAGCAACTGCAGCATAGCTCCACCAAGCACAGTCACAGGCAGGGCAGCTCTTCTTCCTCAGTTCTTCAGCTCTTCTCCAGCCAGAGGTTTCTCTTGGTTTCCAGAAGTGTTCTAAAGTCCGTGGTTTTGGGTGCCCTTCTTATACCCAGTTTCTCCTTTGAAGTAGGCCTACTTCAAAGCAAACTCTCTTGATTGTGAAATCCTGCCTTGCACAGGCCAGACCCCAGACACTCACCAGGGGCTTAGAGACTGCACTGTGTGAGGGCAAGCACAGCCCTTTCAGGTATGACTGACCACTCCTCCTCTCCCTCCTAGCACAGATGGCTTATCAGGAAATGTAGACTACACCCCAGCTCCCTTTGTGTCACGGTCTAGTGTGAGGTGCAACCAGCCCAACTGTCAAACTGACCCGGACAGGAAATCCACAAACAGGCAGAGTCACAGAAATGGTATAAGCAAGAAAATGCTCACTTTCTAAAAGTGGCATTTTCAAACACACAATCTCAAAATCAACTTTACTAAAAGATGAATTTTTAAGTTGTGAGCTCAGAGACCCCAAACTCCACATGTCCATACACTCCCAAAGGGAATCTACACTTTAATCAGATTTAAAGGTAGCCCCCATGTTAACCTATGAAAGGGACAGGCCTTGCAACACTGAAAAACTAATTTAGCAATATTTCACTGTCAGGACATATAAAACACATTACTATGGGGGTTATTACAACTTTGGAGGAGGTGTTAATCCGTCCCAAAAGTGACGGTAAAGTAACGGATATATCACCAGCCGTATTACGAGGCCATTATATCCTATGGAACTCGTAATACGGCTGGTGGTATTTCCGTCACATTCGGGACGGATAAACACCTCCTCCAAAGTTGTAATAACCCCCTATGTGTCCTACCTTAACCATACACTGCACCTTGCCCTTGGGGCTACCTAGGGCCTACCTTGGGGTGCCTTACATGTAAGATAGGGAAGGTTTAGGCCTGGCAAGTGGGTACACTTGCCAAATAGAATTTACAGTTAAAACTGCACACACAGACACTGCAGTGGCAGGTCTGAGACATTATTATAGAGCTACTTATGTGGGTGGCACAACCAGTGCTGCAGGCCCACTAGTAGCATTTGATTTACAGGCCCTGGGCACCTCTAGTGCACTGTACTAGGGTCTTAATAATAAATCAAATATGCCAATAATGGATAAGCCAATTACATACACATTTTGTATAGGAGCACTTGCACTCTATCACTGGTTAGCAGTGGTAAAGTGCCCAGAGTAACAAAAACAGCAAAATCAGAGTCCAGCACACATCAACCACCTGGGAAACAGAGGCAAAAAGCTAAGGGAGACCACGCCAAGGATGAAAAGTCTAACAACATTGAACCATCTTGGAAAATCATTAAAGGACACGTCATCTTTGACTAAGATTGTCATACACATCAGCCATGTGACCATGGAACCTCACGCTCATCATGCTGGATTGCTCATTAATGTCCCTCATGCTTGTGAAAGTGACCTCCAATTCATTGACAAGTAAGTAACTCATTTGAGCAAGGACTGCAAGTAAAATGTGGTCTCACACCAGAGCCACATATGACAAGGGCAGATATCAGAACACATTGCTATAATCAAAACTGGATGTGACAGTCATCATACGTGAAATTGTAGGGTGGTGCACTCACTCATGTCACACAGAGGATGATGACACTACTCTCATATTGACACAGGTCAGTGCCTGATGAGCTGTGCCATGACTTGATGCAACTTGTTACCTCACACTATGCTGCCCATTGTTTGTATATGTGTCCTAAACTATGCTCAGCATGTTACACAACAGCAGTCCGCACCACCATCTCAAATGTTGCATACATGCCCTACACCTCATTTATACATGAATCTTAGAACAGCACTGGTTGATGCTGTACATTGTGTGTTATCCTTTTTCCATCACATCATGGACATTATCTGCACCACAACAAGCAGATGGTGCTGTGGGTTAAGGCATGTCGTATATCACTTTAGTATGGACATCCTTCTGGCCAAACACACATGACAGGATATGTGAGGATGACATAGGTTAGACATGTTGCAAACTACTACTCAGATAATGGGGCATCCCACCACAATGGTGGTCAAAAGTTTAGCATTTCAAGTATGGTATGTTGACCACTGTCCTGCTAATATTAGGTAACTATTCACATGGTTATGCATCACACTATGACTTGAGTTACTTAGTGCTGCATGTGGCACACAGATCAGTTACATGTTTCGTGAACCTCTTGCCACCCTGCATATATGTGTGGGACCCTTAACTTCGGCCACAAGTCCATACTGTCACCACTGTTATAGGACTCATGTACAGCGGCCAACATTTCAATGGCCCTTTTTATACATGTTGCCACTAGTACATGTTTTCATGGGATGCAAATCCTACACACAACTCCAACCCCACAGTCCATATCCATGTTTAGCCTACTATGTATGCATACATGAACTTGGTACATGGCATTGCATAAAACATACAACGACACGCTCAACATTTGCAGTACACATTACACATACAGATTGTGACTGAATGGTTGCATTGGGGTCAGCGAAGCTTGTCACTTCTTCAATTGTGTATGGCTGGGGTCCACATGCAAGAGGGAACATGAGACATGGCACTTTGAATGTTTCACAATTTACACTATGTACAACTATTGTACATCAGACATCATTTGCTAATGGATGTAGTATACCTATGGTGATGAATACTCATTTAGGCCATTATACATGTCTCATACATTGGTAGTCCAGGCTGACTAGTACACATATGTGCTGGAAACAGATCTACATATCACTACTGCGTTGTTAACTTTTTTCAGATGACTTCCTACTGTAACATTTTTTTAAGTATTGCTAATTGTAATGTCACTCTGCACATAAATGACTCACAGGACACACTCAGCCATGACTCCCTTTTCTCCTGTGTAATTTTGTAAGTCAAATGCACATGACTATGCAGCATACAACTGTAGTCAGGCACTTAGTGGACATGGACATGTGTTCCTGTAACCATGTGCCGTTCCACCATGACTCAGTTGTGTTCGCATTGGTGAACATCAGAATTTGGTAGCAAAACACAGGGGACAAGGACAGGAATATGCCTTTTGTCCCCTTAATGGTGCAGTGCTACCATTGTCATAGGTGATTTTGCACCAACACTATACTCACAACCTTGCCCTTTGCCTTATCTTGGTATAGGAGGCCCATTGTCCAACAGACATGTACTTGCAATGTGTTAGACCTGACATGCCTTAGGGTGGTCACCCCCAACTTTTTTCCTGCCTCCCTCCACTTTTTGGACCCTGTTTTGCTGGCTTTTAGACTAACCAGTGCTAAAGTGCATATGCTCTCTCCCTTTTTAAACATGGTAGCTTTGGATCACACCTAATTGGAATATTTAATCTACTTATATGTCCCTAGTAATGTGCACTATATGTGCCTAGGGCCTGTAGATTAAATGCTACTAGTGGGCCTGCAGCACTGGTTGTGCCACCCACTTAAGTAGCCCCCTTAACCTTGTCTCAGGCCTGCGATTGCAAGGCCTGTGTGTGCAGTTTCACTGCCACTTCGACTTGGCATTTAAAAGTACTTGCCACGCCTAGAACTCCCCTTTTTCTACATATAAGTCACCCCTAATGTGTGCCCTAGGTAACCCCTAGAGCAGGGTGCTGTGTGGATAAAAGGCAGGACATGTACCGCTGTAGTTATATGTCCTGTTAGCGTAAAACTCCTAAATTCGTTTTTACGCTACTGTGAGGCCTGCTCCCGTCATAGGCTAACATTGGGGATGCCCTCATACATTGTTGAAGTGGCAGCTGCTGATCTGAAAGGAGCAGGAAGGTCATGTTTAGTATGGCCAGAATGGTAATACAAAATCCTGCTAACTGGTGAAGTCGGATTTAATATTATTATTCTAGAAATGCCACTTTTAGAAATTGAGTATTTCTTTGCACTTAAATCTTTATGTGCCTTACAATCCATGTCTGGCTCGGCTTGGTTGACAGCTCCTTTTGCATTCACTCAGACACACCCCAAACACAGGGTACTCAACCTCACTTGCATACATCTGCATTTTGAATGGGTCTTCCTGGGCTGGGAGGGTGGAGGGCCTGCTCTCACACAAAGAACTGCCACACCCCCTACTGGGACCCTGGCAGACAGGATTGAACTGAAAGGGGACCTGGTGCACTTCTTAGCCACTCTTTGAAGTCTCCCCCACTTCAAAGGCACATTTGGGTATAAAACAGGGCCTCTGCCCTACCTCATCAGACACTTGCTGGAGAAGAAACCTGAAATTTTCGACGCACAGCTTGTTCCACGGCAAGACAAACGCTGCACACCGACGATGATCAACGCAATGCCTTCGGGACGACTGGAACTTCGACGCACGGCTTCGCAAGGACAACGTCGCCCGACTTCCAGAGGAGAAACCGACGCGACACCTGCTGTGAGAGCGAAACTTCGACGCACAGCCCCGCGGAACGACGTGCAGCCGGAAAACAAGCAGGAGAATCCACGCACAGACCCGGGACATCTGGTAATCCCCGCGACCCATAGAAAGAGACTGTTCGATGCAGGACTTCCCCGCGTGAAAAATAACGACTCAAGTCAGTGTGTGCTGGGGAGAAATCGACGCACACATTAATTTTCCACGTATCTCTTCTTCTGCGGCCCTTTGCAAAGATTTTCCACTCCAAACCAGGTACTTTGTGCTTGAAAGAGACTTTGGGGGTCATTACAACATTGGCGGTATAAGGCGCTTACCGCCGTGCTGAAGACCACCAATACACCGCCGCGGCCACGGTAGACCGCCACAGCTATTATGACACACATCACGGAATCCGCCGAAATTCAGACACCCACACAATACCGCAACACCAAAGGTCAGCGATAAACATGCGGAAACAAATCCTTCACCTCTACGCCAACAGAAACACGCCCATGCTATTACGACTCACGAATCCACGCGGCGGTCTTTCAACCGTGGTATTCCATTGGCGGTACACACCGCCGCGGTCAAAATACACACACTTCTACAAAACACCGCCACATTGGACAATTCCAAATACACACACATGATACACATACAAACACCACTCCCACACACCCAACACAATATAAAACACTCACCCACATCACCCACAAACCCCTACAACCAGAATTTCTGAGAGAAGGCCAGAGAAACAGCACAGAATAGACAACCCCATCACACAGAGGCACACAACACCATCACCCACGCAACATCCAAGCACAAAACACCACATACCACTACACTCACCACACTCATCAACACATACACCACCCCACACATCACACACACCACCCCATGGCACGCCAAAGACACCCCCGCTTCTCCGAGGAGGAGCTCAGGGTCATGGTGGAGGAAATCATCCGGGTAGAGCCACAGCTATTTGGCTCACAGGTACAGCACACATCCATATCCAGGAAGATGGAGCTATGGCAAAGAATAGTGGACAGGGTCAACGCAGTGGGACAGCACCCAAGAAATAGGGAGGACATCAGGAAGAGGTGGAACGACCTACAGGGGAAGGTGCGTTCAACAGTCTCCAGGCACAACATCGCGGTACAGGGGACTGGCGGCGGACCCCCACCTCCTCCCCCTCAACTAACAACATGGGAGGAGCAAGTCTTGACCATCTTGCATCCTGAGGGCCTCGGAGGAGTCGTTGGAGGAACGGACACTGGTAAGTCTAATCTTAACCATCATAACCTCCACCCTACCTGCATGCTATCACACACCCCCACCATCACACCCTCCCCTATCACCCGAAATCCTCACCAATCTACCCATGACACCAACCACCCATCCCAACCCCACGACCTGCATGACATAACTAAGCATGGACACCCATCACCAAAGCATGCCCACTGCACAGACCCAGAACACCCCCCAACCATCAGCAAACAAGCCCCCACACAGGAATGCCTTGCACTGGGGTTCACGCACACCCAACCATTGCTCACCATGAAACACACACATGCAATAATCATGTACTTATACCCCCGCAGGAACCCGAAGGAACGTCACCACACCAGAGGGTCCAGACAACACCACTCCACCCCCAGAAGAGGCCCACAGTGACGACAGCAGCTCTGCCCTACTGGATCTGGATGACCAGCCCGGACCATCGTGGGCCTCAGGACAGTCGGTTCCCCTTGCCCAGCCACAGCCCAACACCGAGCTTACACCCTCTGGTAACACCAGCACAGCAGCCACCCAGCGGGTCCAAACCTCCCTACCCAGGACAGGTCAATCAGCGGTGTGTCCACCACTACAGGGCACCCAGGGTAACCCACCACCCCAACAACAACAGGGACCTGGGGGCAGTGGTAGTGGGCACACGGTCCAGGGGACGGAGGCACAGAAACACAGGGGAACTGGGAGGGCTGCTGTGCGACAGAGGGAGGACAGGCCAAGGGAACCAACTCTCAACGAGGCCCTCTCCTCCATCATGGGAGCATACCACCACTCCCAGGAGACGATGGCCACGGTCCTGGACAAGTTGCAGGAGACCCTGCGTCTGCACGAGGAACAATATTTGGGGTTCAGGGAGGAGCTCAGGACCATCGGCTCCGCCCTGGGCACCATCGTAGGGGTGCTGACGGACATTCAAAAGACCTTGAGGGACACCGTGGCACTCCAAGGGGCCCCTGACACTAGCCAGGACGATGAAATGCCCACCACCTCCGCCGGCGCTAGTGGACAGGACGCCCCGCCACAGGACCAACACACCAGCACCCCATCCCCTGCAGACGGACAATCACCACGCAAGCCGGCCCTGAGATCCAGAAACAGGACAGAGCAAGATGGCAAGACCCCCACCAGGAAATAAGACCAGCCTGATTGTCCCCCCACTGTCCCACTTTGTTACCCTGTCCATACTTAAACTGCCCCAGCTCCACTTCCTATGCCCAGATGTGCAATGTACCTGTGAGACTAATAGACTGGACTCTGCCATGGACAGTCCTCCACCACCACCCATCACCATTTTAGAACCCCCCTTCATTTTTTAGCACTTAAATAAACACCCTTGAAACACAAAAAAAAATGGAGTCAGTCTATGATTTGTAAATCTGTATTATCAATTACAGTTTCATAATGGGTTACCCATTGGAAGGCTAACATACCTATGTCACACATCACAAGCCCTTCAAGGATGCAAACAGTTGACACATAGGTTACCACATTTGTGAAACTGAAATGGAAGGGGACAACTCAGTTAACAAATAGTGAGTGAAATGTCGGTACAGGATAGAGGTAGATGTGTGAAAGTTAATGTAATGGTAAAAATGAAAATGTTCTCAGCTGTGTGTCACTGGAAATATTGCTGTATGACTGACTCCCTGTTGTCGTTTTCGTCTTCCTCAACTTCATCCTCATCACTGTCCACAGGCTCCACAGGCTCCACAGCTGCCACAACACCGTCATCTGGATCATCCTCCTGCAGAAAAGGCACCTGACCTCGTAATGCCAAATTATGGAGCATGGAGCATGGAGCAGGCGATGATGATGTTGCACACCTTCTTCGGTGAGTACAATAGGGATCCACCTGTCATATGGAGGCACCTGAACCTGGCCTTCAGGAGGCCGAAGGTGCGCTCGATAACCCTCCTAGTCCGCCCATGGGCCTCATTGTACCGTTCCTCTGCCCTGGTCCTGGGATTCCTCACTGGGGTCAGTAGCCATGACAGGTTGGGGTATCCAGAGTCCCCCAATAGCCATACACAGTGCCTCTGGAGTTGACCCATCATATCAGGGATGCTGCTATTCTGCAGGATGTAGGCGTCATGCACAGAGCCAGGGAACATAGCATTTACCTGCGAGATGTACTGGTCTGCCAAACAGACCATCTGGAAATTCATCAAATGATAACTCTTCCTGTTCCTGTACACCTGTTCACTCCTGCGGGGGGGACCAGAGCTACATGGGTCCCATCAATGGCACCTATGACGTTGGGGATATGTCCAAGGGCATAGAAGTCACCTTTCACTGTAGGCAAATCCTCCACCTCAGGGAAAATGATGTATCTCCTTATGTGTTTCAACAGGGCAGACAACACTCTGGACAAGACGTTGGAAAACATAGGCTGGGGCATCCCTGATGCCATGGCCACTGTTGTCTGAAAAGACCCACTTGCAAGGAAATGGAGCACTGACAGCACCTGCACGTCAGGGGGGATTCCAGTCGGATGGCGGATTGGTGACATCAGGTCTGGCTCCAACTGGGTACATAGTTCCTGGATTGTGGCACGGTCAAACCTGTAGGTCACGATTAAATGTCTCTCTTCCATTGTCAACAGGTCCACCAGCGGTCGGTACACCGGAGGATTCCGCCATCTTCTCATATGTCCCAGCTGACGGTGCCTACGAAGGACAACAGCGAAGAAACAGTCACTATTCCTCCAGGTATGTACACACAGTCACACACAAAACTACACCAGACAATAAACCCTTCCTGTATGTGTGTTGAGTGTAGGCCTCAGTATGTGTGACGCAGTTGAAAATGAATCCATGTGGGCCCCTGAAATGGCAGCTGCCTGACCTCTAAAGTGGGACAATGGGATTGTGGGGTAACAGCACTGGCGTTGCACACTGTCGCGGTAGGCAGTCGTAGAGCGCAGCGCAATGCTGCATTGGTTAACATTGGACCCTATGGGTCCCAGGAGCCAATGAACAGGTGCACCGGCGGTGATGATGCACCCCGCCGCGGACGTCACCGCCATTTTCTATCTGTTCAATCACTAGATACCTGACGTTCGACAGGAGAGGACCTACACTGCTAGTGCTGCTGTGACCTCGGTCTGGAAGCGACGATGGCTGCTGCGTCTGGGGAAAGGGCCCCTGCCTTCACTGCACAGGAGTTGGAGAAACTTGTGGATGGGGTCCTCCCCCAGTACATGCTACTCTACGACCAACAGGTTAGTACACAGGGAGCACGTTGTAGGGGCTAGGCCTGGATGGACAGGGCTGGGTGGAAGAGGGAAGGGGGCAGAAGTCATACTACAGTAAAGCATGGGAATAAATGGCCCACATGGTCAGAGTATGGAGGGGGCCACATACATTGATGGTGCAATTGGTAATGACTGTTCCTCTTCCCTTGTGCATGTCATGTAGGTCAGCGCCCACCAGAAGAGGAACATTTGGCGTGCCATCGCCAAGGAGGTCCGGACCCTGGGGGCCCACCAGAGACGGGGCACCCACTGCCGGAAGAGATGGGAGGTCATGCAGCAAGAAGACGGCGGAGGCTCAGCTGGGGATGGCCTCCCAACGTGGGAGGGGTGCCCGTCGTACCATGACCCCCCTGATGTTCCGGATCCTGGCGGTGGCCAACCCAGAGTTGGATGGGCGCTTAAGGACATCACATCAGACACAAGGGGGTGAGTACAACCTCATTCTGCGGACTTTGCGTGCAGTGGAGGTGTCTGGGTGGGGGAGGTGGGATGTGGGTGTGCCTAGGCCAGGGCGAGTTAGGGCGAGTTAGGTAGGCAAGGCCCCTCCGTAATGTAGGCCATGTGGCACTCTACCCCACCTCAGAAAAGTAGCAAGTTGAGGTATAGTTGCCCCTGTGGCATCCATGTGCGCAGATTTCCACCATTGCCATGTAGGCCATATCCATGAAATTGCATGTGCAGAGGGCAGGAGCACGGCGTTGTGCATGGGGCTGCTGCGTCTGTCTTGTCCGCCAACGGTAGCGGTATGCCATGCACTAAAACTCTCTTTCTTCTGTCTCCCTCCCTTTTCCTGCTCTCCCTGTCCTTATGTACATCAGCATCAACAGGCGGCGGTACAGTGGCACCGGAGCACGAGGGAGCTGCATCCCACATGGCCATGGAGGGCCACACCACAGACTCTGAATGCACCAGTGGGACGGAGGGCGAGGGGAGCTTCACGTCGGCCACCAGATCACCAAGCAGCGACACGGACTCGTCTGGCGATGTGAGCTCCCCTGTGGTGGCGGCATCATCTGTGCGCCCCACTTCTACAGGTACAGCCGCCACCCCCCTACCAGCACCGCCCTCCCAGCAGCCCCTCAGCGTTCGCCCCATGCCCGCTCACCCAGGAGGGTGGGCATCACCTTCGCCCCAGGCACCTCAGGCCCTGCCCCAGTCACCCCTGCTGCCCTCAGTGAGGAGGCCATTGCCCTCCTCAGGTCACTCACTGTTGGGCAGTCTACCATCGTGAATGCCATCCAGGGTGTAGAAAGGGAGTTGCAACACGGTAATGCATTCCTGAAGGGCATTCATTCTGGTCAGGCTTCCCTTCAGCGAACCCTGTAATCTCTGGCCTCAGCACTGATGGCAGCAATTGTCCCTGTGTCCAGCCTCACCCCTCCAACTTCCTCCACCCAGACCGAATCCCCAGTACCCCAGCCCATCCCAAGCACACCTACAGACCAGCATGCACACAAGTCAACACACACAAGTAGCTCAAGCAAACATAGGCACCACACACACCACAGGCACTAACACAAGCATCACACCCTTACAGACGCAGCAACATCCACTGTCTCCACTATGTCCCCCTCCTCCTCTTCTCCCTCCTCCCTCCCAGTCTCGTCTACACACACACCTGCATGCACCACATCTACAGGCACTAGGACTCGCACCAGGACACCCAGCACCACACGCCGCTCACCTGCACTCACCACCTCCACTGACATTTACACGTCCCCTGTGTCCTCTCCCAGTGTGTCTGTGATGCCCTCTCCCAAAGTACCCAAACGCCGGCAATCACTCACCCAACATCCATCCACCTCACAACAGCCTCCAGTACCTGCACCTGCACCCAAAACAGCTAAAGTGACACCTCCTACAACCACCTCCTCTTCCTCCACTCCCAGACCCCCTCCAGCTACCCATCCCAGCATCCGTCAGAAACTCTCCCTATGTCAAATTGACCTTTTTGCCCCCACCCCTCCTCCAATTCATCAGTCCCGTCGTAGCGCCTCAGCCAAAAAGCCTCCATTACCAGTGGTGCGTGTTCCAGGTTTTTGGAGTGCACCGTCCACCAGGGCAGGCAGTAGGACCCGGAGCCAAGGCACTGGCAGCCCACCCCCTGTAAAGGCTCCGAAATTGGAGAGTGGACAACGGGACCGTGTCAAGACTCCTGGTGGGTCAACAAGTGAAATGGGATCGAAGGCGATTGGTGAGTCAGCTGTAACTCCAGAAAAGGTTGGGAAGGTCCAGAGGAAGTCTGCCCAGCCTGTTGTGAGTGTCACGGCGGAGAAGTGCGCCATCATTTCCGGCGGTCCAGACACAACCGCCAGCACCGTCGTCACTGGTCCAGAGACCACCGCCAGAGTCACAGCCCAGGAGGGCCCAAGTATCGTCAATGGTCCAGACACCACCGCCAGAGTCACAGCCCAGGAGGGCCCAAGTATCGTCACTGGTCCAGAGACCACTGCCAGAGTCACAGCCCAGGAGGGCCCAAGTATCGTCACTGGTCCGGAGACCACCGCCGGAGTCACAGCCCAGGAGGGGCCAAGTATCGTCACTGGTCAGGGGACCACCGGCGGAGTCACAGCTCAGGAGGGCCCAAGTATCGTCACTGGTCCAGAGACCACCGCCAGAGTCACAGCCCAGCAGGGCCCAAGTATCGTCACTGGTCCAGAGACCACCGCCAGAGTCACAGCCCAGGAGGGCCCAAGTATCGTCACTGGTCCGGAGACCATCGCCGGAGTCACAGCCCAGGAGGGGCCAAGTATCGTCACTGGTCCGGAGACCACCGCCAGAGTCACAGCCCAGGAGGGCCCAAGTATCGTCACTGGTCAGGAGACCACCGCCGGTGTCACAGCCCAGGAGGGCCCAAGTATCGTCACTGGTCAGGAGACCACCGCCGGAGTCACAGCCCAGGAGGGCCCAAGTATCGTCACTGGTCAGGAGACCACCGCCGGAGTCACAGCCCCGGAGGGGCCAAGTATCGTCACTGGTCCAGAGACCACCGCCGGAGTCACAGCCCAGGCGGGGCCAGGATGCCACAGCCCTGCTGGGCAATGATGGAACGTCATGCCACACACCAATGTCCAGTATGGAAATCGTCATGCCACACACCAATGTCCAGTGTGGAAATCGTCATGCCACACACCAATGTCCAGTGTGGAAATCGTCATGCCACACACCAATGTCCAGTGTGGTGGAAATCGTCATGCCACACACCAATGTCCAGTGTGGAAATCGTCATGCCACACACCAATGTCCAGTATGGAAATCGTCATGCCACACACCAATGTCCAGCGTGGAAATCGTCATCCACACACCAACGTCCAGTGTGGAAATCGTCATGCCACACACCAATGTCCAGTATGGAAATCGCCATGCCACACACCAATGTCCAGTGTGGAAATCGTCATGCCACACACCAATGTCCAGTGTGGAAATCGTCATGCCACTGGGCAAAGACCGCCATGTCAAAGCACCGCTGAACAGGGCAAAGACCGCCATGTCAAAGCACTGCTGAACAGTCCTGAATCGCCATGGCAAAGCACCGCTGAACAGGGCAAAGACCGCCATGTCAAAGCACCGCTGAACAGGGCAAAGACCGCCATGTAAAAGCACCGCTGAACAGTCCTGAACCGCCATGGCAAAGCACCGCTGAACAGGGCAAAGACCGCCATGTCAAAGCACCGCTGAACAGTCCTGAACCGCCATGGCAAAGCACCGCTGAACAGGGCAAAGACCGCCATGGTAAAGCACTGCTGAACAGGGCAAAGACCACCATGGCAAAGCACCGCTGAACAGTCCTGAACCGCCATGGCAAAGCACCGCTGAACAGTCCTGAACCGCCATGGCAAAGCACCGCTGAACAGGGCAAAGACCGCCATGGCAAAGCACCGCTGAACAGGGCAATGCACCGGGTAGGAATGAATGGCCTGCAACATCAGGCATCCTTATCCCATGTGCAGCTGGGACAGTGACAGGACACTACCTTTCATGGGAGACTCATCCAGTCTGGGCACCAGTCACCCCCCAGTACCAGTAGGGACCTGCATCAACTTGAAAGACTGTGGCTTTGCACTACCCAGGATGGCACAGTGGGCACCCCACCCACTGTAGAGACTTGAGAGACTGTAGCTTTGCAGTCCCCAGGATACATCAATGGGCATGGAGCCCCGTCATGGATCTGGCTTTGCATTCATCTGGCTGAGGTGCCCCCCCTTCCCTTGCCCCTGAGGTGCCTGTAGTGTTCCTATCTGATGCCCCAGCAGTGTTCTCTCCGATTTTGGTCAGGTATCTTTTGTGGGCCTCGCCCATGCATTTTTGGACTGTTTGTGCAAGGACATTGTTGTGTACATATCTGCACTACTTCTTGTATTGTATATATAATTATGAGTGATTTAGAGATATATATCTGTATATTTTTGTATGACATGTATATTGGCACATTACAATGTTTGACCGAAATTCGCATTGTCTTTGCATTCTTCCGGGGGGATTGTGGGTTGTTAATGTGATATTTTTGACAGCATTGGTGTGTATGTTGTATAATGCGAGGGTGGGGGTGGGGGTGTTTGGTGGGTGTCCCCCTAACTTTTGCCTCCTCCCTCCCCTGTGTCGTAGATGCAGTACTCACCGGTATCTTCTGCGCCTACGTCGCTGTTGGTCGTGAAGGAGCAGAAAGACAAGGGCAGGTAGTATTTGGAGTTCCGGGTCCATGGAGTCGTCATTCCTCGTGGGATGTGTAGAACGTGAGCGTTTTTCCATAGCTAAAGCTGTTTCCGCCGTGTTTTTATCCACTGTGAATCCGCCCTGGAAAAGGTGGCGGATTGGCGGATTGTAATGGTGTGGGCGGTACATTGTCTTCCGCCTGTCTGTTGGTGGTGACCGCCACGCTGCTTGTCTGTACCGCCTTGGCGGGCGGTGTGTTAAAGTGGCTGTCTTTGTTGGCGGTTTCCGCCAGGGTCATAATTCCCTTTTTTTGTCCGTTGGACTGTTTGCGGTATTACCGCACCTTTTACACCGTCCGCCAGGGTTGTAATGACCACCTTTGTTTGCTTTTTAAAGACTTAAGACACCTTATATCACTTTTCAGTGATATCTTTACAAATTCACATTGCAACTTTATTCCTTTTGACCTACAATTATCCTGATAAATATTATATATTTTTCTAAACACTGTGTGGTGTATTTTTGTGGTGCTATATGGTGGTATTGTATGATTTATTGCACAAATACTTTACACATTGCCTTCTAAGTTAAGCCTGACTGCTCGTGCCAAGCTACCAGAGGGTGGGCACATGATAATTTTGGATTGTGTGCGACTTACCCTGACTAGAGTGAGGGTTCTTGCTTGGACAGAGGGTAACCTGACTGCCAACCAAAAACCCCATTTCTAACACAATGGTAAAACAGGAGTCAGCCACATAGACTGTGTACTCACCCACAGTTTCTCCGACCTCAATCCAAATGTGGTCAAGAAGGTCCTGTTCTCTGCTGACAATGTCTGCCCAGCAATGCTTGAGTTGCCGGGCAGTCAAATCGATCTTGAATGATCTTGTCATTTGTGTCACAACCTTCCCCCACCACAGATGCCGTGCCTCAGTATGGTGGCCCTGTATGACAAGGCAACCCATGGACACCATGTTGGGCAAGTACTGCATTACCAGCCACAGGAGGCCACTTAATTCCTCGGTGTTGAGGTGATGTACCCTTCCCTTCCCTGCCATTACATCACAATCACCCCTGGTACCCTTAAGAAAGAAAATAGAAACGCAAACTACCCCCAACTAGCCCAACTTATAAGACTACTCCGGAGACAGACACCTGACAATGCAATTACAACACAATACAAATAACAACTAACAAATAAACTGGACAAAACAGATCTCAGGGACAATACTTGGACAGAAGACAGCACAAAAGATACCTCTAACACCACTCAATGATACAGCTCTTAAAAACACATCTTCTCACCAACACAGGCAAAAAGACTGTGACTGTAAAATGAAGTGAAAGTAATTTTGCATTTCCTGGTAGGCAGCATGGCAGATCCTTTACATCACTTCCTATGATGATGCGTCATGATTTTGACGATGCACCATTTTAAAAAATGCAACACACCTGTGCGTGATTTTTTTATGTGGCATGGTAACACAACATTAGCCAGTTCCAATGCGTCACACGGGACGCGCCATTTTTGGCAGATGCAATGCAATCAGAAAACATATATTGTGGCAATGTTGCAATTTTTTTTTATGCAAAGCATGTAATATGTCAAAAATGTATGGTGCCTATAAAAAACCTCTTTTACATGTATTCCGTAATGTTTTGAGTTGTGTTACCTGTCGAGATTTCAAATCAATATACTCCTCTTTTTCCATATGTTAAAGGTATGTCTTGTAAGTCTGCATGTGTGATGGTGCATGCCTTACAAGGACCAGACACTGCAGAAGCCACATTTCCCATGAGTCATGTCAATGGCAACTCCATAGGGTGACCTCATGTGCCAACAATGGAGCACGTTTACCAGCCCCTGGCGCACCTTTGTTCCTCCGTAGCATCATTCTTTTTGATGCTAAGTGGCACCAAGGCCCTCACCCTGTGCCATAGAGCAATGTTAGCACTGCGCCACTTTGTAAACCAATTTTGACACTTCATTCCTGCGCAAGGTATGATGTGTGCAAGGTGGGTGTTCACCCGCAGGGAGGCCCAAGAGCAATTGCAGTTGGAAAGTTACTAGATGTTATTGCACTATTCTAGCAACACTTTTCAGAGGCTGCCCAAGGCAGGGGTTAGTACGCTATGTCCGATATGGCCTCCTGCTTCCTGAGCTTTGATGGCCTAGTGCAACTGTTTTTGGCACCAGTCCAGCAAAGCGCCACAACTGCAACCAGATTTTTAGAACAGTTGTGCTAACTATTACCACTGTGCACTGTATTGTGAGTACAGTGCTACCATGGTGTAATTAGGGGGCGCAGGGCAGTCTAAGTAAACTAGCATATCATAGCTGATGCATCAGTTTCTTGTAACTATGCTCTTCTCTGTTGATACCTTAGTCCATTGAGGTTGTACACATGTCTAACAATATGTGTTTTGTTCCAAAGTATAGACAGCAAGCTGTCATACAAAGGGAGGGGTGTTTAAAATGTATGGTGCTGGCAAGTGTGGTGATTTCATTTACGAGCTGCTTGTTCGACAGGACCTTCACTATTTACTACCTTCCTGTCCTCCCATGTGTACTATGGCCCTCATTCTGACCCTGGCGGTTCTCTACCGCCAGGGCCAACGGGGGCGGGAGCACCGCCGAAAGGCCGGCGGTGCCCCCTTGGGCATTCTGACCGCGGCGCTTTGGCCGCGGTCAGAACGGGAAAACCGGCGGTCTCCCGCCGGTTTTCCACTGCCCGTAAGAATCCTCCAAGGCGGCGCAGTTCCCTGCGCCGCCGAGGGGATTCTGACAATCCCTACCGCCATCCTGTTCCTGGCGGCTCGCCCGCCAGGAACAGGATGGCGGTAGGGATTGTCGTGGGGCCCCTGGGGGCCCCTGCAGTGCCCATGCCAATGGCATGGGCACTGCAGGGGCCCCCGTAAGAGGGCCCCGCTAGTATTTCACTGTCTGCGTAGCAGACAGTGAAATACGCGACGGGTGCAGTAGCACCCGTCGCACCTTCCCACTCCGCCGGCTCGATTACGAGCCGGCATCCTCATGGGAAGGGAGTTTTTCCCTGGGCTGGCGGGCGGTCTTTTGGAGACCGCCCGCCAGCCCAGGGAAAAACTCATAATACCCTCCGCGGTCTTCTGACCGCGGAGCGGTATAATGGAGGGCGGAATCCTGGCGGGCGGCCTCCGCCGCCCGCCAGGGTCATAATGAGGCCCTATATGTTTACTGAAAGTGTACGTATGTGCGGGTATATGCATTATTGGTATCAAACTGCACAGATGGCATACAGATTCTATAGCCATACAGCTTACGATAGATGACCCATGTGCTCAACATGTTCATTCACACAATACCCTTGCTAAGAGTATTTCCTGGGATGCATTTGAATTTCCCTAGATTGTGACCAGCTAACCGACCCGTATGACAGTGCATTTGTGTGACAATCTAATTTGTGTCCAAAGGAACAGATATCAGGCTGTCATGCAATGTGGATAACTTATGGTTCCCCATGCAGGCAAGTGTAAGGATGTTTTGTACAGACATGTGCCATGGATGTGTTTGTCATGCCATGCACGTGGTTGGTTTGTGTTCTTCATGTATGATTTCTTCTGCCTACTACTGTTGTATTTCTGGTATATCAGCGGAACAATCTTCATGATCCAATCATGGGTCATAGTGTTCCTTCAGTACAGTATCTTTGGTCATGTCAGTGACAAATGTAACTCTCTGATTGTAAGTGTTAAGAGGTGTTTTACCAAAACAAAAATGGCTATGTTGAGTCTTAGCATTATTCCATGCTCACGATGTTGGGCCACACAGATCCTGGGGCACCTAGGGGAGACATTAAGGTTGAATTATGTGACAATGGATTATCAAGGATCACTTTGACGGTACAATTCCTGACCAGATAGTTTTGCACAGAATTCCCCTCTAGCATACACTGTGTATATCAGAGCTGCAATCAGACATGGATTGCAGGATACACATCAGTGCACATTCAAGTGCAGGTTTCCAAATATACGGTTACACTTCCCGGCACTATTATCTACCAGGGCCTTACAAGTTGTTAATGTCAGCCTTGCCCTATTGTATACTAAGGGCTTACATGGGAATGGGGTAAGCCTTGGACCATTATGTAGGAGGGACTTACACGTTGTTCATTTCAGCATTGACATATTATCTACTAGGAACTTACAGGGGATTTATGTAAGCCTTGAACTCTTATCTACTCGAAATTACTTGTGTCTGTGACTTTGAATGGTATATGAGGCCTTTATTGCATTGGCATTCTATTGGTAGATAGTGGGAAAGGGACATGAATGCAGACCCAGGGTACACATATTGTCGGTTTACGCATGCATCACTCGCACTTGTTTGTACTGGGCAAACACACAGGTTGACTTGCTGACAGTGTGACTGGGATGTTAAGTAGCCTACACAATGTGTGTGCTTATGTGTGTGGTCTTACATATCTACAGTGTTGTATTGTGGATTGACATATTGGGATTGTGTAGACATTCCCACCTGTAGAAGCCAGATAGTGTACTGTAGGCCTCATTTGCCACATTGCTGGCACTGTCTGGATAATTGGTACTTGCTCCTCATCTTGTTCATCCTCACTGTCCAGTCCTTCATGCATATCACTGTATTTTGTCCATGTGATATTTGCCAATGAACCTTGAGTTAGCTACAGGGCAAGCAATATTTACCGTAGCATATCCATTGTATGCAGGATGCATGACTGACATCCACACATCTTCAGACACCAGCCACATCACGAGGGTAGTCTGTAAGTCAACTTCACAAAGTGCCTATGCCAGTTCAGTAGAGGAGTGTTTCTGTTGTCCTTCGATATGTGTGTGTTTAATGTGGGCACTCACACACAGCTGCTGCCAACATCCTTTGTCAGATGCACAATGAGTGTGGGTGGGTTGTATGTATACTCCTGACAGCTATGGTACTCACATGCATGTGGAAATATACCTGTGTCCTGATAGACACATGGATTTTACCAAGAGTATGTTAGATGCTATGACATCGTTTGACATACATGGGAAATGAATACTTATTTGAGTAGGGCATGCCTAGACATACTGGTGCAGGGTGCTCTGTATGTCACACACTATTTGCCATACATGTGGGAGCCACTAAGGGATATTTTATGAGTTTTCACCTGTGATTGAGACATGAAGTAATTGCGTTGTCACATAGCTGACACTGACCTACTGTCGTGGGTACTGACTTCTCTTGTCCTAACCAGGGCTAACATCTGGATAACATTCCTCACCTGGAGTAACAATGTGGCTGCTTTCAAATTTCAACCCAAGAGACCTGTGTGATATATGTGTTGCTATGTAAAATGTATGCTAAACTGGCAATGCATACATTACACCCGCACATTCCATTCTCATTGCTTTGCTGTTTGGTGTTCCTGAGTATGTTCCTACTTGTTTTCCCACTGTCGTGGCCTAGTTTTGCTTTCCTAGATGTGTATGAGTTGCTGTGACATTTGCAAGTGACCGATACACAAAGACACTTGTGTGATTCAGTGATGTAGTGACAAGTTTTTTAAAGTGACATATTAATTGCAATATTCATGAAAAGAAATTCTCAACAATACATGCACATGTGCATGCCACAGCAGTTGTATGAAATGTTTCCCACCCCTGAGGTGGGGCATCATTTTCCTCCTCCTCCTCCCTGGGGCCCTCCACCTGTTCAATATAGTCCGCACACAGATATTGTGCAATATTGCGCAAGCAACAATCATTTTACAGACAAGGGGAGGTGAATATAGCAGTCTCCCCCTGGATACATCGAAACACGACTTAAGGATGCAGAATGCCCTCACCACAACATTCCGGGTATGGATGAGAGCCACATTTCATGCCTTCTCAATGACGATCTGTGGATTGACATAGGGCATGATCACCCACAGCTGGATGCCATATCCTTGTCAACTGCAATGGGGAGGCAGTGCCAGACGTGCTCTTGTATTTCTTAACAACTGGTTTTGCATAGTATTTATCTATGAAGTAGAGATTCAGACTTTCATCTGGAGTTGTGTAGTTTCCTGTTTGAATGCATGATTGCAGTTATGTATGATAGTGCAATTTCCAGCAAGGGTACAGCCTTAGGGGCTTGGTGATTCTGGGCCCAATTTACAAAGGTAAACTTAGACCAAAAGTCTAAGTTTAGTATAGAGGGATAAAATGAGATCTAAAGTCTAACTTTACTGTGAGTAAAGTTAGATTGTTGGTCTACATTTAGACTTTTGATCTAAACTTAGACTTTTTGTCTAAATGTACATTTGTACATAAGGCCCATATTGATTAGTGTGGCATGACAGTTCACCCGTGCAGGATCGCAGATTATTGCATATGTGTCCAGTAACATGGGACCTGTCAATGAGCCATGTTGTGTGAGTATTCTCCTAGTTTCAGGTGTGTGTGCCATGAGATGAGTTTTGTGCCCTGTGTGTTGCATGTGACCCCCTGTAGACATGCTAGACCTCCCTTGCACACAGAGCTGTTATACATATTTTCTGGTTGGCATGCATGTTTATGTGTAGACATCACGCAAAGTGTGGCATAGTAGCTTAAGATCTATTGCCATGCCTGCAGCTAACTTACAAGCCCCTGTGCCACAGAACAGGACAAGAAATGTGTTGCTGTGCTGCCCTGTACCACCATGAAAGGCCAGCATAGTGCCATATCCATTAGATACTGTGCATTTCTGTCCTCCACCCCTGCACTGGCCCAGAGTCAGCTGCCAAGCTCCAACATGGGCACCCTTGCACCATGGTGCACAGATGCCTGTTTGTGCGTGCCATTGATTATATGCAGTAAGGTGTCCCTTCCTGCACATGACTAATTATTGATGGAGATTTAGGGGCATATTTATACTCTGTTTGCTCCGGAATTGCGTCGTTTTTTTTTACGCAATTCCGACGCAAAACTAACTCCATATTTATACTTTGGCGTTAGACGCGTCTAGCGCCAAAGTCCATGGAGTTTGCGTCATTTTTTTGCGTGGACACCTACTTTGCGTTAATGAGTGTCAAGGTAGGCGTTCCCGTCGAAAAAATTGACTCCGAGGCATGTGCGCCGTATTTACACTCCCGGGCAAAATTCACGCCCGGGAGTGGGCAGGTCAAAAAAAATGACGTACGGCTGCTTTTGCGCCGTTTTTTAGCGCCTGGACAAGGCAGGCGTTAAGGGACCCGTGGGCTCGGAAGGAGCCCAGAGGTGCCCTCCCATGCCCCCAGGGACACCCCCTGTCACCCTTGCCCACCCCAGGAGGACACCCAAGGCTGGAGGGACCCATCCCAGGGACATTAAGGTAAGTTCCGGTAAGTATATATATATATTTTTTTGTGGCATAGGGGGGCCTGATTTGTGCCCCCCTACATGCCACTATGCCCAATGACCATGCCCAGGGGACAGAAGTCCCCTGGGCATGGCCATTGGGCAAGGGGGCATGACTCCTGTCTTTGCTAAGACAGGAGTCATTTCTATGGGGTTGGGAGTCGAAAAAAATGGCGCAAATCGGGTTGAGGCGAAATATTTGCCTCAGCCTGACTTGCCCCATTTTTTGGCGCCCAAGCTCCATATCCTCCTACGCCGGCGCTGCCTGGTGTACGTCGTTTTTTTCCACGCACACCAGGCAGCTAGCCGCCGGCTAACGTCATTGATTAAATACGGCACCCGCATGGCGCTTCAGAATGGCGTTAGTCGGCGCTAATTTTTTGGACGCAAAACTGCATTAGCGCAGTTTTGCGTCAAAAAGTATAAATATGGCCCTTACTCTTTCTATGCATCACACATGGGAAAATGAAAATACTTTGGCAAAATCAAGTATTTGTCCAGCTTGCACAATGGGAATGCCATCACTGCAGTGGCATTATTTTTTGGTGCTGCACTAGGTTACCAGTTTTCCATAAATGTGTGTGTTGTGGTAAATGGTTGTTGTGGTGGCATGCTGTCATGACCAGACAAACTTGCCATGCTGAATCGGTGAAACGTCTAAGAAAATGCAATAAGAATGCAGGCAAAAAGGTATCCTAACTGGAGACAGTGACATCCTGGCTGGAAGAAGGTTTGCCAAGCAGTATTACGTTTAATACAAGGAAAGAGTCAAAGAGAGAAATCCAAGATGGCCAGCGCAAGTCCAGAAGGTTAAGTTGCAGTGCTACTGTTGCATTCAGTTTAGTTGCTTGGCTACGAGGTGGCCGATTGGAAGCTTCACACTTCAACTGAGGTTTGACAGGAATCAGCTGTGTGGAGAGAGCACGCTTTTGAGGTAAACGTCTTTTGAGGAAAACTAAATGTTGAATGTAATTTTTCAGATAACAGTTAACCGCCATAAATATAGTCTGAGGAGAACAAGTATTGCAGCTATCAAGAGGGAAGGCAATTCCACAGAGTTTACTGCAGGAATGTACAAAAGTGAATAAGCATTTACAGACACCAAAGTCCTTGACAGCTCCATCCAGCTTATTGAAGAAACAAAAACTATAACGAATAAGCATTTACAAATACCAAAGTCCTAGACAGCTCCATCAAGCCCATTGAAGAGACAAACTATAATAAATAAGCATTTACAAATATAAAAGTTCTTGACAGCTCTATCGAGCTTATGGAAGAAACAAACTATAACAAATAAGCATTTACTAATACAAAACATTCTGACAGCTCTATCGAGCTTATGGAAGAAACGAACTATAACAAACAAGCATTTACAAATACAAATGTTCTTGTCAGCTCTACCAAGCTTATAGAAGAAACTAACTATAACAAGTAAGCATTTACAAATACAGCATCTAAAAGACAGTCAAGAGGAAATATACCTTATCAAGTCTAATTCAACCCAAAATAACTATCTATATATATATATATATATATATAGCACCTCAACAAATTAATTGAGCTGAGAAGCTCTTCGTGTTTATTTGACATCCATTCAACAAAGTTCATTATCACATCAATAATATTCAAATACACCAGTAGAGAGAAGCAAGACCTCAGGGAGCACAGGGTGAGTGAGAATAACATTAAGGTTAGAATGGGGTCTTTGGTTGGCAGTCAGGTTACCCCCGTCCAAGCAGGTACCCTCACTCTAGTCAGGGTAAGTCACACACAGTTCAAATTATCGTGTGCCCACCCTCTGGTAGCTTGGCACTGAGCAGTCAGGCTTTACTTAGAAGGTAATGTGTAAAGTATTTGTGCAATAAATCAAACAATAACACAATATAGCACCAAAAAAACACACCACACATTGTTTAGAAATATATAGGGGGTCATTACAACCCTGGCGGACGGTGTTAAAGCGGTGGTAAGACTGCCAACAGGCTGGCGGTCTTTTTTTGACCAAGTGGTTACCGCCATGGTCATCCGCCGCTTCTCCGTTCCGCACGCCAGGGCGGAGACGACCGCCGGGCTGGAGACCTGGGTCTCCAGCCCGGCGGCTATCACAATACCGCCGCCGGTATTTTGACCCGGCTTACCGCCGTGGATTTCCAGTGGTAGGAACCGCCATGAAATCCATGGCGGTAGCACTATCAGTGCCAGGGAATTCCTTCCCTGGCACTGATAGGGGTCTCCCCCTTCCCGACTCCCTCCCCTACACCCCCCACCACCCTGCCACCCCCCACAGGTGGCAGGGTCCCCCTCCCCACCCCGACCCCCGACATTACCATACACATACACACCTGACACGCACGCAGGCACCACCAACACACATACACGCACACACACCGACATACATGCCAACATCCACACACACAGTCAGACACGTACACCCACATTCAAACATTCAGGCACACATCCATACAGACATACCTACAGACATACACGCATTCATTCCCAAAACACACAACACCCCCGCAAGCATACACGCACTCACACACCCCCCTACATACACAGACGCACACCCCCATGCACCCACACAACACCCCCTCGCCCCCTCCCCTAACAGAAGATCGACTTACCTGTTCCGTCGATCCGCTGGGGTGGATGGGAGCCATGGGGGCAGCTCCGCCGACACCACACCGCCAACAGAACACCGCCACGCAGAATCACAGGATGTGATTAGCTGGGCGGTGTTCTGTTAGCGTGGCGGTGGAGCAACCTCCACTTCCCCGCCGCCTGCAAGTATGGCTGTTGGCGGCTCTCTGTCGGAAAAACGACAGAGGGCAGCCAACGGTCATAATACGCCGAGCGGCAAACCGCCACTACTGGAGGTCTTCCGCATGGCGGTCCCTCAGCGGTCTTGTTAAAAGACCGCCGAGGTTGTAATGACCCCCATAATGTTTATCTGGATATTTGCAGGTCAAAACGATCAAAGATGCAAAAAGTAAAGAGATATCACTGAAAAGTTATATAAAGGCCCTCATTACAACCCTGGCGGTAAATGCCGCCTACCGCAGTGCTGACGACTGCCAACATACCGTGACCGCGACGGTATTCCGCTACGGGTATTATGAACCACACAGAAAAATCCGCCACTATACAATCACCCACACAAGTCCCCCACACCAAAGGTCAGTGATAAAATGGCGATAGCAAAACCCACACCGTTACGCCAACAGGAATACGCCCACAGTATCACAACCCACGAATCACCGCAGCGGTCTTTCAACCACGGTAAACCTTTGGCGGTACACACCGCCGCACTCAAACTACACACACATTTAAAAAACACCACCACATTGGACAATTCAAACTACACACACCTGACACACATGCACACACCACACCCACACACCCAATCCAATATAAAACGTACACCCACATTACCCACAAACCCTTACATCAAAAAAACACAATAGCACACAGAGAGAGACAAGCCAGGAGCGCCCACTCAATCAGAGGCACAGAACACCATCACGCATACACCATCCACGCATATCACAGCATACACCACAACACATCACACCACACATCACCCCACACATCCTCACACATATCATTCGCACCACACCCATGGCACCCCAAAGACACCCCAGGTTTTTTGAGGAGGAGCTAAGGGTAATGGTGGAGGAAATCATCCGGGTAGAGCCACAGCTTTTCAGAACACAGGTGCAGCAGATGTCCATAGCTAGGAAGATGGAGCTATGGTGAAGAATAGTGGACAGGGTCAACGTCGTGGGACAGCACCCCAGAACAAGGGATGACATCAGGAAGAGGTGGAATGACCTAGGAGGGAAGGTGCGTTCTGTGGTTGCAAGACACCAGGTAGCCGTAGAGAGGACTGGTGGTGGACCCCCACCTTCTCCCCCACAACTAACAACATGGGGGGAGCAAGTCTTGGCAATAACGCATCCAGAGGGCCTCGCAGGAGTAGCAGGAGGACTGGACTCTGGTAAGTCAATCCTTTATCATTATATCCCCCACCCTACCTGCATGCCATCACATACCCCCACCCGTACCCTCACTCCATTCGCTCCATCACCTCACATATACCCCACCATCACAACCCACCCATCCCAATACCAAGCCCTGCATGCAACAACAATGTATGGACCCCATCACAGACCTGCATGGACACCCAACACCACATTAGAGAGAATCACCTAGCCCACAAAATCACCACTCACACAATGCAAAGCTGACAGGGAAATCACAATCATAGAGGAAAACATACCCATGCCCAATATGGCCAACGCAGATACAATAACACCGCATTTGCATCCCAACAGGACCCATGCTCAACGTCACCGGAGAGGAGGTGCCAGCTACACCCAGCCCCCTCCCCCCCAGAAGAGGCCCACAGTGACGACAGCAGCTCTGCACACTTGGATCTCGATGACCAACCTGGCCCATCCGGGACCTCTGGACAGTCGGGTACCCAGGCACACTCCCAACCCACCACAGAGCTTCCGCACTTTAGGAAACGCCACCACAGCACCCACCCAGCGGGTCCATGCCACTGTCCCCAGGACACGTCAATCAGCAGTGTGTCCACTGCTACAGGGTCCCCAGGAAACCACACAAACCCAGGACGACCAGGGACCTGGGGTCAGTGGGCACAGGGTTCAGGGGACAGATGTACAGGACAACAGGGACACTGGGACGACTGCTGTGTGACAGGGGGAGGACAGGCCCAGGAAACCCATTCTCCACAAGATACTCTCCAACATGCTGGGAGCATACCACCATTCCCAGGAGACCATGGGCCAGATACTGGCCAAGCTGCAGGAGACCCAGCCGCTGCAGGAGGGACAGTACCTGAAGATCAGGGAGGACCTAACAAAAATATACTCCATCCTGGTCACCATTGCAGGGGTGCTGGCAGACATGGGCAAGACCATGAGGGAGGCAGTGGCACAACAACGGGTGCCTGGTACTAGCCAATTTGAGGAACAGCCTTCCACATCAGCCGGCGCTAGTGGACAGGAGGCACCACCAAAGGAGCAACAGGCCACCAGCACCCCACCCCCTGCAGAAGGATAACCATCACGCAAACAGTCCCTGCGATCCAGGCAGAAGACAGAGAACATTGCCAAGACCCCGTCAGGAAATAATACTCTCCTGTATGTCACCCTTCTGTCCCACTCTGTCATCCTGTCCACCTTGAACTTCCATTACCCATTGGACAATGAACCTGTGATACCAAGAGACTTGACTGTACCCTGCATTTTCTTCCACCATCAGCCCAGCCCCTTACACCACCCCCTCTACTTATGAGCACCTAAATAAACACCCTTGGAACAAATACCAATCTGGAGTCTGTCAAATGATTACAAAATGTATTAGTACAAGATTATCAAAGGATTGCAACTCAATTGTACAGTGAAATATACTTTAGGATGACCTCCGATGGGCAGCAGTACACATAGCAGGAACCAGAGTGAGGCACAGAGATCTGAAAATGGAGATGCCAAAGGGTACAGTCAGAGGCCATAGACACAGGGAAACAGGCTGCCTTGTACAATGTCCAACAGATAACTGAAATGTAAAGTGAAGTTACAGTGTTTTACCTGTGTCTCACTGGAAGTACTGCCGAATAATATTGGTTCTGTTGTCAACATCTTCTTCCTCTGCCTCCCCTTCCTCACTGTCTACAGGCTCCACTGCTGCCACAAGACCATCTCCAGGCACATCCTCCTGCATAAAAGGCACTTGGCGTCTCAAGGCCAGGTTGTGCAAAATGCAACAATGATCTGGTACCCCTTCTTGGGTGAGTAGTGCAGGGATCCACCTGTCAGATGGAGGCACCGGAACCTGGCCTTCAGGAGGCCGAAGGTTCTTTCTATAATCCTCCTTGTACGCCCATGTGCCTCATTGTAACGTTCCTCTGCCCTTGTCCTGGCATTCCTCACTGGGGTAGGTAGCCATGAGAGGTTGGGTAACCAGAGTCACCTGAAAACATTGAGGGGCAACTGTTAGACACACACTAACCCACAGGGCCCACAACATACCCATACACCAACACCTACTGGGTGGGAACCAGGGCTCACCTATTAGCCAGACCCGGTGCCTCTGGAGCTGGCCCATCACATAGGGATGCTGCAATTCCTCATGATAAAGGCGTAATGCCAGAGCCAGGAAATTTGGCATTCACATGGGATATGTACTAGTCCGCCAAACACACCATCTGGACATTCATTGAGTGATAGCTTTCCCTATTCCTGTAAACTTGTTCATTTCTCCAAGGGGGGACAAATGCCACATGTGTAACCCAATGATGTTGGGGATATGTCCCAGGGCATAAAAGTCAGCTTTCACTGTGGCCAAATCCTCCACCTGGGGGAACACGATGTAGCTGTGCAAGTGTTTCAGCAGGGCAGACATCACTCTGGT
This sequence comes from Pleurodeles waltl, assembly GCF_031143425.1. Taxonomy (NCBI): domain Eukaryota; kingdom Metazoa; phylum Chordata; class Amphibia; order Caudata; family Salamandridae; genus Pleurodeles; species Pleurodeles waltl. Next base: position 1,100,383,770 of record NC_090440.1, on the reverse strand, counting down.
CAACAGGTTAGAGAACATTTGCTGAGACATCACTGATGCCATTGCCACTGTTGTTTGGAAGGAACCACTTGCCAGGAAATGGAGCATTGACAGGATCTGCACTAGAGGGAGGATACCTGTGGGTTGGTGGATAGCAGACATCAGGTCTGGCTCCAATTGGGCACACAGTTCTTGGATTGTTGCATGATCAAGTCTATAGGTAATGATAATGTGTCTGTCCTCCATTGTCGCTAGGTCCACCAGGGGTCTGTACACCGGAGGATGCTGCCATCTCATATTCTGCCTCAGCAGTTGAAGCCTATGGAAGAGAACGGTGAGCAGAGGGTCATAATCACACTTATATTGCACTAATGATGCATTCTTAACTTTACAGAAACAGTATGTGAGCTCGAGAGTCCGTTGATGTGCTACTGTCTGCTGTGACGCATGCCCTGTGCCACCCAGAAATGGCGGCTGCCTGACCTGTGAGGAGGTGCAAGTGGAAATGAAGTAATTGCACTGGCATTGTGCACCATCGCGGTAGGCAGTCGATGACCGCAGTGCAAATTCGCATTGGTTATCATTGGGCCCTATGGGTTCCAGGAGCCATGGCGATGTAAGCCGGCGGTGATGGTACGCACCACCACAGACGTCACCGACATTTTCTATCTAATCACTCACTTGCTACCTGGTCTTGAACAGGAGAGGACCTACACTGCAAGTGCTGCTGTGACCTGCGTCTGGAAGCGATAATGGCTCATGTGTCTGGGGAAAGGGCCCCTGCCTTCACTGCAGAGGAGTTGGAGGAACTGGTGGATGGGGTCCTACCCAGTACACGTTACTCTACGGTCCTCCAGACAAACAGGAGAGTACACTGTGAGCATGATGCGTGGGCCATGCATGTATGGACTGCTGTGTGGGTAAGCCACATGTATGGGGGGGCAGAGGGGTCCTTGCCAGAGTGCAGCATGTAAGGGTGTCAATGTATGTGCGTCAGGGGATGAGTGGGATCTGGTGGGAAATGAGTATGATGGTCCGTACTGGTGAATGATTCCCTTTTCTGCTGTCTTTTCCCTGCAGGTCAGCACCCACCAGAAAAAGGGTATTTGGCGTGCCATCGCCATGGAGGTGCGGACCCTGGTGGTCTTTGACAGGCAGAGCATCCACTGCCGCAAGAGGTGGGAGGACCTGCGGCGCTTGGCAAAGAAGACGGCGGAGGCCCAGCTGGGGCTGGCCTCCCAATGAGGAAGGGGTGCCACCCTAATGTTCTGCATCTTGGCGGTGGCCTCTCCGGAGTTGGATGGGCACTTGAAGTCATCACAGCAGCCACAAGCAGGTGAGTACAGATTCTGAAACCTGACTTTGTGCGTGTTAGGAGGTACCTGGGTGGGGGATGTGGGCTGTGGGTGCCCCTAGGCCAGGGCGAACATGACAGGGTAGGTCCCTTGTTGGGCAGGCTCAGAATCACTCCTCCCCCAATAGTGTTGGCAGCCATCTACTCCTGGGCAAGTTCCTGTGGGATTCAGGTGTGCAGCTAATGGCGTTAGACATTGAACCCCATGGGCTGGTGACTGTCTTAGTAAATGGTTGGGAATGGCCTAGTGCTGCTCCCTGTGTGTTGTGTACACCAACGATAGTGGTGTTTCTGGCATTGACTAAGTATATTGTCTGTCTCCCCCCCTTTTTGTTTTGTCCCCCTGTCCTTGTGTGCATTAGCATCATCTGGCAGAGGAGCAGAGGCACCGGCGATGGAGGGAGCTGCATCCCACATGGCCCATGAGGCCGAATCCACAGAGGATGAGGGCACCAGTGGGATGGAGGGGACACCACAGACAGCGACTCCTCCTCCAATGGAAGCTCCCTGGTGGTGGCGGACACCTCTGTGCCCACCCCAACAAGAGGTACAACCACCACCCCCCCACCAGCACAGCCCTCCCAGCAGCCCCTCAGCGTGTTTCCCGTGCCCACTCACCCAGGAGGGTGGGCATCTCCTTCGCCCCAGGCACCTCAGGCCCTGCCCCAGTCAGCCCTGCTGCCCTCGGTGAGGAGGCTACTGACCTCCTGAGATCCCTCTCTGTTGGGCAGTCAACCATACTGAATGCCATCCTGGGTGTAGCAGGGCACTTGCAACAAACAAAGGAATACCTGGAAGGCATTCACTCTGGCGTGGCAGCCCAACAGAGAGCATTTCAGGCTCTGGCCTCAGCACAGATGGCAGCCATTGTCCCTGTGTCTAGCCTCCCCCCTCCAACTTCCTCCACCCAGACCCAATCCCCTCAACCCCAGCCTATCCCAGACACACCTTCAGACCAACATTCACCCAAATCAACACACAAAGGTGGCTCAGGCAAACATAAGCACCACACTTCATCTCACAGGCACTCACACAAGCACCATACCTATGCAGACACACTAGCATCCACTGCCTCAACTGTGTCCCCCTCCTCCTCTTTGTCCACCTCCCTCCCAGTATCTTCTTCACTCACACCTGCATGCACTACATCCTCATCCACTACCTCCATCACCTGCACTCCCATCACAACACACCCCTCACTGGAAGTCACCACCCCCACAACCATGCACATTTTCCATGTGTTCTCTGCCAGTGTGTCTGTGACCCCTCCTCCCAAAGTACACAAACGTAAGCACCCACCCACCCAACAGCCATCCACCTCACAACAGCATCCAGGCCATGCACCTTCACCCACACTCAGCAGAAAGACACCCCCTACAACCTCTCCCTCTTCCTCCAATCCTAAACCCTCTCCATCTTCCCACCTCAGTGTTTCTAAAAAACTTTTCCTGGCAAACATTGACCTGTTCCCTACCCCTCCCCACTGTCCTTCACCTCGGGCAAGGGTGTCCAGAACCCAGGCCAGCACCTTAGCCACCAAGTGGGCGTCTTCTGTGGTACCTGCAATTCACAGAGGCTTCAAGGGGACACCGTCAGGCCAGCCAGTGTGCCACCAATCCCTGCAAGGGACCATACCATTCCACCACCTGTCAAGGTGAAGAAGGGGACAGCATGCACAAAGAGCAAGGAGCACAACCCACCCAGCAAGGCTTCCTCCAAAACTGCAGCTGCCAGAGCCAAGGTACCAACAGCAGCTGCCAAGGTGAACAAGGGGCAGAAAAGCCAAGGCAAGGCACCTCAGGCATTGGAGCCTGCAGGTGGGGGCCTGGTGGCCACCATCAGAACTGACAGCTCCACCACCTGCACCGTGGGCAGCACCACCAGCATCCCCGCTGCAAGCACCGCCACCTGCATTGCTGCTGCCATCACTACTGTCAGCAGCAGCATCCCCAGTGGCCAGCCGTCCGAGGCTGCAGGAGAAGACCTGGTGCCTCCCTCCACCACTGGCCGCACCGGCACCTGTACCACGGGCAGCACCGCCAGCATCCCCGCCGCAAGCACCACCACCTGCACCGCCGCTGCCATCACTACTGTCAGCAGCAGCATCCCCAGTGGCCAGCCATCCAGGACTGCAGGAGACGGGCTGGAGCCTCCCACCACCACTGGCAGCACCTCCACCAGCACCTCAACAGCCACCAGTTTGCAGCCTTAGTCGTCACAGGATGGAGTCTGGCCCTGCCTCCATGGACTTTCCTGACACCCGTCCACTGAAAATCTCGTGCCTCAGACACCCTGGTGAGGGAATGTGTACTGCCACACGCCATGTGCTGCATCACTGGGCATAAAGCCCCCTCCAGAACCAGTGGAGAAAGGCATCCACTCACCCCATCCTTAGCAGGAGGAAGCACACTGGGCCTCAAGCCCCCTCCAGAACCAGTGGAGAAAGGCATCCACTCACCCCATCCTTGGCAGGATGAAGTACACCGGACACCAAGCTCCTTCCAGAACCAGTGGAGAAAGGCATCCACTCACCCAATCCTTGGCAGGATGAAGCAGACTGGGTACAAAGCCCCCTCTAGAACCAGTGGAGAAAGGCATCCACTCACCCAATCCTTGGCAGGATGAAGCAGACTGGGCACAAAGCCTCATCCAGAACCAGTAGAGAAAGGCATCCTCTCACCCCATCCTTGGCAGGATAAAGCAGAATGGGCACAAAGCCCCCTCCAGAACCAGTGGAGAAAGGCATCCACTCACCCAATCCTTGGCAGGATGATGCAGACTGGGCACAAAGCACCCTCTAGAACCAGTCGAGAAAGGCATCCACTACCTCTGTCCTTGGCAGGATGAAACATTCTGGGCACAAAGCCCCCTCCAGAACCAGTGGAGAAAGGAATCCACTTGAGAGACTGTGGACTTGCACTCCCCAGGAGCAAGCAGTGGGCAAACCATCCACTTGAGAGACTGTAGCTTTACACTCCCCAGAAACAAGCTGTGGCCAAATCACCCACTTGAGAGTCTGTAGCTTTACACTCCCCAGGACCAAGCAGTGGGCAAACCACCCACTTGAGAGACTGAGAGACTGTGGCCTTGCAGTCCCCATGACCAAGCAGTGGGCAACCCACCCACTTGAGAAACTTGAGAGACTGTGGCTTTGCACTCCCCAGTACATCGTTGTGGGCATGGAGCCCCCATGAGGAGCAGTGGCGTAGTACCATCTTCCAGCTGAGGTCCCCCCTCTTCCCCATCCCCCTGAGGTGACTGTGTGTTTTCGACCTGATGCCCCTGCAGTGTTCTCTACGTATTGAGGAGTCAAATGTGGGCTTGGCCCATGATTTCTGGCCCAGTGGCCCACGGACATTTGCAAAGGACAATGTACGACATTATGAACATATTGTATATTTTTGTAAATACTGTTTTTTAAATTGTTACGTATATCTGACTATTTCTAAAATATCACTGTTTAACTCAATTCCTTTCGTCCTTGTGTTCTTCCAGAGGGTTACGGGGTGTATATGTAATGTTGCTGCTTGTGTTTGTGTGTATGGTGTTGTGGGCGAGGGTGGGGGTGTTGTCTGTTGCGTGTGTGTCACTCTCATTTTCTCCTCCCCCTCCCCTGTGTGCTCTGTGCAGTACTCACCATGGTCGTCGCCGCCGCCTTTGATATTCCTGGTGTATGAGGAGGTACACCAGCATGGGGAGGACCTTAAACTCGGGCTTCATGGTGTCCTGGTTCTTCGTTGAGTGTCAAGAGGTGAGTGGTTTCCCTTCCAAAGACTGTTTCTGCTGTGTTTTTGATGGCATTGGTACTGTCTCAGAAAAGCTGGCTGATTGGCGGGATGTAATGGGGTGGGTGGTACATTGTCTTCCACCCGTCTGTTGGCGGTGACCGCCGCAGTGTTGGTTGCTACCGCCATGGCAGTCGGAGTGCTAAAGTGGCTGTCTATGATGGCAGTTTCCGCCGTGGTCGTGATCCCGTTTTTTTTACCGCCGGCCTGTTGGCGTTATTACCCCCGCTTTAACACCAACCGCCAGTGTTGTAATGAGGGCCAAAGTGTCTTAAGTTTTTAAAAAACAAACAAAGTCTCTTTCAAGCACAAAGTACCTGGTTCGTGTGAAAAATCTCTGCAAAAGGCCGCAGAGCAGGAGAAGTGTGGAAACAAAGGGGTGTGTGTCGATTTCTCGGGCCGCACACGGTGATGCGTTGTTTAGTTTCCACGCAGGGACGGCTGTGCATTGATTTCCGGTGCTCGGTCGTAGATCCTCTTCGGGTTGCGGGGTTTTCAGATGCCTCAGGGTCTGTGTGTGGAATGCTGGGCTTGTGGAGTGAAGTCACAAGCGCTGCGTCGATTTGGTGGGTGTTGAGTGGAATTTTCTCATGCACAGCAGGCGCTGCGTTGATTCCCCTCTGGAAGTCGAGCTGCGTCGTCTCAGGTCAGCTGTGTGTCGATCCGGTGGGCAGTGCGTCGAAGTTCCGGTCACAATGCAGGTGCTGCGTTAATCTTCTCCTTGCGAAATCGGGCTGCATCGTTCTGGTTCGGTGTGCTGTGAATTTCTCACCGCGTGGCAGGCTTTGCATCGGTTTTAGCAAGCCGTGCATCGTATTTTCTCCACACAAGGAGTTAAGTTTCAAGAGATAAGTCTTTTTGGTCCTGGGACTTCAGGGAACAGGAGGCAAGCTCTATCCAAGCCCTTGGAGAGCACTTCTTCACCTCAGCCAGAGAACAGCAAGGCAGCAGGGCAACAGCAAGGCAGCAGTCATTCACAGAAAGCAGTCAGGTGAGTCCTTTGGGCAGCCAGGCAGTTCTTCTTGGCAGGATGCAGGTTCTGGTTACAAGGTTCTTCTCCAGGAAGTGTCTGTGAGGTAGAGTCTCCACCCCAAGAAGTGTCTAAGTTAGTAGGGTCAGAGACCTTGCCTAAATACCCAAATGTGCCTTTGAAGTGGGGGAGACTTCAAAGAGTGGCTTAGAAGTGCACAAGGTTCCCTTTCAGTTCCATCCTGTCTGCCAGGGTCCCATTAGGGGGTGTGGCTGTCCTTTGTGTGAGGGCAGCCTACTGTCCTTTGACATGTAAGTGTCAAACCCTCCACCCTCTCAGCCCAGGAAGACCCATTCAAAATGCAGATGTATACAAGTGAGGCTAAGTATCCTATGCTTAGGGTGTGTCTGAGTGAATGCACAAGGGAGCTGTCAACTAAACCTAGCCAGACGTGGATTGGAAGGCACAGAAGGACCTAAGTGTAGAGAAATACTCACTTTCAAAAGTAGCATTTCTAAAATAGTAATATAAAATCCAACTTCACCAGTCAGTAGGATTTTGTATCACCATTCTGGCCATGCTAAATATGGCCTTCCTACTCCTTTCAGATTAGCAGCTACCACTCAAAACAATGTATGAGGACAGCCCCAATTTGAGCCTTTGAAGGGAGCAGGCCTCACAGCAGTGTAAAGACGAATTTAGGAGTTTTACAATCCTAGGACATGTAAACTACATAGGTACATGTCCTGCCTATTGCCTACACAGCACCCTGCCCTATGGGTTACCTAGGACATGCCTTAGGGGTGGCTTATAAGTAGAAAAAGGGAAGTTTTAGGCTTGGCAAGTACTTTTAAATGCGAGTCAAATTGGCAGTGAAACTGCACACAGGCCTTGCAATGGCAGGCCTGAGACAAGGTTAAGGGGCTACTTACGTGGGTGCTGCAGGCCCACTAGTAGCATTTAATCTACAGGCCCTGGGCACATATAGTGCACTCTACTAAGGACTTATACATAATGAAATAGTCCAGTTGGGTATGAGCCAATGTCACCATGCTTTAAGGAGAGAGCATATGCACTTTAGCACTGAATAGCAGTGGTAAAGTGCGCAGAGTCCTAAAGCCAGCAAAAATGAGGTCAGAAAAAGAGGAGGAAGGCAAAAGGTCTGGGGCTAACCCTGCAGAAAGGCCATTTCCAACAATGAATTAGTAGAGAAAATAAAAGGTTAGTTGAATATAAAAGCATAGTAATTGGTATAGTGTGTCCCTAGTAATTGTAAAGGTTACTTTTTTCAGGTGCTGTTATCCAATCATAGACGTGAGGAGGCAGACTGAGTATTGAGGTACATCATCTCTGAGGCAGCCTCTCTAAATCCCATTCCCATTTCCCCTTCCAGGGTGCTCAATACGAAGGTTCAGACTCATTGCGAGTAGTCTGGGTTGGGACTGCTGAGTTATCTTCTGCTCCTAAGGAAATCAACCAGAGGTACTCTTAAACATGCCCACAACTACATCCATTGCACCCACGTAAGGGGCATAATGTGAGAAACTGGTGCATTAGTCCTGATGCACAGTTTTCTTGTGTCCCTCTTGACCCTTTTAATGACATAATGGTTGCACGGCATTTACTATGCGGTGCACCATGGTGGCCATTACCACAACAGAGTCAGAATTTTTGATGCTGTTATGGCGTTTTGCTGGACTTGCATCAAGAATTTTTATGCTAGTGCAGAAAAGCTCAGGGACAGAACAGAACATGTTGTGCTGTGAAATCCTGTAAATTTTTCTGGCATCCCAGCATGAGAATGCCCCCCTTGCATACACTATGCCTGTCACAGCCATGATATGGTGCAAGGGGTTGCAAAGTGGCACAATGCATTCATAGTGCAACTTTGTTACATGGCATGGGGGATTCACCTTAATGCCACCTTAGCTTCATAGACATAACACTAAGGTGGTGCTAAGACAGCACAAGGGACATGTAAATATGCCCCTAAGTGATGTTTGTGAAGTTTCTGCATTTGCAAGACAGTATTAAGATACAAAAAGTGGCTTGATACCGCCTTCTAAATACAGAGAGGGCATTGCTCCATCAGAGCATCAGTAAAAGTGATGCTCTAGTGGTGCTAGGGTCTTGTACATGGGGCCCTACGGGAGGGTGATGCACATTGGATGTGTGGAGTGATGCATGTTACATATGTGTTGATCAGCAGTCATACATGAGTCACTATCCTTGTGTGCATGTATCATGTGTACATTGTTTGGCCCATTTGTCTTATTTGTTGTATGTGTTATGTAGTGCCTGCTAGCTTACCTACGAGTAAGCCATTTCCATATTGTCCATTGTAGAAACATTGATTGATGATAGAGTGCCTGAAGATATAGGCATCAAGAACGCTGGCAGGATATTTTGCAAGTACATTGATGAAGAGCTCCTGATGGTCTACAATGGCTTGGATGTTGACCGAATGTGTGTGCTTTCTGTTGAGGTACAGATGTTCAGTTGCAGCAGGAGGGATGAATTGCCCAAGCATGCAATTCATGGCACCTAACACATGTTGAAACCCAGCAATTGCATCAAAACCTACTTTTACCACCTGATGCAGTTGCTGTGTGTTGGGGTGGAGGATGTGGCAAGGAGTAAGATGGATGATGGTGTCCAGTACGGTTGGCAGGCAGGCAGAGAAGGATGGCTGGGATATTCCATCCACTCGTGCTGCAGTTATTTGAAAGGAGCCAGAGGCCTGCATGTGCAGCACAGCTAGAAGCTTTGTCAGGGGGTATGTTAGTTTGCCTATAGGATCTTGCCGTGATAGTGTGTGGTATTTGTTGGAGCAGCTGGATGGTGGACTCCCACTTCAAACGATAATATTTGATGATTTCTTCTTCTCTGAGGCCAATGATGGATGTCTGTTGGGGTAGACGCGCTCTCTTCTCCTGCACTGCCTTTGTTGTTGCGGTGAAGATGGTGGGTGAAGGGGTGGTGCTGGTGGTGCTTGGCATTGTCACTGTCATTGTATACATGTGTCTGGCTGGTGCCGTAGCAGGTCCATGTTGTCCTGTGGGTTGTCAGAGTGCTTTGTGTGTGTTTGCCTTGCGTACCTGTGCCTGTGCATCATTTTAATGCCTGCTCTGACCAAGCGTTAAAAATTTGATGCTCATGAGGCTTATAATTATGTGTATTGGCCTTTTATGTTTAAAACTCCTAAATGGCTTAGATGTATTCCCAATTTTATTAACATCAGGTTTATTCTATGGTTAACAGTGTTGGTATATATGTGTGTGTGTCTGTCTTCCTCCTGATTCCAAAACGGAAATAAAATGTTTATTTATTTGGATCCCAAGCAAGTATTTTTTTTCAAAAGTATAGAATTATGATTTTGTACTGCTGTCTACCAAGGCTGCTGAAGAGATTGCTTTATTATCTGGTTTTACATTTAAAGATGTTATACAAATGTCTAATTGCCCATTTCTTCACATCCCCCCATTCTAAAACATTCTGATAAAATAATGCTGAGATTACTACTTTAGAATCTCTCTCATTTTGTTAATTTTGTGTCTTCTGTGTTTCGTAGAAATCTCTTGTGATACACAGAGGTGCTAGGCAGAATTGCCCCCTTTCTCATTTGCTTTTTATTTTATGTCTTGAAATATTTGTGAAAGACTTATACTTAATCAAGAAATTGAAGGTATTCACTTTATTAACAATATTGTTAAATTGTCAGCTTGTACTCATTATATTTTTGCTTCTGTCGTGACTTCTTGCATTACCCCTTTTTTGAGAAAAAGATGACTGATATTCTCAGCTTTCTTGTTACAAACTTAATTTAAGCAAAACAGGCATCTTCCCCATAATAAACGTTTTAAGCATACATTTGAAAATTCAACTTTTGCTTGCAATCATAATACAATATTCCAATATCATAAACCAGTGTACAAATGACTCACCTCAATAATTCCTCCTTGAAAATAAATTATTGGATGTTGTTTCCCATGGTGCCAAATGTTTATATCCTGGTGGGATACATTACATTAGACAAGAATGATAATTGGTCCAAATACTTTACATATCCCTTCTATGCTCCCAATTAAATGTTTTATTGTTATTTTCAAACAGTTAGATACAATTTGTTATAAGTTGTTATGGAACAACACAATGCCTAAAATTGCACTGTACAAACATAGACAATCAAAATCTGAAATCGATGCAAGAGTTCCAGATATTCAAATCGACCAAATATTTGTCTTTCTGAAACAGGCTTAGCATCTGCTATATAATTATGATTGTGTATCATTGTCCACCTGCAGCAGAGCTGTGCTACGCCCGTGGGCCTCCCTCCCACTCCCCCCATTCGGGGATGGAAGAGGAATCACTTCCCCTTCCACTCCAAAGTGATGTCTAATGACATCAGCCTGCAAATCGCATCGGAGGTCACCTGAGATCGAGCTATCCCAGAACAGAAATGCTTTTGCAGTTCTCTTCCAAACGGGAAGTGGGGCGGGAGAAACAAGAAATGAAAGGAAAGGCATTTCCTTTCCTTTCGTGTCTCTCACAGCATTTCTGCTGCCCAATCGCGATGCGATCGTGCAGCAGAAATGCCCACTAAACACCAGGGAATTGTTTTTTTTAGAGAATACCAATAAAGGGAGCAGCCCCTTGGGCAAGGGTGGCTCCCTAGTGAGCCATATTATTTTTAGGCCATTTCTGCCCCCCTGGGGGCAGATCGGCCTGGTATAATAAGGCCGATCTGCCCCGGGAGGGGGCAGAAACCACTAGACACCAGAGAGTTTTTTTTTATTATACTGACACATAAGGGGAGCGACCCCTTAGGCTAGGATGGCTCCCCTGGGGGGTAAATTGTATTTAGGCCATTTCTGCCTCCCTTGGGGGCAGATCGGCCTATTTCTGTTAGGCCAATTTGCCCCCAAGGGGGGCAGAAACCACTAGACACCAGGGAATGGTGTGTGTGTCTGTGTGTGTTTTGTGTGGGGGGTTAGCCCCTTGTGCAAGGGTCGCTCCCATGGGAGCACATTATTTTTAGAAGGCCTATCTGGCCCCAAGGGGGGCAGAAAGCTCACCAGAGACCAGGGAAGACTTTTTTTTCAAAATAAGAGATAAATAGGGTCAAAGTTGTTCTGCCCACCAGTGGGCAGATGGGCCAATTACCCCCAATCCACACCCTGGGGGACAGAAAGTCTACTAGATGCCATGGAATTAAAAAAGAACAAAAAATAGTGGGGTGGTGGCTACCAACCACTATGGGCCTGGTTATGCCCCCACCCCAACTGAAGGGGGTAACTTTCAGCTCTCCCCCGCACACTAAAACATCTTATCCCACGGCAAGCAAGAGGACATTTGATTTTTTGGGGTTTTGCTTTTACATTTGAGCTAACTCTCAAATCGTCCCACTTGGAATGGCGAGGGCTGGACTTTTTGGACTTTGGGACGCGGCCATGTAGAAAAATCCACAAGACCTAGACACATCTGAAAACTAAACATCTAGTTGACTCCGGGGTGGTGTGCTTCTCATGCACCCCACACCATTTTCTTACCCACAATGCCCTGCAAACCTCCAACTTGTCTGGGAATCACACATTTTCCCCACATTTTTGTGATGGAACCTTCCGGAATCTGCAGGAATGCACAAAGTTTCTACCACCCAACATCGTCTCATCTATACAGATAAAAATGCTGCTTCACTTGTCAGCTTAAGAATGTTTTTTTTCAAACTGCCCTTTTGGACCCTCTTTGGTTCCTCCTCAATTTTGACATGTTTTTGGCTCTTCCCTGTCACAGGCACTTGGCCCACCTACACAAGTGAGGTATCATTTTTACCAGGAGACTGAGGGGAAACGTTGGGTGGTAGGAAATTTGTCCCGGTGCGGTGATCCCACACAGAATTTTTTGGGAAAAAATAGATTTTTAGCTGAATTTGAGGTTTGCTGAGGATTCTGGGAAAGAAAACATTGGGGATACACACAAATCACATCTCCCTGGACTTCCGTGGGTATCTAGTTTTCAGAAATGTCTGGGTTTGGTAGGTTTCCCTAGATGGCTGCTGATCCCAAGACCAAAAACGCAGGAGTCCCCCGCAAAAACAGGTAGTTTTGTATTTGATAATTTTGAAGTGTCCAGATAGTGTTTTGGGGCATTTCCTTTCGCGAGCACTAGGCCTAACCACTCAAGTGAGGTACCATTTTTATCAGGAGACTTGGGGGAATGCTGGGTGGAAGGAAATTTTTCAATCCTCTCAGATTCCAGAATTTGTTGTCACCGAAATGAAAAGGTGTTTTTTGGACAAACTTTTGAGGTTTGCAAAGGATTCTGGGTAGCAGAACCTGGAGAGAGCCCACAAGTCACCCTATCCTGGATTCCCCTAAGTGTCTAGTTTTGAAAAATGTGCAGGTTTGGTAGGTTTTCCTAGGTGCCGGTTGAGCTAGAGGCCAAAATCCACAGCTAGGCTCTTTCGAAAAAACATGTCAAATTTCTATGCAAAAATGTGATGTGTCCCTGTTGTGTTTTAGGCCTACCCACGCAAGTGAGGTACCATTTTTATTCGGAGACTTGGGGGAACACAGAATAGCAAAACAAGTGTTATTGCTCCTTTTCTGTCTCTACATTTTTTCCTTCCAAATGTCAGACAGTGTGCAAAAAAGACATCTATTTGAGAAATGCCCTATAATTCACATGCTAGTGTGGGCACCCTGGAATTCAGAGATGTGCAAATAACAGCTGCTTCTCAACACCTAATCTTATGCCCATTTAGGAAATACAAAGGTTTCATTGATACTTATTTTTCACTCTTTATATTTCAGCAAATGAATTGCTGTATACCCGGTATAGAATGAAAACCACTGCAAAGTGCACTCATTGATTGGCTCTGGGTACCTAGGGTTCTTGATTAACCTACAAGCCGTATATATCACTGCAACCAGAAGGGTCCAGCAGATGTAACAGTATATTGCTTTAAAAAATCTGACATCGCATGAAAAAGTTACAGAGTAAAACGTGGAGAAAAATTGCTGTTTTTTTACCTCAATTTCAATATTTTTTTATTTCAGCTGTTATTTACACAAATTACCCCTTGTTGAATTCAGAATTTTGTCTACTTTTCTGAACTGTTTAGCTGTCTGGGATCCTGCATTGGTTTAACACCCATTTCTGTCACTAACTGAAAGGAGGCTGAAAGCAAAAAAATCGTTAAAATGGTGCATGTCCCAGTAAAATGTCAAAATTGTGTTGACAAATTGGGTTTCCTGATTCAGGTCTGCCTGTTCCTGAAAGATGGGAGGATGGTGATTTTAGCACCGCAGCCCCTTTGTTGATGCTATTTTCAGGGGAAAAAACACAAGCCTTCTTCTGCAGCCCTTTTTCCCTGTTTTTTTTTAAAGAAGCAAAAATGTTGCTGTATTTTGGCTAATTTCTTGGTCTCCTTCAGGGGAACCGACAAACTCTGAGTACCTCTAGAATCCCTAGAATGTTGGAAAAAAGGACGCAAATTTGTCGTGGGTAGCTTATGTGGACAAAATGTTATGAGGGCTTAAGCACGAACTGCCCCAAATAGCCAAAAAAAGGCCTGGCACCTGAGGGGAAAAGGGCCTGGCAGCGAAGGGGTTAAGAAACTGCTGTATTATCTGGTTGTACTTTTAAAGATGTTTTATATATGTATAATTGGCCGCCTCTTCACATACTTCATGTTCTGAAATATTTTCATGAAATAATGTTGATAATAATAATTCAGAATCTCTCTTCTTTGGTTAATTTTGTGTGTTCTTTTTCACAGTGTAATGCATTTGTGAAAACTAACAATAGATATGTTATCTTCTGGACTTTATCGACTTTTAATAAGAATTGTGGGAAAGTGAATTATTAATTGAAGTAGATGGTGGTCCTCTTCAAGTTTTAATCGCACTATGCCTTACTAGGTGCTGTCGGGTCTCATCAATTTAAACCTGACGTCAGTCTTCGGTAGCTGCAGCACAAAGCAGACAGGGTTAACTTAGGAGAAATGCGTAAAACGTTTATCAGTACCAAAACAGTTAGAAAGTGTAAAACATAACACAACAAAAATTCTACTTCAAACTTTGAATGAACAAATCAACACCAAACACCGAAAAATCTGTTGTAGGGGGCTGAAGATATGATTTTTATAAGTTTTAAATAATTTCAGTGTCAAAAAGTTTGACGCGTCAACTGAAGATATCTCCTCACACTAATCTGGGTCAAAAGTAAAAGCCAACCGCTGTGGAGTGTTGGTTAGATATAGGGGCAAGGTTCATACTTGTGGCACATATTCATTTTTCTGCAGAAAAGTCCTGGTCAATAAAGGTCATCAGGGGGTCAGACCACGCACTGGATCTGAAGAAGGGCTCATCGATAGCAGCCACCTGAAGTGCAGGTCCTCAATGGGAGTCTTGGGTCTAGCAGTCAGTTGGGGGCTCTAAATGTCAAAGGCATGAAAACAACAAGCAGCTGAAGTCAAAAGTCGTGTCACAGGACGGCGTCATCAGTATGCTGCTCAACAATGGTCCTGGTGAAGTCCTCTATGTTTGGACTTACAATGTTTTCTAGAAGTCAGGATCCTTTCAGTGGGGCAAACCAGCAAATTTAGTCAGAGAGACAGTTTGAAATTGATGGCTGTGGCTTGGTGGAAGTTCTGTGGTGGCCTCTGGTCCTTTTGGCAAAAGTTCAGAAAAAGCTTCCAAGTGTCCAGTATTGCAATTTTGAAGTGGGGGAACATTCACTCCAACACCAGTCAAGAGTCCAGGACCTTTTGTGCACCACTAGGGGTTAGGACTCAATCTTTCAAAAGCCACGAGAAGGGTCCAGGCAAAACAACGTTGGAACTGCTCAGCAGGAATTTGGGCTTCTTGTAGCATTTGTGTTCATGGAGCTTAACAGGAGGCTAGCCAACTAACCATTGGAGTCCACTCTTCTGTCCTGGGTACAAGTAGAGAGTAGGTCCAGCCACTGGGGTTTTTTATCCACAGGTTAAACAGCAGGTGCAGCACTTCTTCTGTCTTTTACATATCCAAAGGTGTTCTGAAGAAGGTACTGGGTGTGAACTTTTACTGCAGATACCAGCCTGTGAGCAGGGGAAAATCCTGACCAAACCCTACTCAATGTGGGGATAGTTCTGAGGGTGCCACTAACCACTTTAACAGCACTTCCTGGGTGTTTTACTGTAAACTATCTCACAGTACCCCACTCTACCTACAGCTAATATGACATAGCCTTTCTTCCCAGTTGGCTACCAGGACAATGAAGGAGCATCCATAGGTGCAAGTTACATCTGCTTGAGACAGGACAGTCCCCATGTTTAATTAAGGTCCTGGGCACACCTCAGTTAGCCATCTTTTCAGAAGAAAAAGCATATACTGACACCAAAGCCTTTTGTCCACTGTCTAGGAGCAATACAAATCTCATCCCAGGAGAGCCACTAAGAGTCAGGCACAATTGAATTCTGGCAGAAAGGCACATTGGGCTCAAGCAGAAAAATGGCAACTTTCTAAAGGTTCCATTTTCAAGATAGTAATTTCAAATCTGACTTGACAGTTAGATTGGATTTCGAATTGCTGCTAATATGAGTCCTTGAATCATAATGTTAGCTATTCCCAAATTAAAGTATGCATTATAAGGTGTTATAATGTAACCCACTACTTTTCTGTGAGACAGCCAGCCTAGCCACAGTTAAAAACAACTTTCCATATTTTTCACTGCCAGGACATTTAAAACATAAGTACATATGTTGTACTTTTTAACTACTATGCACCCTGCTTATGGACCTTTAGGGTGTACTTTAGGGGTGACTTATCAGTATTAAAAAGGGAGATTTAGCTCTGGCAAAAGTTCTGTTATGCCAGCACTAATATTGCAGTTTTAAAACTGCACACTCAGGCTGCAGGTGCAGGCCCGAAGACATGCATTGTCTTGTCACTTTAGTAGTGACCCAATAGGTGCTGCAGTCTACTAGTTACATTTCCCTCACATGTCCTGGGTAGTGTGGGCACCAATTACTAGGGACTTATTAGTAATCTAAATGTGTCAGTTAGGATTTTTAACCTCCTTGGCAAGTTTTTAGGGGTTGGAGCATATGCATAGAGTAGAGTGTCCAAAATCCAACAGCCTCCGTTAAAGAAAATGGGACTGATCATGCAAAAAGAGGCATTTCATTGCAAGCTACATTTCTATCACCTTCCTAATTCAATAGATATTACATTAAACTCAGGTCAGATATTTTGTCCAGTCCTATTTGTAATCCTGACCGTACTATATCATCTTCTGCACACCGTCAAGGATTTCATCAGCTTCTCATGGAAGTATCTAGCTCAAAAGCACGTTCACTGTACCAAGAAAACACCAACTTGAAGTTTCCAAAACCTAATTACCGGTTGAGCTTCTTTGGGACCTTGACTTTGGTTGTTCTTTGAATACCTACACTTGGGACAAAATTTAGTTGAAATACATAAAACGTCCAAATCTGCTAACATCCAACATGTATATATATATATATATATATATATATATATATATATTTATATATATATATATATATATATATATATATTTATAATAATAGTTCGCTGTTCCCCTGCTAGGATTATGAGGTTTTTCTGTCTTCTGCATCTCTTCATATCTACAAAATTTTTGAGTTTACGTTTTGTGTATATACAATTAGATGTTTCTCTTGCGTATTCCTACTTTGTTGATATGTATGTATGTGGTCTATTGCTGTTTTGAACGGTTTAAGTGAAAATTTACTTAGAATGCCACATCCTTTTACTCGTATTTCTTTTCAACAAATTACTTCCTGCCTAATAAACTCACCCCAGCTTACCTACAGTTATTGGTCAAATGGATATGTGATTGTCATAGTAAAAGAGACATCTTGTTGTTACCTTTTACTACTTTTCGTCATATATTTTGTCAAACATAGCATTATCATATTTGTGGCATTTATATTGACCTCCTTAATTAATTATTTAGGGGGTGATTCTGATTCTGGGGGGCGGCGGAGGCCGCCCGCCAGAATTCCGCCCTCCAAAATACCGCGCCGCGGTCAAAAGACCGCGGCGGGTATTTCAAGTTTTCCCCTGGGCTGGCGGGCGGCCGCCAAAAGGCCGCCCGCCAGCCCAGGGGAAAACTACCTTCCCACGAGGATGCCGGCTCGTAATCGAGCCGGCGGAGTGGGAAGGTGCGACGGGTGCATTTGCACCCGTCGCGTATTTCACTGTCTGCCAAGCAGACAGTGAAATACTTGTAGGGGCCCTCTTACGGGGGCCCCTGCAGTGCCCATGCCAGTGGCATGGGCACTGCAGGGGCCCCCAGGGGCCCCGCGACCCCCCCTACCGCCATCCGGTTCCCGGCGGGCGGACCGCCGGGAACTGGATGGCGGTAGGGGGGGTCGGAATCCCCTCGGCGGCGCAGCTAGCTGCGCCGCCTTTTAGGATTCAACAGGGCAGCGGTACACTGGCGGGAGCCCGCCAGTGTTGCCGGTCTGACCGCGGCTTTACCGCCGCGGTCAGAATGCCCTGCGGGGCACCGCCGGCCTGTCGGCGGTGCTCCCGCCGACCCTGGCCCCGGCGGTCTAAGACCGCCGGGGTCAGAATCACCCCCTTATTGTTTATCATTCTAGGGTGTATTATATAAACTACGTTTGATCTATTCTCATTTTGTTATTATCACTTATTATCCATTTTACTCCTTCCTTTTTCTTCTCTTCTTCTCCATTAGCTTCTTTATCCCTTTTGTATATCTCCTTCCATTTATGTTGTTCGCTTCTAGCTGTTTAATTTGATTATTAAGCACAGCTGCATTATTTATATTCAATACATATGTATTTTTCTGATTAATTAACGTTACCAAAATTGTATTCTTATGTCTAATCATTTTATTAATTATTCTTTTATTCATATTGCACTCATTGTTCCACAGCGTATGTATTTATTTTTATTCTTGATGTAAGGTATTTTTAGTTACAATGAATTCATTAATATAATAACATGTCTTAAGCTTATCTAACTATTTTCGTTTAGATCTCATGACTCTTTTTAATTGATTGGTAATGTTGCAGTCAGGTTATGACTCAGTTGCACAGGAGGGAGTTTAAAACGTTGTATGCATTGCAAGGAGAGACACCAATTACAATATATTTACGTTTTTGGTGAAACAAATAAGCCAAGACTTTAGGAATAATTACTAAACATGTTACAAAAGCCTCGAATATTAAAGATATTGGTACTTTGTTTATTTTCTTCCTCCTACTTCTTACTTCATAAAGTTTGCCTCATTACCCGAAAATGATTTACCCAATTTGCCCCTACAATAAACTTAAAAACAAATATTTCTCTCCAGTCGCTAAATTAGGCACTACATTTCCCCTTGTAGTCATAAAGTGGGACTCGACTTGCCACTATACCAGTTTGCATCTGTTTCACAACACTGGATGCCTACCTTCTCCTTCGGTAAGTTTTTTTTAAATGTTATTTTAAAATTATTTTACTCCACATTCCCAGTACCAGCGGCAGCCAGCCGTGAATCAGGGAACCCCATCCTTTGGGTTGGTTGTAAAATGCAGCTATTATTGGAGCGGCTATACTGTCCTGTAATGCCCCTTTGGCAGTGTCCTATCCAACACCAGATGTTTCAGGTTTA
Organism: Pleurodeles waltl; assembly: GCF_031143425.1. NCBI lineage: Eukaryota > Metazoa > Chordata > Amphibia > Caudata > Salamandridae > Pleurodeles > Pleurodeles waltl. Next base: position 1,100,365,031 of record NC_090440.1, on the reverse strand, counting down.
TCAGAGTATATTGTCTACTTGGTTGAAGGAGACCTCTTATAGTTTTCCTCTCCACCTCCCCCATGTTGCTGGGCCTTACCACCTCATTCTGCTCCTACTTGTGTTTGGATGTTATTAATCCATTTTTTCAGGTAGGCGTTGGATCTGCCAGTGATGAGGTGTGTGTCTGGGGTAGTATGCTCTGATGGAGCACAAATAGTTTTGGATCAGGGAATACTTTCCTATTGAGCTGGAGAATCTCTACCTCTTGTCCCAATAAAGTGCGTGTCCTACTCCCTACTCAGCGGTCTCCCGGGCTCCATTATGGTCTTCAGGTGCTGGTGCAAGGGACAAGAGTGGGGACACATGGACATTCAACTAGGCCAGCTGTTACTAGAGACTGCCAAGTTCTATGTTGTGGCATGCACTTTTCACAGTCCTGTGTTTTTATGTGGCAACCTAATGCATTCTAGGTGTTGTAGCTTTTGTATGCTTTCACTGAATCAATTCCACTAATACACCTGTTGGAACTAGTTTATGGAATAAAAGCTCAGGTTGGGGGCAGTGTCTATGATGGCATGGTTGGTATAGTCACTTTAGGCTTGGCTGTTGAAGTCCTCTACTGCCTGTGTGCTGTGCACCAATCCATTTTCCTTCCTCTCCACGCAGATCAGTATTGAGTAAGCATAGCACAGGGCTGGGGAAACAGTTAGCCTAATGCATTCTCCCTGGCAGTCAGTGCGTCTGTAGTAAGGATGTATTTGTTCTCTCCCGTTTTTTACTTACGGAGTCATGAAACTATGAGTTAGCACAGGGGTCAAAGAAATACACCTGGTTTGCTTCTTAAAAAATGTTTTTTGCAGACATGTATATATCAGGTTTCCCATATTGCTGGATCAATCCATGCTAGTCACTGCGAGAATCTAAACTTTTTCTTCCCTTTAACCCTACCTTGCATGCTCAAAAGGTTATATATGCTGGTTAGTTATGTCCTTAGATACCACAGTGTTAAAAGCTTTTGTCATATGAACAAAAGGTCGCTGGTTTAGGACCCAGCACCAGGAAATCCATGATCCAACAAAAGCGTACCACGAAGATTACAAATGAATTAGACTGATAATGATTGCTTCTTTTACACGTACTGATGGTTATTAGTGCATTTGTTGCCATGCTGACAGTCGATATCTGATGAGTAAACAGTTGCTATTTTTCATGTGACAATAGTCAGTTGCACTATCTGAGACAAGACAAAAGCTGCTAAAGGTCATAAACACGTACATACCACAGTAAAGCTTCTGGAGCACAGTGCTGTATAATTATTAATCCCAGCAGGTGTATATTGGAAGTACAAATGGTGCTGATCTGATCATACTAGAACGTATGTACAAAGACGACAGAACGATGAGATTGGTAAAATTGTGCACAAGATGGAGCGGGTATGAAAGATATGTTTTTTTCAGTTTATGCAGAAGAACAGCCAGTACGAGACAGATATGGCTGTGATTTCCTAGGGAACCGGAAATACATGTATTGAATGTAAAACATATAGAACTGGGAGAAGGATGCAGAATGAGTACGGAAAGTATGGTCAGTACGCCAGTACACCAGATAGCACCATACGTTCAATGCCCAAATTATGCTCAATTGAATTTACACCGACCTAAAAGAAGGGAGCAAAGCAATGACATGTATAGCCATTGGGTTAGTTCTGAGAACAGTAGCCAATGGCTGCAAACTATAATGGAGCATGTAAGGAAAAGGGTTCTGCCCATCAAATTTGCCTGGATTTTATTTGACCACCTGTTTTTTTACATTTTTACTGTAGGTGAGCCTCACAGCCTGTGATTCACGAACAATAAACTCATGGTAAGGGGACTGCACTTGTTTACCATCAGTGTCCACCTTTTAAGGCAAAGCTTCTGCGATGCAGCAAGGGTAAGGGTCACTTAGCTGGTTACCCGTGAACATGTGTGCACACAACCCTGAAACTTCACAGGTAGCCTTGTGCAGGATTGGATATGGACCTGGGGTAGGCCTCATAAAGTAATGCATACTCACAGGGAAAGTCATTGTGGTTTACTGTCTTCTCTGCAGTTACACTCCATTATACACCTATGGGGAAAACTGCATTAGAGCACACCTTCACGTGCCTTTGGCCTACAGAGACCAGTGGCATATCAAATTGGGGCATAACCTGTGTGAAATTCGATTCTGACAGTTCTTAAAAGATATCTGCATAGCTTATATTTCATCCAGAGTTCTCATTTTTCCTTGGCTCAGCTCCGGATCAGAGCCCAGGATTTTTGTCATCCTGTTGTGTCAAGTTAATTACATCTCTCTCTCGCAAAGGAACAAAGGCCACCCCGCACAAAGGGAGCAATTAACCTTGCTTCACTCAGCTCCTGGGGAGAAAAGGAGTTGGGCGTAATGATCTGCATCAGTCAATCAGCTGTCAAACCATACCAAGAAAGGGCCTGCCTAAGCCCATTAAAGGAAGAAGGGAGCCCATATATCTGAATATATGGTGGGAAAGGCCTTGGCAGTGATGTCAGCGAGGGGCAGAGCTAAGGCCCCTACAGCAGGTGCGACAAGTGACTACTGGATGACAACATTTTGAAGTGTCCCAGCAGGCTGTGCAGGAGGGTTGGGACAGGGGGAGGAGGTGCTCCACTTCTGGAACTTTCTGGCTTCACTTAAAACATACTACACAAGGGGGAAAACTCTCTTGGTTGTGTTTTCCCACTGTCCACTGGAACTGGAGGTAGCAGCCATGGCCTATTGGAAGAAAGAACCACCAATGCCATCTGGACTAAGAACTTTAGTTTCAGGTGACCCCAGTACCAGTGGTACTCTCCCCAAGACCAGGAAAGCTGGACCTCCTATACTCCCTTAGGACTAGTTGGGGGACTAGTTGGGGAAAAGACCAGGCTTCTGCTCCAAGGAGGAACAGGCCCAGAAGAAACCAAGAACAAATGCTGGCAAAGGGAGCCAGTTGGCACTAGCTCCCTGCAAAGTTTAACACCTTAGAGGCCAGGAGGTCTAAGGAAAGTGATCCAAGTCGCTAGAGCGCACCACCATGTGTACAACAAGCAGAAAAATGTAAAACAACCCAATGTGGCTCGAGAAATCAGCAAAAGGATTGTGACCATTGACCCCTGTGCAAACCAGGAGTGCGTGGAATTCCTCTACTCAGTGGATGTAACCCCCAGGATGGGCCAGGGCTTTGGGTTACCACATTTATTTTTCAATGTAGGGTGGGACATGCGTGGGGCCTTCTCCCCAGTGTCTAGAAGGCCTGGGACCCCAACTCTCAGGGCAGTGAATTGGGTGGCCCAGGACCTCAACTTTGAACCCGCTCTGGCAGAGGGAACAGGGGAGAGTAGAGAAGCAGGAGTTGGCCCAGTATTCCTTCCTGGCCCCCGCAGCATCGAGAGGGGCAGGAGGAGTGCGATTGCACTCCCCCCACCTGTTTTGGGCCTGCCCCGCTCCCCTTGGGCAGCTATCACAGAATCTTGTACCCTTCTTGGAGGAGTGGGCAGGGCAGATGAGACCTGTGGCTCCTGTGGCAGCACTGAGGAGAGCTGCCTGTGCAAGGAGCCTGTGGGGCAGTGAGGTGTGTGCACCCTTGACTGCCCCCAACAAATGGATGCAACGGGGTGCCCAGATGGGACTGGGCACCCCAAAATAAAAATAAAAAATATGTGGCGCAAGGACGTGTAGCGACAAAAGAGAAAGAAATTCATCAGCGTTCCCAGGCACAGCAGGAGAGCCGCTCCTTGAATGCTTACTGCTCTTGAGGGAGCCCCTATAATGCCCTGGAGGGCCTTTAGCTGATTTAATCATTTCAACATATTGTGGTTGCTCCAGGAAAGTGGAGCCAACAGCAGTAACACAAAAAGGGCATAGGAGCTGCAGAGGTTCCACAGCTTCCCCCAAATGGCCCAAGAGATGGTTTAAAAAAATTACTGACCTTAATATTGCAGGGCCCAAAGGAAGGACTAACTTGGATTCTCTTAAAGTTTCAAGCATTGTAAAGGCTGTAATATGTGCTCTATAGCTGAGAGTGCAACGCCCTCTAGGGATTAAGGCCCGTATTTATAATTTTTTAGCGCCTGGTTTGCGCCGCTTTTTGACGCAAATGCGGCGCAAACTTACAAAATACAATTGTATTTTGTAAGTTTGCGCCGCATTTGCGTCAAATAATGACGCAAATGCGGCGCTAAAAAAGCATAAATATGGGCCTAAGTCTTTGTCACCATTTACTGGGGACTAACAGTTTTTAAAAAGAGTGAAAGTAGTACAGCGCCATCTTGGGTAAGGTGTATGGTTACATTTTGTGTGATCATCATGTTACGATTTGTAGGGACTAGGGATTTTTAAATGTGTTTCAGTGGCTGAACGTACATAAGAAGTACACAGACCCTTGAGCAGTTCAATTTTTAAATGCTTTATAGAAATAATAATGTGGACAAGGGTTGTTGATCAAAGTGCATCTGGCTTATTATTAACATTAATAAGCACATTCATACATGGATATTTATGATTATTGCACTTACTAAAATAATGCAGTTTTGACGTGGTTTGTTGATCGGAACCCCTTTAGGGGATCAGCGGTGATTACACAATATCTTCGAAAGGTATTTCTATCAATCTTATGTAAATTTGTAAATTACTGCATAGTACTGAGTAGTGTGTGCATAATAAATGAACATTTCCTTTTCAAAAGTAACACTGTATGCCAACAAATAGTGATTACTAGCCTACACCACTTCCCTAGACTATCCCTTAGATTGCCGTGCTCCACTACCCTGAGAGAGTCAGATGCCACAATGGGGTGTTTGGTTCCCAGTGGAAGGCAAATGTGGACCCATTACTTGTGCAGGCCACACAACTAATGGCTCCTTTCCTTATAGACCCCAACACTTGATCACTGAATAGCAAATGTGGACCAATTGATAGAAGCAGAAAGTGAAGTGAAGAGGACACAACACCAGGATGTTTACAGAAGAGCTAAACTGGATACAGGGGGCCTTTTGCCAACAAAATTATTGTACACTTATGATGATAAACCATCTTAGGTAATGACAAAATGAAAACTGAATATGCAGTACAGCAGGCAAATTCATTTTCACTGAAGCAAGGCCTATCTCTCTCATAGGTAAACATTGGGGCTGCCTTTATCCATTCTTAATTTGCAGTTTCCTTTTGAAAACAGATAGAGATGTAGGGTTTGGGGTCTGTGAACTCACAATTTAAAAATACATCTTTCAGTGAAGTTGGTTTGTAGATGGTTAGTTTGAAAATGCCACTTTTAGAAAGTAGGCATTTTCTCGCTTAAACCATTCTGTGACTCTGCTTGATTGTGGATTGCCTGTCTGGGTCAGACTGACAGCTGGGCTGTTTGTGAATCTCCTCTAGTCAACATCCCAAAGGGAGCTGAGGTGTGGTCTACATATCCTGATGAGACACCTGGGCTAGAGTGGAGGGAGGAGTGGTCACTTACACCTGAATGGGCTGTGCCTGCCCTCACACAATGCAGTCTCCAACCACCTGGTGTGTGTTTGGGGCTTGGCCTGGGTATAGCAGGATCCTGTAAACAACAGAGACCTTTTTCGAAGTTGTCCAACTTTGAAGGCAGAAAGGGGTATAAGTATTGACCCAAAACTCCAGACTTTAGATTTCTTTAAGGGTAGCTTCTGGAACCAAAAGGAACCTCTGCCAATAAGAAGGGCTGAGAAGTGCCGCCCCTGGCTGTGACTGTGCTTTGTTGGGCTTTTCTGTAATTGCAGCCTCTGCCTGTGAAAGGGGACAAAGACTGGACTTTGTGGTACACTTCTGCTTGAGAAAAATCTGCTTGTTTAAGCATTTGCGCAAGGTACTGTACCTGGGGGTCCATGTGACTCCGCGAGTGGCCCCGTTGGCGTCGGATTGTTGGGAAAGACTCCGTCACGATGCAGTGATATCACCTAATAAAAGCATTTGTGTTTCTAAGCCCTATTTTTGTGTTTATTCTTGCACAATTAATAACTTTGCTGGTGTATGTTGGATTTTTGTTGTTTTGGTTTTGTTTTGCTCTGCTAAATGGTGGCTATTTTTCTAACCTGGTGTTGAGTCATTTTGTAGTGTTATCACTGTGCTATTGTTTGTGTTGGTACAAATACTTTACACATTGTCTTTCGGTTAAGCCTTTCTGCTCATGCCAATCTACCAAGGGTGTGAGTGGGGGTTAACCGGATGTGTTTTTCCTTTGCCCTGACTAGAGAGAGTGTCCTTGCTTGGACAGGGAACCTTACTGCCAACCAAAGTCCCCATTTCTAACATTGGTGGCAGCGGACGGGTTGGACTTGTATTTGGACTTGACATACAGTGATTAAGGGTCTACTACTATTTTCAGTGCAGGCCATTACGTAACCACATACCACCTGTTTTTGTGATTTTTGCTTTTTTCTCTTCTTGGCCTTCATCTTCTTCCATTTTTTGATTTTTGAACTTTTCATTGGGAACTCTTTGTTCTGCCTTGAAACTTTCCACTTTTGACTTGCCATCATGTCTCAATCCGGAGATGCACCAGCTGGAGCTGTTTTGAGTTGGAAAAGCTGGAGAGGTATACAGTTGCTCAACTGAAATAGTCCATTAAGGATCTTGCCTGTTCAATTAGAAACTCCACCAAGAAGGAGGACCTGCAAAAGGTACTGAGGGCCTGGGTGACAGCCAAGGGGGTTAGGGGCCACACAGAGGAGGAGAATGGGAGTGAGGAGGTGCAAGAGAGCCATGAGAGTGTGGTAGAGGTACCTGTACTGCCTGAGGGAGTTTCTCCAGGGTGAATAGCAGTGTGTCCTCTAAGGGTCTGCCTCCTGAAGAGTTTCAGGACAGACAGGCAGAGAGGGTGCACCTGTTTGAGTTAGAGAAGCTTAAGATGGGGTGACCGCCTGACCTGCCTTAAGGCCAGGAGTCACTCGACACAGCGGACAGCTCCACCAGCCTGCCTCCGTGCCCCAGACCCCGCCCTTGCTGCTGAAAAAAGTTTGAGGCCCCCCACCACCCACACGCACTCACCTGTGCCTCATCCCTGGTGTCTAGTGGTGGGCGTATCTTCTGTATATTGTATATTGTATTTTGTATTCTGTTTTGTATTCTGTTTTCCCTGTAATGTTGTGCTGATTTTTTGTGCCCATTTGCTGTGTCTGCTCCACTTCGTTTCTGCCTGTTTTGCCTTTATTGCCTGTTTTCGCTTTTCCAGCTCTTGTCGGTTTCCCCGTCCCTGCCGCTGTAGCCCCTGCGGCCCTGCCCACTTCACGCCCCCATTTGCCACTCCCTCCGCCCTCCCAGCTGCTCCTCCCTCCCACCTCCCCTTCTTAATGGCAGCCGCTGCGCAGAGCAGAGTGTGAGCCCCTGAACTGCCTTAAGGCTAGGAGTCACTCGACACGGCAGACAGCTCCACCAGCCTGCCTCCGTGCCCCAGACCCCGCCCTTGCTGCTGAAGAAAGTTTGAGGCCCTCCACCACCCGCAGGCACCCACCTGCGCCTCATCCCTGGTGTCTAGTGGTAGGCGTATCTTCTGTATATTGTATTTTGTATTCTGTTTTGTATTCTGTTTTCCCTGTACTGTTGTGCTGATTTTTTGTGCCCATTTGCTGTGCCTGCTCCACTTCGTTTCTGCCCGTTTTGCCTTTTTTTGCCTGTTTTTGTTTTTCCGGTTCCTGACGGTTTCCCCGTCCCTGCCTCTGCATCCCCTGAGGCCCTGCCCCCCTCATGCCACCATTTGCCACTCCCTCCCGCCTCCCAACTGCTCCTCCCTCGCACCTCCCCTTCCTAATGGCAGCTGCTGCGTGGCCATGTGCAGCGGGCATGCCGGAGGCACGCCAGAGGCAAGCCCGTCTGTGCCTGTCCGCGCCTGGACTGCGCCCAGCACCCGTCCCCCTGGTCCATCTCCGACATCCCCATGCACCTCTACTCAACCACAGAGCTCCATGCTCTCATCCCCAGCTGGCACACCACCTTCGCCAGGCCAACCCCAGACACACCCACGGACCTTTTGCATGTCACTCATGCCACTTCTCTTGCACTCAAGCCAATAAACACCACAACAACACCAAACACCCCAACCACCTCAGCTGCATCCTCCTCAACACCCGCTCTGTCCACAAGCATGCCATTGAGCTTTGGGATCTACTCACAACAGCCTCTCCTGACATCGCCTTCCTCACTGAAACATGGATGAACCCCTCATCACCCAAAGAGACCGTATCAACATACCAGGAGGGGGAATCGCCATAATCCACAGAAATTCCATCAGGATTTCTACCAACACCAATGACACCCTGGAGGCCGCAGTGCACCTACACTTTCAGATACACATCAATGCCATCACCACCTTGAGAGGAAACCTCATCTACAGACCACCAGGCCCGTCCCCTATTCTGTGATGCCATTGCCCACGCTATCAGCTCCCAAGCCCTCACCTCCACGGACTACCTGCTCCTCGGTGACCTAAATTTCCACCTGATTAGCACCAGCGACTGCAACTCCACCGCCCTGCTGGACAATCTCACAAACCTCAGCCTCAAGCAACTGGTCACCTCGCCCACCCACTCATCCGGACACACGCTTGATGCCATATTCTCCTTCAGCACCCACATCGCCTTCACTCACACCACCGAACTCCATTGGACTGACCACCACTGCACCCACTTCTCCTTCCTGAAACCCACCACCAACAACATCTTATCCCTCACAGCAAGTGGAACAAGATCTTCAACGAACAACTGATCTACAACCTCGCCTAATCTACACCACCCATTACCAACGACCCCAATGCTGCCGCCCTCAACCTCAAACGATGGCTTGACGAGTGCACAAACTCCCTCGCCCCACTCAAAAAAACCAGCAACACCTGCATCAAGACAGCTCCCTGGTTCACCGCAGAACTTCCGACCTCCAAACGAGAATGCTAGAAAACTGAGAAAGCCTTGCGCCAAGAACCATCAGTAAGCAACTTCTCCGCCCTCAAATCAGCCTTGCACAAGCACCACGAGCTCATTCGGACCACCAAAAGATTCTTCTACAATGAATGCATAGACAACAATGCACACAACAGCAAGGAACTTTTCACCATCATCAAAGAACTCAACAAACCCAAATCCTGCGCCATCGACCCTCCGCACCGGCAAGACCTGTGCAACTCCCTCTCCAGCTACTTCCACCGCAAGATCGCAGACATACACGAAAGCTTCATAACGTCGCCACCTACCATCACCACCACCGACGCAGCCAACCCCACAGCACCCTGCCGCACCAACGTCCTGAGCACCTGGACCCCCCCAACGATGAAGAAACCAGCAAAACCATGAGCTCCATCCACTCAGGCTCCCCAACAGACCGCTGCCCCCACCACGTCTTCAACAAGGCCAGCATCGCTCCCCAGCTCCGATCCATCATCAACAGCTCCTTCAAGACCACCACCTTCCCAGATATTTGGAAACACGCCGAAGTCAACGCCCTGCTCAAAAACCCAAAGCAGACCCCGAAGACCTCACAAAATACCGACCTATCTCTCTACTCCCCTTCCCTGCGATGGTCATAGAGAAGATAGTCAACAAACAACTGTCCTGCTTCCTGGAGGACAACAACATACTTGACACCTCCCAGTCTGGATTCCACAAAAACCACAGCACCAAGACCGCACTCATCGCCTGCACTGATGACATCAGGACCAGACTTGACAAGGGTGAATCATTGCTCTCATCCTTCTCGACCTCTCCTCAGCCTTTGACACCATATGACACCAAACCCTTTGCACACGCCTCATTGACGCTGGAATTCCCCACAAAGACTGGCTCACCTCTTTCCTCTCCGAAAGAACCCAAAGAGTTTGCCTCCCTCCATTCCGGTCTAAAGCCACCAAGACCATACGTGGAGTCCTCCAAGGATCCTCACTCAGACCCACCCTCTTCAATATCTACATGGCTCTGCTCACCAGCATCGTCCTCCCCCATGGCCTCAACATCAAATCCTATGCCGACGACACCCAGCTCATCCTCTCCCTCACGAGGAACCCCTCTACTGCCAAGAACAACCTCCACGCTGGACTCCTCGTCATCGCTAATTGGATGACAGCAAGCCACCTCAAACTGAACTCAGGAAAAACTGAGATCATCATCTTCGCACCCAACAAGACAGCATGGAACAAACCATGGTGGCCTGCCACCCTAGTACCACCCCGGACACCCACCACCCACGCACGCAATCTCGGCTTCATACTAGACTCTTTCCATGACTCAGCAAGTCAACACCCTCCGCATGCTACGCAAGACCTTCAAGTGGGTTCCAATAGAAACCAGAAGAACAGTCACCCACGCCCTTGTCAGCAGCAGACTGGACTACAGTAACGCCCTCTATGCAGGGACCACAGCCAAGTTTCAGAAAAAACTCCAGCACATCCAGAACACCGCTGCACGTCTCATCCTCAACCTCCCTCGCCACGAGCACATCTCCGCCCACCTCAGATCCCTACACTGGCTGCTCATCAAGAAAAGGATTGTCTTCAAAATCCTAATCCATGCTCACAAAGCCCTCCACGATACCGGACCATCTCAATGAATGACCTAACTTCCACATCCAGACCCGCCAGCTCTGCTCCACTGACCTTGCCCTCGCAACAGTCCCCCACATCCAACGCACTGCCTCCGGCTGCAGATTCTTCTCCCACCTTGCCACCAAAACTTGGAACTCCCTCCCTACCAACCTACGCAAGTCCCAGGACCTCCTAGCCTTCAGAAAGTGCCTCAAAACATGGCTCTTCGAGCAGTAGCACCCCACCCTCAGCACCTTGAGACCCTACCGGGTGAGTAGCACGCTTAACAAATTATTGATTGATTGAAGATGGAGAGGGAGATGGAGATGGAAGAAAGGAGGTTGGCCATTGAGGAGAAAAATATGCTCTTGGCTCATGAGCTTAGTTTGAGGGAACTAGATCAGAAGAGCCAGTCTAGTAGAGGCTGTGGCAGCAGTACCACAGTGCAGCGAGAGAGGCAGGTACACATTCCTAAAGACCTATTGAAGGATTATAAGAAGGAGGATGATATCTTTGTGAGGTTTAAGGGGTATGAGTCTGCTCCCCACATGAACATTGGGTAGCTGGTCTGTTGAGCATTTTGAGGTAGAAGGGAGGGATACCTTGATATCCTTAGGGGATCCTCAGGGACTCACTTACTCTATCATGAAGGTCCTACAAAAAGAAAGAATCCCAAACATGGTTAGAATGCGTTGACTTTTTTTGCAGGTCGCTGGGAGGGCAGTAAGGCAACAACTTATGATGGGCTTTACAACTTAATTGCTTGGGAGTACTTGCACAGTTTTTGTTTTCCAGAGCTGCTTCAGCACCTGATTGACAGCAAGCTGGCTGACCCCAGGAAGCGGACCATTGGGAGAGCACCATGGTCCATAAGAGGTATGAGGGAGACGGTGTCAAGAGTGGCCTGGGTCCCTCTCAGAAGAAGTGGGTGGAAGGGTAAACAGGGGGAGCTCTCTAAAGGGCCCCAACCTACTTCCCAGGGTAAGGATTACCAGCCGCCAGTTGAAAAGAAGCCATGGTTTTCTAAGGGGAACCCTGCAGAGGCGGGTCCCCCGCAAGTGTTATGCATATGACCACGTGAGTCAAGTGAGAGGAGGTCCCAAATGTCCCAAGAGACACCGACACCCACTGGTGCTCAGTCACATGGTTTGGCCAGTGTAGCACTTGGGAAGGAGCTGGTTCCAGGTGGGTGGGAGGCAACTGAGATCACCCTTGTCTCACTAGGGGACAGTGAGGTTAGGCAGGGGGTAACCTGACTTCCAACAAAGACCCCATTTCTAACAGTCAGCTCCTGCATTGTCAGCTGCAGAGGAGTGCTCTCCCTCACTTGTTGGAGGCTGGGCAGTGGTGTGGTCTGTTGGCATGGAGGTGGATGGGCCAGATGATGGTGTTATTGTGGGTTCCACCTATTGATCTTTAGCTGCTGCAGTGTCTGTATCATCAGGGCTGGGGTCTGTTGGACACATATGCAGCACACATTTAGAATGAAGAAGTGTTACTGTTTTGGAGACAACTATGTTATGACATTGTGATTGGTATGTATGTGCTGCAGGAGTTGTAGCAGATTGTTACATGCAGACATTTGCAAACAATACAGCATGGGGATGGAGTGCACTATCACTCCCAAGATGCTTTGGATGGGTGATTAAAACAACTGACTGGAGTAGTCTAATCTTTGTGTTCTCTGCTGGTGGTTTGCCTAACTGTGTGGTCTACAAACAACATACAGCTATGTCACATACCATGGCTGGTGGCTGCTGGGAGTGAGGTGTCTATCTTTCCAACACCTGAGACACTGGCAGGTTCCAGTGTGCCCTCCGTGAGGCACTCCATGGCAGTCAGTGGGTGTTGGGAGGATGGTCCTCCTCCTGTCGCACGCCCCTCAGCCATCCTGCTAGTCAGCCTCTCCTTTGCCCTGGAGTTCAGGTCGTACCAACTCTTGAGCAGTTCAGGGATGGTTCTCATTGTGACTCCAGGGCATTCACTTTCTCCTGAATGTCCTTCACACTCCTAATATCACTCACATTTATAGTTACACTTCAATAATTGTCTCAAAGTGCATGTTTCCTCTGCTAAATTCCCTACAATTTTAGAGTAATATTCCGTCAGCCCCAAAAATGATCGCAACTCATCCTTGTTTGTTGGTGCCGGAGCCTTCATTATTGCTTTTATCAATTCATTTTTAGGTGAAATGCCATCACCTCAAATTACATGGCCCAGATATATAACCTTATCTCTTAAAAAGGTATACTTTGCATACTCAGCAGTTAAACCTTTGGAATTTAACTTCTTTAACACATGTCTCAACCTCTCATTATAGCCCTGTCTATTATTTCCCATTATTAGAACATCATCCTGAAAATACAGGAACCCACCAATTCATTTCAAAACCTCTCCCATCAATCTCTGAAAAACTGATGCCGGTCCAAAGGGCATTCCAATAAACTGAAAACCTCCATAAGGTGTTACAAATGCTGTATTTTCCTGCTCTTCTCATGTAATGGCTCTTGGTAGTATGCAGAAACAAGGTCCACAGTTTAAAACCACTTTATATATTTTGATTTTGATAGCAACTCATTTATCTTTGACAAAGGATATTTGTCAATCTGGATTTGTTTGTTTACCTCCCAGCACCCCCCCCCCGAGCTCTATGCATAAACGGATCTTGGCATTTGGCTACTGAGCAACAACTGGAGAAATCGAATCTTAAAATGTAATGCACCCAATAATCCCCAATTTCCAACACTTCAAAAATGTTGTCTCCATTTCATTCCGGGACTAGTATTGGTATATTTCTTACCTTGTAGTTCACTCGTACAGCATTTTGATTGAGCACAATGCGATGTTTAAAGCCTTTTAATGTTCCAATAATTCCTGAAAAATCATCTGGAAATTCATTGCACATCATTTTTCTCACATCCTCAGTCTCCTCCATTAATAATACCTGCTCCTTACTATTATGATTTAGAATGGTGTCCAGACTTCTCTGGTCTCTCTAACCTAATACACACGGACCATATTCATCCACGTACATCTTTCCATTTGCCTCACAACACTTCTCTACATCTCACCTTTGGTATGGCTTTCCCAGTAAAACTCTCTGGTCATGTATCAGCATCCTTTAATTCTTTTCCAATAACACCTTCAAACCTACTTATCCATGTCCTGATTTATAATCATGAAAGACGATCCCAAATCTGCCACCAATATTACCAGAATAATCGCTACCATCATTTCACATTTAGGCTTACTTCTAGTGTCCACATGAAACACTTCCCCATTCACTATTAGAATGCAATCACCCCTGCAGACTGATCTTCGCAGACATTGGGCCTCATTATGACCCTGGCGGTAGAGAACCGCCAGGGCCAACGGGGGCGGGAGCACCGCCGACAGGCCGGCGGTGCTCCCTTGGGCATTCTGACCGCGGCGCTTTGGCCGCGGTCAGAAAGGGAAAACCGGCGGTCTCCCGCCGGTTTTCCACTGCCCCTAAGAATCCTCCAAGGCGGCGCAGCTCGCTGCGCCGCCGAGGGGATTCTGACAATCCTTCCCGCCATCCTGTTCCTGGCGGCTCGCCCGCCAGGAACAGGATGGCGGTAAGGATTGTCTTGGGGCCCCTGGGGGCCCCTGCAGTGCCCATGCCAATGGCATGGGCACTGCAGGGGCCCCCGTAAGAGGGCCCCGCTAGTATTTCACTGTCTGCGTAGCAGACAGTGAAATACGCGACGGGTGCAGTAGCACCCGTCGCACCTTCCCACTCCGCCGGCTCGATTACGAGCCGGCATCCTCGTGGGAAGGGAGTTTTTCCCTGGGCTGGTGGGCGGTCTTTTGGAGACCGCCCGCCAGCCCAGGGAAAAACTCATAATACCCTCCGCGGTCTTTTGACCGCGGAGCGGTATTATGGAGGGCTGAATTCTGGCGGGCAGCCTCCGCCGCCTGCCAGAATCAGAATGAGGGCCATTGTCTCTTTTTGTAAATCCTATACACACTGGACCTTATCCTTCCTGTCTCTCTTTCTACATGTTCTGCATAATTATGCACTAACCCACATTGGGAGAATTTTTGGTCTCTTGCTCACGACTGGCATGCCTGTAGCACCTTAATGTACTCAGTTTAGTCTCCTTTCTCATGTTTCTGACATAAGAATCAGTCATCTTAGAATCCTTATTACCTGAAGTCTTTTTGCTGCCTGAATACTTTTTGCTTGGCTTACTACTTTTCCTGCCACTTACAGCAGAAATCTCCTTTTTTATTTGTTTTCCTCCAATGCTGCCTTAACATACCTGTTAGAAATCTGTGACTTCCTCCCAAAAGCCACCACCTCTTTCAATCTAGCAGCCCAACCGTCCCACAGCCTCTCTTGAAGCCTTTTATTATTTGTATACATAATGTTCTCGTCCCTGAGTAACTTTTCCTGTATCTGACAAAATCTGTAGAGAATAGCCAATTTTTTAATGCAGATAAATAATCATCCCTTGTCTCTTTTAACTGTTGTTTCCGATGGAAGAAATGATATCTATTGATGGCTATGCAAACAGTAGTTGAATAATATGTTTCTAAATCACCTAAAGCATTCTCGTATACGTTAGACTCATCAGCACTTCTTTGTTTCTTCTCCATTTGATTATATATCCAAATACCCTCAGGCCCCAATGAATGCAACAAAATTCCTTTTCCTGTTTTTAAATTGCTCACTTCAAGTGGTGTCCGTATCACTGTTGTGAAATGCATTTGAAAATCATCCGGCATGCGCATCGCCGAAGACTGCATTAATCAAAAGCGATACATACACGCCAGCTCCGACAACAATTACCAGGTGAGCGTGTCACCACTAAAATCAGCTCCTCTTTTGTGCTGACCATGATCCTCTGTTGAATAGTGCACTCTAACCACTTCCAAAATGGCTACTGACATCAGCATAAGCACTGCATACAAGCTCTGTGACGTGAAAGCTCCTCCATCTGTCATATCGTCCTCCTCCAAATTTCACTCAGTGCACACAGCTCCTCAGCTACTGTTGAGATGAACCTCACTACACAATGGGTATTTGCAATGAGATGACATGCAGACTGCTTTTTTGTTATGCACTATAAAGTGCTCAGCTTGTGCACCTCCGCATGCTTTCTCTCTCGTGACTTCACTGCTGTAAATGATGTAAATGACACTTCACGCAATCTGAATTGTTTCCCGCTCCTCTCTATTTCGTAGATATGTATGTTCCACAGTCTACACCAATACCCAGTGAGACTATTGCGGGTTCAGGTCAATGTTTCTCATGCCGCTCACTCTCTCCCTTTGTAAAATTCGTTCACAGCTCGAAGAGCATTACACTGGCTGCACGCAATGGTACTGACAGAGCTGAGTTTATCACCACTTTGTAGTTGAGAGAGCGTAGTTTATATAACCTACAGTATATTAACATGAAATATTTATGAAATAATGTGTGATAATGCTGCATAGAAACTGTATTAATGCATTTTGCTTTAACATGCACTTGAAATGTGACCACGGAGAGTGGCCGCCTATGTATACGGGGACTAATAAAGATGACTAATGTTGATAAAATATGGTATTAAAGAATGGTTTTATACTAATTATTAATGATTATGCTATTGAAGTTTGCTAAATGAATCTTGTAGGCCTAAAGTTAACATGAGCCGAAGTTTAGCTGCCTTGCTCTTATTCTCATATTAACCCGTTGAATGCGGGCGTCGGCCACTGGCCGACGCCCACACTCCCTCCCTGGTGCGGGTCACGACCAGTGGCCGACACCAGGGAGGGGGTTAAAAATCCTCCGGTGCAATGCACCGGAGGATTATTTTTTATTTTTTTTCCACCGTAGGAGACACGGAAGAGCTTCCGCGTCTCCATCCCACCCCCCTCCCGCCCCCTTATATTTTTTCCCCACCGGAGAAGGAGAGACGGAGGTAAGCGTTCTCTCCTTCTCCGGTGGGGAAAAAAAGCCCAAAACGGCCTCCCCAGATGCCAGGGAGGCATCGATGGAAAGCGCGGCTGCGATCCACGGGCAGGAAACACCCCTAGGCACCAGGGATCTTCTTTGGGGGGGTCGGCCCCCTCGTAAAAGGGCCACCCCCCCCCGGCAATATTTAAATTAGTTACACTGTTTTGGGGGGCGATCGCGCCCCCCACAAAAAAAAAAAAAAAAAAAACGAAAAAAAAAATGGCGGGGTCGGCCCTTGGAACACGGGCCGACCCCAGGGGGAAAAAAAAAAACGTAGTTTTGCCTGGGGAGGCCGATCGCCCCCCCAGGGTAAAAAAACCCAAAACAAAACAAATTGTTGGTGGTCAGCCCTTAGGGTGACCATCAATGGGGCCATTTTTTTTTTTATACATGTGTGCTTTGCCGAGGGCAAGCACACATGTATAAAAAGAAAAAGATTTGTGACATGAGTCTCATATATATGTGTATATATGTATACACATATATATATCTATATAGATATATCTATCTATATAGATATATATATATATATATATAGATAGATATATATATTTTTTTCAGGACAAGCATTGCAGCGTCCATGTGCTGCTTTTCTGACTTGTTGGTGTGTATCTGGGCTTCTAACAACGCCCACCTCACGCCCATCACTACCACTCCTTTGATGGCATTGGAAAATGATTTACCTTTGTCCCTCCTTGGGGAGGTTTTGCTACCGCCTTGGCCATCGCCCCTGGTACATGGCTAATTGCACTTTTGCTGTTACGTTTAACTGCGAGCGAACTTCTTTTCCTTTTGTGTAACTCTTCACATGATGCTCATGGTGGCCATGGCGCTGTGAATCGGCTCTCTTATGTGAAAGAGTTTAACTTTAAATTATCAATTTATGTGGCAAGAAAAGTTGGGTTAGGAGTTTATAACGCTAATAGCTCTAACTCGAGCAGATGCGAGACCCATTGCATTGTAAATGCTTGTTATTCTTGTGTGTGTTGTTTTATAATGGTGAACAATTTCACTGCACTCCACGAGGACCGTGATCAAGACTCCTTGGTGAGTTGAAACACGTTGGTGGTTATTGACTGCAATAAAATACACGTTTATTTGTACTTCATGGAGTGCGGTGAAATTTTTCCGCATTAGATAATTTCTAGATTGGTCTTCCCTGTCACTGGGCACCGGCAGTGGAGTGTGCCGCCCAGCAACCCTTCAACCACTTTGTTTCTAAACATATAAATATATATATATTATTATATATATATATATATATATATATATATATATATATATATATATACACAATATGCATGCATGCATGTCTTTTCTGTAGTGGCAGTTTTGCTGGATAGTACTGAGGGAATTAGAAGAGGAGGTAATGGGAGGCAGAGCACCAAAAATGACTGTTGCACAGGGTGTGTGGTAAGGTGAAGTAATACATTCTTTTTTTTTTTTTTTCAGTGTTTTCAGAGAATCTGCAGAATTGGAGAAGAAGCGAAGGTAAGGTGACGACATTTCCTGTTGTACACAACAAACATACCAACAAGCAATTTTGTGACTATCTGCCTTCTACGTAGGATAGTAATTTAGAGGGACAGTTTAGCCAGTTGCAGAGATGGCGTCTCGTTGGATGACTGCTGATCAAGCCCTAGCTTGGGTTATGGAGGACAGTTCTGATGTAGGCTCAGAGACTGAGACAGCAGACACTGAGACAGCATCTGAGGGAGAGGACAATGGGGCAGATTCTGGGAGTGATTTTTCAGTCGGCGGAGTCCCATCTGATGACACCTCTTCCAGTGAGTCTGAAGGAGACAATGACGACATCCGTGCTGTCCCTTCGCAAGCACATTCTGGGCAGCGGGACCACATTGGGTTAGCCGAACCCAGAGAGCACGTGCTTGCTGCCGCAAGCACAGAACGAGTGCTCTCTTGGCAGCCCCCCTGTTTGGTTCAGCCCCAAATTCCACCTTTTACTGGTGACGCTGGATGTAAAGTCGATACAGCTAACTTTTTGCCAGTCGACTACATCTATCTGTTTTTGGATGTTGACTTTCTTCAGAAAGTTGTGCAGCAAACAAATTTGCGTGCAGACCAATTTCTGAGGGAGCGCGGAGGCACTCTAGGGCCCCGTTCTAGGGCACGCCAGTGGACTCCCACTTCGCTGGCGGAGTTGAAGATATTTTTGGGCCTTACCCTCAAAATGGGGTTAGTACAGAAACCCACCTTGCAGTCCTACTGGACGACTCGCACGGTTTGGGTAACTCCCATCTTCGCACCATACATGAGCAGAGATCGTTTTTTGCTACTGCAGCGCATGCTGCATTTCAATGACAATTCTGCTGCATTGCCCCAGGACCATCCAGATCATGACAGGTTGTTCAAAATTCGGCCTGTCGTGGAACATTTGTCTGCCAGGTTTCCAGAGATCTATACTCCTGGAAAGAATATAGCAGTCGATGAGTCCTTGATCCTGTACAAAGGACGGCTGCTTTTCAGACAGTACATTGCGAGCAAAAGAGCTCGCTATGGCATAAAGCTGTACATGCTGTGTGAGAGCTCTACTGGCTATGTGTACAGCCTGAGAGTGTATACAGGGAAGGATTCTACCCTAAACCCTGTAGGTTGCCCTCCCGCGTTAGGGGTCACAGGTAAGATTGTATGGGAACTTGTCCAGCCACTTCTTCACAAAGGTTATAACCTTTATGTGGACAATTTCTATACAGGAGTAGAGCTGTTCAGTGAGCTCTACAAAGCTGGCACTGTGGCCTGCGGTACAGTTCGTTGTAACCGCAAAGGATTCCCGCGGGAGCTTGTTTGCAAGAAGCTCCAGAAATCACAGAGTACTGCATTGCGTTCTAACGAACTGCTCGCAGTCAAGTTCCTAGATAGACGTGATGTATACGTGCTCACTACAATTCATGATGAGAGCACTTATCCCATCACGGTTTGGGGTCAGATGGCCGAAGTCCACAAGCCCATCTGTATACTCGATTACAATAAGTACATGGGTGGAGTGGACAAGAACGACCAGGTTCTTCAACCATACAATGCGTGTCGTAAAACTCGCTCTTGGTACAAGAAACTGCTTACCCACCTGATTCAGATGGCAACATATAATGCGTATGTTGTTTACCGTCAGACAACAACAGGAAGACTCATGACTTTCCTTGACTTCCAGTTGTCTGTAATTGAAAGCCTCACTGCTGTTACTGAAGAAGCAGCAGCCTCCACCTCATATGTTCTGGAGGATGTGGCAAGGCTGCAGGAGCGACACTTTGCTGAACGCATACCTAAAACACCCAAAAAGGATCGCCCATGTCGTCGCTGTAAAGTGTGCTCAAAGCATGGAAAGCGGCAGGAGAGTCGGTATTACTGTCCCCAGTGTCCATCACAACCAGGCCTCTGTATCCCTACTTGCTTTACGTTGTATCATACTAAAGCAAAGTTCTGGGAAATCGACTGAGGTTGAGCTGCTGTTGGGTAATCCTTTCAGTGGCAGTGCATGGATACCGAACGTCCATGGGCCACTGCTTCGTTAGGCAAGGAGCCACAGAATTTTACTTCATCATGGACTTCCTTTTGGCGTGGTCGGTGTTCTGTTCAATTAACATGCATTTTCTTCCCCCTACTGCATATACTAGTAGACAGAACATATGCCACATTGCCACGGAGTACCCTTTCTTCACCTGCATGTCTTCCTTACTTTCAACGGTAGATATGCTCTCTCAGTTCGAGAAATCACTTTGTAGGACATACTTGGAAGCCCCCAACTTGCTTCCACAAACTAGTATAGGCTCACTTGGCTATTATACAGGATTAACCAGGACTCTGATGAGAACAGAGACATGGATGGGTAAGGAAAGCTTATGGTAGGAGTGCCTTCACAGGGTTATTGCACAGGTAGAAGGCAGATAGTAAAGGTAGTACAGATGTACATCATCTATATCTATGGATTCAAACCCATTGGTGCCATCCCAGCACTAAAGGAGAATGACTTGTATAGGTCAGTGTTTGACCTGCTTTTCATGTTCATCCTCCATCAGAACTTAGTAGATGTTCAGTTTGCTGTATAAGTGCATTATAGTCACATCACTGCACATAATGTTGGCTGGGACATATGCTACGTTCTCATGGACTCCCCTATGTACCAAACACTACCCTTTTCCATAGCCTATGACCTTCTCTTTAGGGAACATCATGAGAAATCCCCAGCATGTCTCCCTTAGTTTCAAAGGTAGATATGCTCACTCAGTTCGAGGAATCGCTTTGTACGGCATACTCGGACACCCCCAACTTGCATCCACAAACTGGAAGGAGTTGGATTTAGCACAGAGATTGCGCTAAAGGCGCATGAAAAACATGTCTTCCTGAGCCTCAGGTGGCTGTCACAGGAGTCATTAGTAAAGGTTTGTTACGCATGCATTTGGTAATGTTAAGGAAGAAGGAGGCAGGTAGCCTATGACCTTCTCTTTAGGTAACAGCATGAGAAATCCCCAGCATGTCTCCCTTAGTTTCAAAGGTAGATATGCTCACTCAGTTCGAGGAATCGCTTTGTACGGCATACTCGGACACCCCCAACTTGCATCCACAAACTGGAAGGAGTTGGATTTAGCACAGAGAGTGCGCTAAAGGCGCATGAAAAACATGTCTTCCTGAGCCTCAGGTGGCTGTCACAGGAGTCATTAGTAAAGGTTTGTTACGCATGCATTTGGTAATGTTAAGGAAGAAGGAGGCAGTTACTTGACAGGTGGTAAAATGTAGTCAAACTTATTCCGTTCTGTGGCGTGTGAATGTGATGGGCCCTTGTCTGGCAGCGGTAAGTTAATGTGAGTGGAGTGATTGATTGGATTGGGCCCGTGGCTGGCGATATGAAAGGGTTGTTTGTTGTGCGTGAATGGCGTGTGAATGGACCATAAAGAGGTTGGTGCCTGGACGCGGCTTTATGGCCCACCTTCAGAAGGCTTGGTTTCAACATTCAGATACTTTGATAAGTAATCATGCTTTAAAACCATAATTTCTGGAGGTGCTAAAACCAACCAGTGTGAGTGGTGGGTTAACTTTAACAAACTAGTACCAGGGGAGACCAAGGGTGCAGGACTTGCATGGCTCTCACCAGTTTTCCTTCACCCAGAATCCCCTTGAAATTACATTATGTGCTTAAAAAGCACATTTTCATTGCATTCCAATGAGCAGAAGTCCAGGGATCTGCAGGGATCCTCAAAATTCCTACCACCCAGTGTTTCCCCACTTGTCCTGATAAAAACACAACCCCGCTTGTGTGCCTGCGCCCAGTGCCTGCTTCAGGAATGAATCACTCCAGGGTTAACAGTAGACCTCAAGCAAGGACTACCATTGACCCTTGTGTGGTCCATTCCTGTCGCGGGCGCTAGGCCTACCCACACAAGTGAGGTATCATTTTTATCGGGAGACTTGGGGGGACGCTGGGTGGAAGGAAATTTGAGGCTCCTCTCAGATTCCAGAACTTTCTGTCATCGAAATGTGAGGAAAACTTGTTTTTTTAGCCACTTTTTGAGGTTTGCAAAGGATTCTGGGTAACAGAACCTGGTCAGAGCCCCGCAAGTCACCCCATCTTGGATTCCCCTAGGTCTCTAGTTTTCAAAAATTTACAGGTTTGGTAGGTTTCCCTAGGTGCCGGCTGAGCTAGAGGCCAAAATCTACAGGTAGGCACTTTGCAAAAAACAGCTCTGTTTTCTGTGATGTGTCCACGTTGTGTTTTGGGGCATTTCCTGTCGCGGGCGCTAGGCCTACCCACACAAGTGAGGTATAATTTTTATCGGGAGACTTGGGGGGACGCTGGGTGGAAGGAAATTTGAGGCTCCTCTCAGATTCTAGAACTTTCTGTCACCGAAATGTGAGGAAAACTTGTTTTTTTAGCCACTTTTTGAGGTTTGCAAAGGATTCTGGTTAACAGAACCTGGTCAGAGCCCCACGAGTCACCCCATCTTGGATTCCCCTAGGTCTCTAGTTTTCAAAAATGTACAGGTTTGGTAGGTTTCCCTAGGTGCCGGCTGAGCTAGAGGCCAAAATCTACAGGTAGGCACTTTGCAAAAAACAGCTCTGTTTTCTGTGATGTGTCCACGTTGTGTTTTGGGGCATTTCCTGTCGCGGGCGCTAGGCCTACCCACACAAGTGAGGTATCATTTTTATCGGGAGACTTGGGGGGACGCTGGGTGGAAGGAAATTTGAGGCTCCTCTCAGATTCCAGAACTTTCTGTCACCGAAATGTGAGGAAAACTTGTTTTCTTAGCCACTTTTTGAGGTTTGCAAAGGATTCTGGGTAACAGAACCTGGTCAGAGCCCCGCGAGTCACCCCATCTTGGATTCCCCTAGGTCTCTAGTTTTCAAAAATGTACAGGTTTGGTAGGTTTCCCTAGGTGCCGGCTGAGCTAGAGGCCAAAATCTACAGGTAGGCACTTTGCAAAAAACAGCTCTGTTTTCTGTGATGTGTCCACGTTGTGTTTTGGGGCATTTCCTGTCGCGGGCGCTAGGCCTACCCACACAAGTGAGGTATCATTTTTATCGGGAGACTTGGGGGGACGCTGGGTGGAAGGAAATTTGAGGCTCCTCTCAGATTCCAGAACTTTCTGTCATCGAAATGTGAGGAAAACTTGTTTTTTTAGCCACTTTTTGAGGTTTGCAAAGGATTCTGGGTAACAGAACCTGGTCAGAGCCCCGCAAGTCACCCCATCTTGGATTCCCCTAGGTCTCTAGTTTTAAAAAATGTACAGGTTTGGTAGGTTTCCCTAGGTGCCGGCTGAGCTAGAGGCCAAAATCTACAGGTAGGCACTTTGCAAAAAACAGCTCTGTTTTCTGTGATGTGTCCACGTTGTGTTTTGGGGCATTTCCTGTCGCGGGCGCTAGGCCTACCCACACAAGTGAGGTATCATTTTTATCGGGAGACTTGGGGGGACGCTGGGTGGAAGGAAATTTGAGGCTCCTCTCAGATTCCAGAACTTTCTGTCACCGAAATGTGAGGAAAACTTGTTTTTTTAGCCACTTTTTGAGGTTTGCAAAGGATTCTGGGTAACAGACCCTGGTCAGAGCCCCGCGAGTCACCCCATCTTGGATTCCCCTAGGTCTCTAGTTTTCAAAAATGTACAGGTCTGGTAGGTTTCCCTAGGTGCCGGCTGAGCTAGAGGCCAAAATCTACAGGTAGGCACTTTGCAAAAAACAGCTCTGTTTTCTGTGATGTGTCCACGTTGTGTTTTGGGGCATTTCCTGTCGCGGGCGCTAGGCCTACCCACACAAGTGAGGTATCATTTTTATCAGGAGACTTGGGGGGAAGCTGGGTGGAAGGAAATTTGAGGCTCCTCTCAGATTCCAGAACTTTATGTCACCGAAATGTGAGGAAAACTTGTTTTCTTAGCCACTTTTTGAGGTTTGCAAAGGATTCTGGGTAACAGAACCTGGTCAGAGCCCCGCGAGTCACCCCATCTTGGATTCCTCTAGGTCTCTAGTTTTCAAAAATGTACAGGTTTGGTAGGTTTCCCTAGGTGCCGGCTGAGCTAGAGGCCAAAATCTACAGGTAGGCACTTTGCAAAAAACAGCTCTGTTTTCTGTGATGTGTCCACGTTGTGTTTTGGGGCATTTCCTGTCGCGGGCGCTAGGCCTACCCACACAAGTGAGGTATCATTTTTATCGGGAGACTTGGGGGGACGCTGGGTGGAAGGAAATTTGAGGCTCCTCTCAGATTCCAGAACTTTCTGTCATCGAAATGTGAGGAAAACTTGTTTTTTTAGCCACTTTTTGAGGTTTGCAAAGGATTCTGGGTAACAGAACCTGGTCAGAGCCCCGCGAGTCACCCCATCTTGGATTCCCCTAGGTCTCTAGTTTTCAAAAATGTACAGGTTTGGTAGGTTTCCCTAGGTGCCGGCTGAGCTAGAGGCCAAAATCTACAGGTAGGCACTTTGCAAAAAACAGCTCTGTTTTCTGTGATGTGTCCACGTTGTGTTTTGGGGCATTTCCTGTCGCGGGCGCTAGGCCTACCCACACAAGTGAGGTATCATTTTTATCGGGAGACTTGGGGGGACGCTGGGTGGAAGGAAATTTGAGGCTCCTCTCAGATTCCAGAACTTTCTGTCACCGAAATGTGAGGAAAACTTGTTTTTTTAGCCACTTTTTGAGGTTTGCAAAGGATTCTGGGTAACAGACCCTGGTCAGAGCCCCGCGAGTCACCCCATCTTGGATTCCCCTAGGTCTCTAGTTTTCAAAAATGTACAGGTTTGGTAGGTTTCCCTAGGTGCCGGCTGAGCTAGAGGCCAAAATCTACAGGTAGGCACTTTGCAAAAAACAGCTCTGTTTTCTGTGATGTGTCCACGTTGTGTTTTGGGGCATTTCCTGTCGCGGGCGCTAGGCCTACCCACACAAGTGAGGTATCATTTTTATCGGGAGACTTGGGGGGAAGCTGGGTGGAAGGAAATTTGAGGCTCCTCTCAGATTCCAGAACTTTATGTCACCGAAATGTGAGGAAAACTTGTTTTCTTAGCCACTTTTTGAGGTTTGCAAAGGATTCTGGGTAACAGAACCTGGTCAGAGCCCCGCGAGTCACCCCATCTTGGATTCCTCTAGGTCTCTAGTTTTCAAAAATGTACAGGTTTGGTAGGTTTCCCTAGGTGCCGGCTGAGCTAGAGGCCAAAATCTACAGGTAGGCACTTTGCAAAAAACAGCTCTGTTTTCTGTGATGTGTCCACGTTGTGTTTTGGGGCATTTCCTGTCGCGGGCGCTAGGCCTACCCACACAAGTGAGGTATCATTTTTATCGGGAGACTTGGGGGGACGCTGGGTGGAAGGAAATTTGAGGCTCCTCTCAGATTCCAGAACTTTCTGTCACCGAAATGTGAGGAAAACTTGTTTTTTTAGCCACTTTTTGAGGTTTGCAAAGGATTCTGGGTAACAGAACCTGGTCAGAGCCCCACGAGTCACCCCATCTTGGATTCCCCTAGGTCTCTAGTTTTCAAAAATGTACAGGTTTGGTAGGTTTCCCTATGTGCCGGCTGAGCTAGAGGCCATAATCTACAGGTAGGCACTTTGCAAAAAACAGCTCTGTTTTCCGTGATGTGTCCACGTTGTGTTTTGGGGCATTTCCTGTCGCGGGCGCTAGGCCTACCCACACAAGTGAGGTATCATTTTTATCGGGAGACTTGGGGGGACGCTGGGTGGAAGGAAATTTGAGGCTCCTCTCAGATTCCAGAACTTTCTGTCACCGAAATGTGAGGAAAACTTGTTTTTTTAGCCACTTTTTGAGGTTTGCAAAGGATTCGGGGTAACAGAACCTGGTCAGAGCCCCGCGAGTCACCCCATCTTGGATTCCCCTAGGTCTCTAGTTTTCAAAAATGTACAGGTTTGGTAGGTTTCCCTATGTGCCGGCTGAGCTAGAGGCCATAATCTACAGGTAGGCACTTTGCAAAAAACAGCTCTGTATTTTGTCAAAAAATGGGATGTGTCCACGTTGTGTTTTGGGGCATTTCCTGTCGCGGGCGCTAGGCCTACCCACACAAGTGAGGTATCATTTTTATCGGGAGACTTGGGGGAACATAGAACAGCAAAACAAGTGTTATTGCCCCTTATCTTTCTCTACATTTTTCCCTTCCAAATATAAGAGAGTGTGTAAAAAAGACGTCTATTTGAGAAATGCCCTGCAATTCACATGCTAGTATGGGCACCTCGGAATTCAGAGATGTGCAAATAACCACTGCTCCTCAAAACCTTATCTTGATCCCATTTTGGAAATGCAAAGGTTTTCTTGATACCTCTTTTTCACTCTTGATATTTCAGCAAATGAATTGCTGTATACCCAGTATAGAATGAAAACCAACTGCAGGGTGCACCTCATTTATTGGCTCTGGGTACCTAGGGTTCTTGATGAACCTATAGGCCCTTTATATCCCCGCAACCAGAAGAGTCCAGCAGACAAAACGGTATATTGCTTTCAGAAATCTGACATCGCAGGAAAAAGTTACAGAGTAAAACATAAAGAAAAATGGCTGTTGTTTTCAGCTCAATTTCAATATTTTTTTTATTTCAGCTGTTATTTTCTGTAGGAAAACCTTCTAGGATCTACACAAATGACCCCTTGCTGAATTCAGAATTTTGTCTCGTTTTCAGAAATGTTTAGCTTTCCGGGATCCAGCATTGGTTTCACACCCATTCCTGTCACTAACTGGAAGGAGGTTGAAAGCACCAAAAATAGAAAAAATGGGGTATGTCCCAGTAAAATGCCAAATTTGTGTTGGAAAATGTGGTTTTCCGATTCAAGTCTGCCCGTTCCTGAAAGGTGGGAAGATAGTGATTTCAGCACCAGAAACCCTTTGTTGATGGCATTTTCAGGGAAAAAACCACAAGCCTTCTCGGCTGCCCTTTTTTCCCATTTTTTTGGAAAAAACGAAATTTTCACTGTATTTTGGCTATTTTCTTGGTCTCCTCCAGGGGAAACCACAAACTCTGGGTACCATTAGAATCCCTAGGATGTTGGAAAAAAAGGACGCAAATTTGGCGTGGTTAGCTTATGTGGACAAAAAGTTATGAAGCCCTAAGCGTGAACTACCCCAAATAGCCAAAAAAGGGCTCAGCACTGGGGGGGAAAAGGCCCAGCAACTAAGAGGTTAAAGGTGTTTTTCTATACGTGCAGTGTGCTGACTCGCAAAAGGACATGACATCTTGTTTTCTTCAACTAGAAGCTGAATGTAACTATAGTGGATCCGTTCTCATGAAATTCATATTGCTTGTAGAAATGTTTTATTTAAAAGGCAACAGTGTAGATTAGTATAATGTACAAGGTCGTTCAAACCGGTACGGACAATGGAGCTACTGACCAAAAGATGTGCAAAGAATTACAGAAGGATGAAATCATGCCAGACGTGCTACCTCCGAAGACGTCAATCATATGGACCAATACAAATGTCTGTGAACTGCTGTAGGGTAACAAATTTGATGAGCCAATTCAAAGTTAATTGGGTGGAGATAGTGGGGTGCAACCCCTTAGCCAATTAGATTTTAGGGGAATGTACAATGGAAAAGAGATAAAAACCCATGCCACCGGGAGCCTTTAGAATTGGGTTAGGAAATGCTATTGATTTTATCCAGAAACTTTGTCACTCTGTTTGGTGACTTATTGGTTTACTTAAACCATCCTTTTCCTTATATTGCCCATTTACACTTTACCTCCTTGCGAGGGAAGTGCCCTTTTGCCCCAGAGCTGAGTTTTGACTGAAGGCGAAACAATTGATGTCCTAAAGACGAAGACTGAACCTGAGTGCTGACCTAAACCTTGGAGGGTAACTGTGACAATGAAATTGTGATTTGTCTGTTTGCTTTTCCTTTTTAGGTACCAACTGCTTACTTTTGACAGAGACCATAGCTAGATGTTTTCCAAATTGGTATATTAAATTGTTTTGCATGAAGCCCAACATGCCAATGCTCATCAGTGGTTAGGACAGGTGTTCATTAAACTGACGCAAATGGACAAACGACTGAATCTTTGCTTTGTTGGAATGACGCGTTAATGACACTCTGATCTATGTTCACGCCGTGTTATGTTCTAATGTTTGTGATTCTTGCTTTAATGAAATCTTATCAGAGTTGCCACGCTGTTTTGTTTCTTGGATTTAAGATTAACACATCTGCTTTTAGAATTGTAACTAATAGGGAATAAAACTCATAAAATTCTACTAAACTGGTGTGGTTATTCGTGACTGAAAGGTCATGGTGATGTCCCGAGTTGATTAATGTCTAAAGTGAAATGCATTGTTGTAATAAACATTGATGACATTATTGACGCATTGATTGATATATTGATTAGTTATCTCGTCCTAAGGTGTCTCTCAACTGGGTCAAAAGATTTGTTGGCCTAAAACAAGTCCTGATGTGTAATAAATTATCATAAAGGGATGCGTTAACATAGTGAAGGATACCACTCCGTTATACTGTGTAATAGATCCTTTATTCTCAACTCTGTCACAGTACACAGATACAGGAATGTCTCTCTATCTCCTCTCAGACCCAACTCCAACTGTCCTCCCAGAATTTTCACTTCCCTACATTCCATACCACCTCATAATTCCGCATTCCCCTGCATGCCCTCTTCATTCTACATTCCATTCCACACCAACACCTTTCTAAGGGCCCGACGTACGAAAATGAAATTGAGCATTTCTTAACCAATGACTTCATAGAAATCGCTATATAAGAAATTAAAAAATGCAACAATAGCATGTAAGAATCACTATTAGGAAATCCCTATTAAGATATCCCATTGTATTTGAGTCAATGGGCTGGTTTGCATTTCACAAATAGCAACTTCTTACTAGGAAATCGCTATTTAGGAAATGCAAAACCAAGGATTTCTATGGGCAAAAGGCTCCCTTTGGTGTACCCCAAAAGTAGGGGTTGCACCTGTAGAGCACACATATACCCAATGAGCACGTGTGTGCTCTATTGCACTAAAAAAAAAAAAAAACACTTTGGGGTGCTTTTCTTAAATTGCACCTAGTTACCATCAACTTCAAGTCGATGGTAATTGCATCTTCTAAATGCTAAAGTCGCATTTAAGAAATGCATGGTACATCAGAATCAGAATTGCAAACAGGAAATCCATATTTGTGATTCCCCATTCTGGGAATCGAAAATTGCGATTTCTGCAGGGTAGTAATCCAAATGTACGATTCCTTGAAGGGCCTTTTTAAGGAACTCAGAAACTCATTTTGCATTTCTTAAAGACTGAAACAGTGATTTAGACCATAAAAAATGCATTCTGGCTTTGTACATCTTGCCTCTTGTTTCTGCTGTAGCAACCCTGGTCTCAAAATATAGGGGTTACCTCTGAAAAATGACAATTATTGTCATGCTAAATGTAAAGTAGGAGTTAACCTTTTGCCCGGCAGGGAAAATATCGTTTAAGTGCTGGCATTGTGCTGTGGATCATTCATGATTTACACAAATTATAGCATCTAAAAAAACTATTGACGTGACATTTGCTGTTAATCTTGTCACTCTCAGGGATTGTTATGAACACGTTTGACACCTAGAGATATATTGCTGCAGAACAAGTGTAAATCTCGCATTTATATGGAATGTATTTATCATTACATCGGAGCACAGTTTATGGCATTTTCTATAAACTAGGCTGTTTAGGTGAAGTCATGAGGTCACAATAATTAAGTATAATTTACATGGAGGGAAGAAATTGCTTGGAGCTAATCATGGATGAGAGTTAGCCCAACAACTCGATTAAGTCGGCAAAAGAAATGCCAGGCCCCACGCATCACATCGTGGGAGATTTGAATTACTTGTTCGTGATGAATGGGCCAGTAGGCAGTTTGTGACTGCATGTGAACTAACTCAAGGTCCAAAATATTTGGGCTAATGAATGTGACCTAGTGCATCGTTTGATCCCCCTCATGTCATCCCAGGGTTCGCCCCGTGAGACAGTTTTTGCCTTGGACAGCCTCCGATTATGCGCTGAGGAACTAGAGAGAGGAAAATGAGAGGATAACACAGAAAGTGAGCAAGAGTAAAGCGCTTCGACTCCCCGTCATGGGTAGTAGGTGCCACACAAATGCAATTTCAATTCTACAGCACCCTTCCTATTCTCTTCTGGCCACATTCTTCATGACCCCTGGAACCAGAGTTAGGAATGGCATCATCAAGGGCAACAAAGGTCAAGGCAAGGGTGGGAACTGCTACCCCAGACTAACTCTAATTGACATCCATTAAGTTTAGACTTAAAATCATTGAGCATGCAGTCTGCAGCTTAGTAAAGAGCTAAGCTCTCTCTAAAGGGGTGACTTTAAAATGAATATTTATGGCAGCTGATTACATAAGAATAATTTGGTTGTATGTATTGAAGAAGCAATTATAGTATCAACTGCTTTCTGTTGTTGGTATTGTATTGCATTGACCAATAGTTCTCAACCCAGTACAGAGCCATCCACCACAACAATTTCCCCAATCTAGCAGAGCTGATCCCCATTTCTGGTGGTCTGAGAGCACTGGGATCAGTAATATTCCCCAACTAGAGCTGCCTAAATTCAAAACTAAGCTTGCTTAAAAGCCATACTTCACTGGTGCTGCTACAACTGCCTGGAATACTCTTACCTCTTCAAATCAAGATGAATCTCACGAGTTTATTTTGAGTTCGAAGAAATGTATTGGGTTTTATGCAAAGAAACAATAAAAGGAAGAAATACATCAAATGTAATGAACCGGATACATAGTGAGATAAGCTGGTACACTATGCATTCATGATACAAAGGTTGTTTGGCATAGTAAATGAAAACATAAGAAAAGCAAATCAGGTAAATATACGTAGGATGAAATCAAATAAGCCTTAAATAAGGAATACAAAGATAGTGGAAATCAGACAGGATACTTTGTAGGTATGACCGCTCTATGGATCAATGAGGCAGTATACATCATCTAAAAAGGCGATACTATGGAGACATACATGGTAAGTGTACAAGGTAAGTAGATATTTTGAGAGCATGTCATTGTGCAGGTTCGTAGTGGTTTGCTGGTGACAAAATAACTGTCGAGTGATTTCCAAACGGACCTGACCTGCGGCCTCCAGGGGGAGTTATGGAGAGGTATGTTGTCAGCACCCCATAGATGTGAGACACAGGTCTGCCAGCCCCGAAAGGAAGTAGCAGCAGTATTTTTCTAGTTCTTCAGACTTACAAGCTGCAGTTAATAGTAAATCAACCAAGAGGCTGCCATCATGTGATTTGAGTTGGAGGTCAAGGAAGCCTTGAATAAGTGAGAGAAAGTCTTGTTTTAAGTGTATTTCAACTAGATTACGTATAAAGTCAAACATGCAGTCCCAGAAGTGAAAGACGGTGCTACAGTAGAAACGGGCATATGAAAGATCCCTGATCGCTGTGTTACAGTTCTAACAAGTTGGTTTTTCTATAAGGGAGATTTTGTGTAATCATGAAGGGGTCCACAATGTCCTATGCAGGAGCCAGAATTTTGCAAAATATAGAGGTTCAATGATGAATTAGTCAGAGATGATTCCTAAAGAGAAGTCATTGAACGAATCCCACAAGTTTCAGCTACATTAAACCTTTAAAACCCATCTCTATTGCCAGGTTCTAAATTAACACCTTCTGGGCACCATAGCATCTTCCCAAGCCTGGGTACCCACCAGTGAATTTGCCACAGACAGAGCTATGTATGACACATTTTTATTTGTCTAGCATTTACATCACAGCTCTACTTAGTCCTTCAGGAGCCAAAAGGGTTCCATCATTCATACTTACCCAACACTACAGGCACTAATAATTTTAAGCTTTTATGTATTTCCTATTATTGGTATTATACCATATGGGATTCTGTTATCCCTGTATAAACAGCAGTCACTAATTTCTTTACAATACAATCAGTGCCTTGTGACGCACCAAGTTGCTGATTAAAAAAGAAAAAGCATCAGAGCTTGATTATTATAAGTTTATTACAATTGAGTTCTGAAGTCAGGAAGCCTGCTGCCAGATCCAGCAGCTGCTGAGAAAGGCTGGTCAGGGGAATTAACTGAAGCAGCTGTTTAAAGCAATAAAACGGACATTGCTTTTCTTCCTTCTGCTCTATTTTAATAGATTACAATAATAAGCAGAGAGAATATGTTTATTTTTGCAGTCCTTAGATAGAGAAAAGTTAAACTCTTTCTCCATGTTTCTACATATTCTGAGCTCCTGCAGCTTTACTTTTTAAACTGACTTGTTTTGAGCTGATTCCAATATCAGTTTGCAACAAATATCTAACAGGATTTTGAGGTGTTTGATTTTGAACTAGAGGAGTTATTTGTATTCTTCACATCTGCAAACATGCTCGCTCTTTCATACGAAAGAGCACCACACCAAGGTTTTAAGCGGTTTGAGGGAAAAGTGAGGATGTGCCCATGTATTATATAGTATAAAGTACCCTCTGGCATACATGATAAGGATATTTCAGTCAACTCAGAGTGTCAAAATCTTATAAAGGAACCCCGCCTTTGGCCTCATTCCTCAATATAGTTAAGGAACTCTTCGCTGACTTGAAATAGCCTTATAATGTACGACAGGGGGTACATAATTCCCTTAAACCCCATGCTTCTATAGCTTACTGTACACTCTGGTTAAATTGTTCTACCTTATGATCGATCTATCATTTTTTATCGGTTCTAACTCACAGTATGTATATATTATGTTTCATGTGGAGCTCCCTCATACCAAAAGGTCAAGAAGTACTACATAGGAATGTCAAATACGTAAACAAATTCAGTAGAAAGTGCACAAAATAATTTTCTTCTTAGTGCCCCTGTTGAAATTAGGAACCAGTTATATTTTTACTGTGCACAGTCAGAAGGGAGTTACCTACTGTGCAGATGATGGTCAGGCGTTTTTAACAGTGGGCCTTCATGTAGTAAATGTCACGCAGATGTTCGTTCTTACACTTTAGGTAAGAGCCATCTCTATGATCAAGAGGCCTGTGATAAACTGGGTTACTAGGTGAGGGAGTTGAAATCCTACTGAAGCAGCAACCACAAGCCTTGTCAGGATGAAGCACAAGCAAACCTCAAATTAACCTCTGGTCAACCCTCTGGTAGCTTGGCACAGAGCAGTCAGGCTTAATTTAGAGGCAATGTGCAAAGTATTTATGCAACACTTCCAACAGTAATAAAGTGAAAATACAATACAAGAAAAATCCCACACCAATTCAGAAAACTTAAGACCAAAACAACAAAAATCCAATCAGTATGGAACCGGAGATATGCAATCGTAAATATTTCAGTGAAAACAGCTCCAAAAAGCACAAAGCACCAACTGTTCATATCTGGTAGAGCAAGGCTGATATAAAGTCACAAGTTCAGGCTGACCACGTTGGAGCATGGATTGACTACAGGGACCCAGTTAGGCTCACTGAAAAAGGGTCCCTTAAATCCTGGCTGTGGAGCATTGCAAGGCACCGTTACGAGGGTGCACCATGCAGTGGAGGTGATGTGTTGGTTCTGAGGTGCTGCAAAACTGGGATGCGTGGTCCTGTGTCATCATTGAAATTTCTTTGGTGATGGCTTGCAATGCAAAGTATAGCATCGAGGAAACATTGTGCAGTCAAGATGACGCATCAGTTCTGAAGAGCTGTGCGGCAGTAAAGCGAGAACCTGTGTCATTGTCGACACTGCCATGGACAAGAGATTTGCAACGTGAGGGCCTGCATCTGTGAAGCTTCACACCACAGCAACTCTAATGTGGGCAGTGAGGTTGATGTGGAGTCCTTGCTCTGGGAGAACCCTTGCAGCAGAGGTGATGCATCGGTTCTGCTTGGGTTTGCATTGCGGAGAAGAGGTGATGTGTCAGTTCTGCTGGATCCACAGATCAGTTAAGCAAGCACATTCAGGCCACCTTCCAGGGCCACTTCTAATGGTCCAGAACTTGGGTAACACCACTTGGCAGAGTAGAACTCATACATAGCAGAGTACAGGTTCTGGGTTCAAGATTGTTGGAGCCTTCTGTCCCTGAGGTTCTAGTCAGGAGTTCTACCAACTAGCCCTTGAAGTTACTTTGGGGACCAGGATTCAGCAGATTCAGATCCATTCCTTCTCACCTAGTCAAGAGGGCAGCAGGAAGCAGGACAGAACAGCGGAGCAGCAGTCCTTTAGAGCAACAGTCCAGCAGAGTGCCAGTTCTTTCAGCAGCACAGTAGTCCTTCTTCCTTACTGAGTATCTATAGGTTCAGAAGTGTACTGAAGGGTTGGTGTCTGGGGTATAATATTTATACCTGAGCCTTCCTTTAAATGGAAGAGAAGCTTCTAGGCATTTGCCTTTGAAGCTCACAGACATCCTTCCTTCCCTGTCCTGGCTCCAGATTAACTACATGACATATGCAGCCTTTTGTGTGGAGACAGGAAACAGCTGATTCAAGTGTAAGATGAGTGGTGCCCAGCTCATCCCTCCCAGTGATAGCCTATCCAGAAGCACCAAAGCTCTCTATTGTGTGTTGCTGTCTCAAAGGATCATACAAAGTCAGACTCTCAGCTACACACAGTCATGTGACCCAGAGACAGGCTACATGCACTAACTTGCTAAGGCAGGAAAATGGCAACTTTGTCAAAGTGGCATTTTCAAAATTGCAATTTAAAATCTGAGCGATTAGTTTTTATTACCATTCCAAAGACACCACACATGATCTGGTTACCTCCTCCCATTTGGAAATGATCACTTATTAGATGTAATAAAGTAACTGCAAGGTTTGCCTATGGTTGAGGTAAATCTTGCAGTAGTGGGATGACTTATATTCATTAAAAAGAAAGGTTTGAGCCTGGCAGGTCGAAATGACAGTTTGAAACTGCACCGACAGGCTGCAATGGCAGACTTGGGACATTTTTATATGGCTACTTAAGTGGTTGGCACAATCAGTGCTGCAGGCCTACTACCAGCATTTAATTTATGTGCTTTGAGCACATATAGTGCCACTTTACTAAGGACTTACAAGTAAATTAAATATGCCAATTGGGTATAATCCATTCCTACCATGTTCTAAGGAGAACGCACAAGCACTTTAGCTCTGGTAGTGGTAAAGTGGGCAGATTCTTAAAGCCAGCAAAAATGAAGTCAGCAAACAGGAGAGTTGAAGGCAAAAGTTAGGGGGTAAACAATGCCAAAGATGCGAGGTATAACAAAGCTTTACATGGCAGAGACTATTATATATTTTACTATTTATATAGTACAAACCTTAATAAAAGGTAGTGGAGATCTTTACAGTAATGAAAGAAGGTAAATTATTGAAATTAGTAAAGAACACAGGAATCCATTCTACATATGTGTGTTAGCATTGGTTCAGGGCTTACAAGAGATATTTCAATATTCAATTCAAAGCAAAAGTGTATTTGGGACTCACTTTGGGCCTGATTTAGATATAAGCTGATGGGTTACTCCATCACAACTGTGATGGATATCCTGTCCACCGAAATCTAAATCCCATTATTCCTTATAAGATGTGGATTTCGACCGACAGGATAGCTGTCACCATTGTGCTGGAGTAATGGGTCCGCCAATTTCTAAATAAGGTCCTTAATATCATTGATATCCATTGGGAAAAAGTTCCACAGTATGGAAGTAAAGCATGAGAACGCTGATTCAAAGGTTTCTTCATTATCCCATTAGAGCTATCCATGATCCAAAGATCTAAACCCACTGTGCAGAGCCCAAACCTGAAATGTTTCCTCATGTCATACAAAGATGCAGCTTTGAGGCATGGGGAATCAGGTTCCAAAAGACAATAGAGAGAGTTAAAATAAGTAGTAGGTAATTAGGTATATTTTCAGATCAAAGCTGGGTCAAAGGGAGTTCAAAGTAGCACCAGGCGGGAGTGCTGCCCAAAGGAAGCCATGTCAAGACCAGTTGTAAAGGCTTCAGGAATAGAAGGAGCATGCAACCATCATGGAGATGGAAATTGACAGCGATGTGACTCATTTAGCAATGTCTAAGCCATGTAGCAGGTGATATGTTTTAAAATAATTTGTTCTGTAGACCTTAGTGCTCCTTCCCACAACCCAGATTTGTCCATCCTCCAATCAAACATTTACAAACATACATAGTGATATTGTGTTTTCTGTCCTTAGGGGGGCCACCTCGCTGAAGATCATTAAGTGATCTAATTAGGTCATTGGAAGCAGAACAAGAGCACCCAGAACTAATTACATGATCATACAAAATCCCAGGTCTGAAAACACTATCTGTAATTACCTGGAAGAGTTGGTCGCCCTATTATGTATTCACATTCAATTTTTCCCTTGACCTTTAGCACAGTTTATCCTTGTCCTTCCCTGTAAATCTCCTGTTGGTTTTAGTTTAGTGCTAAGTTAAATGGTTAACTCACCTAACTTGTTCATATCACACTGGGTAATGGAGTGAGGCATTGGATAAAATACACCTATTAATATTGATTTTTTTTAAAATTTAAGGTACACCTAATAATATGGCTGGTACACGTGAGCTGCAAGCTCTTGTATAGTAGAGAATTACATTTAAAGCAAAAATAATATAGTTGGTAATATTTATCCAGTTTCCATGTTTCTGCATTGTTGATTCTGATCAAACACAAGATTAGACTGACTGTCCACAGTCAAGAGTATCAGTGAAGTTCAGCTAATAATTAAGATATGTGAAGAACTCGTTGGGTAGTTAGTTCAGGTTCCAGTGGGCAGGTGTTTAGAGGCATTGTTCCGAAAGCAAAAAGGCCTGATGAAGCATATTGAGGTTTTTGCTGTCTTTGACTATTAGTGAACATCTCTGTACTTGGATTTATGTGTGTGTGAAGTCAATGTGTGCTTATGTCAAGATGGACACAAACGGCCTCATGTAGGGGGCTAAAGCATTCTTCTAGGTGAGTGACACCGAAGTGAAACTAGGTTTAATTCTATATGAAGTAATGGTACATTTTAAGAAGCAAAGGCGGGAAGGTAAACCCAAGAGCAATATTTAAAATGCAATACTGGCCAGTAGAATATCGAACAAAAGCATCAGAGCGGTCTTACTGTGGCCTTTCCAAGCACACAGATAATAGCTGGATCTTGTCAGCTACACTGGCGCAGAGACGTAAAACGTTGTGAACGCTATGAGCTTTCAATACCAACATGCAGATTTATGTCGAAAAAATGATGTATCAACTATAATTCACCTCTTCCCACGTAGAGCAGCACAGCTGTTCATATTGTCCAATGACGTAAGGATATTGTAGATTTATTTGGAGTTTCTCTCTCCACCAATGACAACTCATTAGCTTCTACTTTGATTCCTGTTTATTTTCAGAGTCCAAGGACAAGACAGCCCAGACAGTTTCTTAGCAGACCAAATGCTTGTCCAAACCTAACCTTCCCACTCACTGTGTAAGCCGTCATCCTCTCACACATTGACAAATGTTATGCCATGTTTGGAGGCCTTCCAGACTCCACCTTCCATGTATCTATCTTCTTCAATTCCAGTCAGTGCAAGTACGACCACATCATCTCAACTACTAAGGCTTGTATCATGAACAATTGGGCTTGCTACGGGCAGAGTTGTGCACCTGTTTTCATGTGGTCTGCACTATCTAACCAGAAGTGCATACAGTTAGAGACTTATTTATGAAGGGGCTGCATCACTTTTGCACCATGCAACGGTGCAAAAGCGGTATAATTCTTAAAATGTGATTTATCAATCCACGAAAAGCCATCCTTCAGGGTCCAGAGTGGCTTGATAAATCTGGAGTAACACAATGCAAAGCAAATTGTTGCATTGTATTACTCTGCCCCCACGGAGGCGTTCGATGAGTGATGCGTGGGTTTAGCCACACAACACCCATGGATTGAGAAGCATTCCCAGATTTACAATAAGTAGTAGACCTTGGAATGTGCCAAGCCTGCCCCACTTTCCAATTGAGGCTTAATGAGGAGAAATATCTTTATTTCTCCTCGTTTTTCCTCTTTCTATGTGTGCTGCATATCTTTATTTTTCCTAGTTTTTTTCGTCTTTCTATATGTGCTGCATTCTGCAGCACACATAGAAGGAGGGGAATGCCTCAGGGGATTGTTTTAATGTAGGAAGGTGCACCTTCTTGCACAAAAGCAATCCTGTTTGTAATGCGAGCACCCTTGCACCATGAAGCAAGGGTGCCCGCATTGGCGCTAGGCAACCAAAAAATACACCAGTGATGGGACATGACAAGAATGTGCTATATATTGTTAAGTACTGTGCATTCCTGCCTTTTCCCTATCACGCAGTGCAGCCCAGCAAGGTGATCTGCAGCCAGTCCCCACGTAGCCCCACTTGGGGTTGGTGAGTGACCATGTAACTTGATGTATTTGTTTTTACATTGGGCTCCGGATCTGTAGATCCGTCACAAATTTACACACCTTGGAAGTGCAGGTATACAAATGTATTTTTCCTTTAGTAACTCTGAAACTACTGAATGGATTTGCATCAAATAACAAAAAGGGCTCTTTCTGGACCTAGAGCTAGCTTTCTTGCAATTGTGGTGTAATTCCTTTCAGAGGATCGGGTTGTAGTCTTGTCTAAAATCCCTAAAGGAAATTGCATGGGGAAACTGCGTTTTGGGACCATATTTTTTTCTCAGCCCCTGACTGATGAATCATCCAGAAACTTTCAAGACCACAACTAAAGTGAGTGGTGTACAATTTTGAAAAATTCGCGTAGATTTGTCAAATGGTGCCAAAGTTTTTGACAAAACAAAAAACCTTTTTCCTATGGAAACTAGGTCCTAACTATAAATATCGACCGGAGATCACCACTAGGTAATGTACATAAGTATATTTAAATATTCACTAAAAAAACCAAAGGTTGCAGGGATGTTATAGTTAGGTTCTGAATTTCCTTGCATACAACCATAGAAATTCAGCAGCTATAGTTATTGTTAAGTCAAGTAACTGTAACTTGCGCCCTAAGGTAACTATAACTTGCACCAGTGCCATGCACAGAAAATTACTCCACAAATTACATCAGAAATGACAACGTCTATGGCATAATCAATATTACTACTGCAACATTTGCAATCAAATTATTGATGAGAAAACTGTGCATGGGTGGGGGCGCAAGTTATATTACCTTAGGGCTTGAGGTATAGTTACTTGACTTAACAATAACTCTGACTGCTGAATCTTTATGGTTTTGTGTGAGGATATTCAGAACCTAACTAAAACTTCCCAGTAACCTTTGTTTTTCTCAGTGAGTTTTTATGTTTTTTTTAGCATGCGCAGATGTAAATATGAGCAGCGCCACCCATGACCTTTGGACGTGGGAAGCAGGTGTTGGCCACAGGGCCCTACCTATAGCCAGGCCCGTCAGCCAACCCTCCTGCATGCACCCAAACCCAAGCTGCACAAGGCCTTCGGCAGCATGAGGTTGGATGCAGTGGGTGTTTTAATAAAAAAAAGAATTCTCTGGAACTATGGCTCCACCTTTGGAACTACAGGTCCTGATCCTCAGTTCCACACTTGGATCTGCGGTTCCAGAGATAGGACCAAAAAAAATAATGTTGCCATTTTTTGTCTATCAGGGACCCCTGTATCTGTCCTGGGGGTCAAGAAACCTGTATCCTGACCCCTTATGTATTTTTGTACTCTACTTTTCCCAACTCCAAACTGATGTAACAAACAAAATGGCATTGACTTTTCTGTCAGGTTGCAACCAGCCAATCAGGGCCTGGCTTTTCTTCTGGATTCATAAATCCAAAGCCGGAACCACAGAGGATTGATGTCCCTATTCATCTATATTTTATGGCCCAAATCACAAAAAAATTAAGCTGCGGAACAGAATCTAGCTTTGTGCCAAATTGGGTGTAATTTCATTCAGTGGTTTGGGCTGTAGGTGTGTCTAAAAGTCCTATGGAACAAATAATGTGGAAAACCTGTTTTGGGACTTCCCCTTATTCTCAGCCCCCACTTGTGGATCACCCCAAAACTTTCAACACAGGAGTTGAGCTTAGCAAAGTGTACGTTTTGGAAATTTTATAAATATTCGTCAAGTGGCGCCAAAGTTATGGGAAAAACAAAAAAAACACTTATTGTATAGAAACTAGGTACATAACTATAACTACCTGGTGGTGAGCGACACTATGTAACATATATAATACGTACTTGGGAAATACATTTTAGTCATAATGGCATGCGTGGTAAAGATATGCATGGTAAAAAGAAAGTGTGGTAAAGACGTGTTCCATCATACAACCGTCCATCTGATCGTACATCACCACCTCACTACTCTCAGCTGTCTGTTCTATGTGTAAATCTATCTGAATACATCTACCTGCACTGCTATCTTACTTTAGGACCTTTTGGAAATGATTGCCTGTGCTTTTGTAAATTGCACAATCCTGCAAGTAATATTTGTGATATGTATGATGCTTTGCTAACTAGCAAGGTTAGGCTTGTGATATATAAACCCTCCCATCAAAGGTGTTTGAAAAAAATAATTGTCCTCTTCCCAAATCTTAGATCACAACAACATGGGTGGATGAATGTCCCGGTGATGAATTATCATTGGATTGTGAAACCTAACGCAACATCATTCTTTACATAGCACCTGTAAAGTAATACTAACAATTTACCATTATAAGAGTAAATGGGTGTAATTACTTGTGCAGAAATTGCTACATTCAGTTGGTAGAAAAAGACCTTCAATCTCAAAGTGCTTTGATCCAGATCTTGGATGACCATTTATCTATTATTTATTCGGAGGTGATCTCATTAGTGCTTTGTGCATCCAAAGACTCTCCAGGATGACAGCAAAAGTTGTCTAGTACAGAACATAATTAGGTGAAAAATGGAAACATTGTATAAGGACCCCAAAAGTGTACCCTGCTGAGCTCCATAAGAAAATGATGGCAATGCTATGCATAACTTGAACATAACAATACATTTTGTAAGCGATCTATACCAATATCATGGTGCAATATTCTGTACAGAGAAAATGATCAAATAGTTGGGTGCTGATAAATGGAAAAACAGTGGAAAGTTAATGGTGCAGTGCTCGTGTGTTAAAAATAGTGAATTAAAAAACAATGATGAAGAAGAGAAAACAAAAGTGTAGTTTTTGACTGGAAATTTCAAAGAGCAGTATTTAGGAAGTCAATAATCGCAGCCAAGTCCATTACTTCCAGAACATTTAAAAATCCTAAAAATCTTCATGATTCGACCCACAGAAAAATTATTTGAAAATGGTTATCATCGGTATCAGATGTCAATGACAGGGACAGTGGCACACTGCACGAAACCAAAAAAATGGTATACGAGTCTGACTAACTGACCCATAACTAGGGGAGCACAATTTGTTCACCCACTAAAATAAAGAAAGAGCTTGTAAAATCCATCCCTAGGGACTTGTTTATGAGGAATTGGCATAGGGTAGCACCACAAGTCTTCATACGGTGCTGCCGTTTGATAATGCGAAAGGGCAGGAATGGACTGTATTTGTGAAATGCATTCCTGTCCTCTCCCTCGTGCCTGTGCACAACTGCTTAGTTGCTTAGCTGCTTACTATGCCACCAGATTCAAGCTAGCCTGGCCGAACAGGGGTGATACCCCGAAACCCGTCCCAGGATGCTTGTTTCTGGTCCAGTGAGGACCTGGTCTGGCAGTTCGGGCTGGACTGTTCTCACGGGGGACAGGGTCAAGAATGTTTGCATATGGCTGGGTCCAAACTGGAATGGCATGGTGAGTAAAAAACTGATGGATTAATCCCAGATCTGTGACTGGGGGTGAATGTTTGATTTGTTCTGCATTCCGTCCATCAACTGTTCTTTTTGCATTTGTCATCCCAAGTGGGAAGGGTATGCCCAGATGTGGGTCCCGTGCTCACTATGCCACCAGATTCATGCTAGCCTGGCTGAAGAGGGGTGGTACCCCGAAACCGGTCCCACAATGCTTGTTTCTGGTCCAGTGAGGACCTGGTCTGGCAGTTCGGGCTGGACTGTTCCCACGGGGAACAGGGTTAAGACTGATTTGCATATGGCTGGGTCCAAACTGGAATGGCATGGTGAGCAAAAAAACTGATGGATTAAACCCAGATCTGTGACTGGGGGTGAATGTTTTATTTGTTCTGCATTCCGTCCATCAATTGTTCTTTTTGCATTTGTCGCCCCAATTGGGAAGGGTATGCCCAGACGTGGGTCCCGTCCTCACTATGCCACCAGATTCAAGCTAGCCTGGCTGAAGAGGGGTGATACCCCGAAACCGGTCGCAGGATGCTTGATTCAGGTCCAGGGAGGACCTGGTCTGGCAGTTCGGGCTGGACTGTTCCCACGGGGAACAGGGTCAAGACTGATTTGCATATGGTTGGGTCCAAACTGGAATGGCATTGTGAGCAGAAAAACTGATGGATTAAACCCAGATCTGTGACTGGGGGTGAATGTTTGATTTGTTCATCATTCGGTCCATCAACTGTTCTTTTTGCATTTTTTGTAGCTGCTTAGCACCAGCGCAGGCACCCTTGCACATCCTGCAAGGGTGTGTGTGTTGCACTCCATATTGTTTTAGTGCATGAAAGGACACCTTCCTGCACAAACATAATCCAAATTGATGTTTTCATCTTTCTATGTGTGCTGCAGAATGCAGCACACATAGAAAGGGGAGAATCAAGGAGAAATACAAATATTTCTCCAGTTACACCTCCCCTCGGGAGGCATGAGGTTTTGTTGCTTCCCCAGGTTTACCAGATTAAGCAAATCTGGGACATCATCAAAACCCATGGGTATGGCATGGGAACACCCATCGCACCACCCTGTTCATTTGGTGCCAGAAAGAGTTATCACTCAGCCAAGGAACTTAACCTTATCTGTGAGGAGGTCAGCCATGGGTTCTTTGTTAAGTCAGAACCCGATGCTGAAACAAGCAGTTTGTTTCTTCCAAGAACAAGTCATGATATTGATTCACACACAGAATGTTCAAATGTGGTGTTTCAATACAGATGTCTTGAAGGAAAGTCCACACGGGAAGGAATAAACAGGATACGTTTATTGAGAAGCAGGAACAGATGTGTCCATAAGAAAAGGGGCACAGAGGATAACTGCCTTCACAGAACATAGAACATCATGACACCATGTCAATGATGTCATGATGTTCCATACCACTACCAGATGTTGTCAATCAAGATCACCACATGTCTGTAATTTTGACATGCTGTGTGAAACTCCACAAGGGGGTCAATGTATGCAAGAGAAGCAACACAAATCACAACACACAGACTGCACTGCCTTTCATATGTACTGCCTTTCTTAATGAAAACAACACACTGGAGCAATGATGTCTAAGTGACATGGAATCACAGTGTCACCCTCTCTCTAAGGGACAAATGTATGGGATTGTAACGTAATGCAGAGCAGCAAGGCAACCTACTGCACTGCAGTGCTTTACATGGAAAGGGCATGAATGGGCCGTATTTGTTGCAAAACTGTACATTCCTGTCCTTTCCCCAGCGCTGGTGCAGAATGGGCTGCCTAGCACCCTTGCACCATGGTGCATGCAGGACTGATTTTATTCAATCCTGAGAAGCATATTCTTCTTTCTGTGTGTGCTGCTGAATGCAGCACACATAGAATGAGGACTTAACAAGGCAAAATGAGGATATTTCTCCTCGTTACACCTTCTTTTTGGTGCATTGCCAGGTCTACCACTTCTGGTAAATCTAAGAATGTGTCAAAAACCATGGGAGTTTTGTGGGAAAACCTACACAACACCCACTGAACGACTTCTAAGGGCAGAGTAAGGCAACGCAGGGATTTGAACGGCATTACCTTACTGCGGATTTAAGAAGCCACTCAGCGCCACAAAAAACTGGCCTTGCGAGGCTTCATAAATCACATGTAAAATTTGCGTTGCACATGTACCACGGTGTGCGGTGCATACGTGATGCAATGCAACTCATAAATATGTCCCTATGAATCTGAAGGTAAATTGATTGCTTATTCTAACACTAAGAGCAAATTTGTCAGATTTGTAAAACAGTGACATTTACTCACTGGTCGTCTGATGACAGCTAGTGCTAAATAAAGACCATCGCGTGTATTGGCTGTTCTATAGCACTCCCACAAATGGCCACAAGAGGACATCAGATTCCATCAAATGGCCTAATCAATGTCTTTGGGGAGGACTAAAGCGGCAAAATACAAAGGGCCATATTTATACTTTTTGATGCAAAACTGCGCCAACGCAGTTTTGCGCCAAAAAAATTAGCGCCGGCTAACGCCATTCTGAAGCACCATGCAGGCGGCGTATTTATTCAATGACGTTAGCCGGCGTTAGCCGGCGGCGCTGTCTGGTGTGCGTTGAAAAAAACGACGTACACCAGCCAGCGCCGGCGTAGGGGGAAAATGGCGTAT
The DNA here is from genome assembly GCF_031143425.1 of Pleurodeles waltl. Lineage (NCBI taxonomy): Eukaryota > Metazoa > Chordata > Amphibia > Caudata > Salamandridae > Pleurodeles > Pleurodeles waltl. The sequence goes on along the minus strand of NC_090440.1, from coordinate 1,100,320,669 downwards.
GGGCGTCCACAAATGGTGCAAGTCAGGCTGAGGCAAAAAAATGGCCACAACCCGATTTGCGCCATTTTTTTACGACGCCCATCCCCCATTGAAATGACTCCTGTCTTAGCAAAGACAGGAGTCATGCCCCCTTGCCAATGGCCATGCCCAGGGGACTTCTGTCCCCTGGGCATGGTCATTGGGCATAGTGGCATGTAGGGGGGCACAAATCAGGCCCCCCTATGCCACAAAAAATAAATAAAAATACTTACCTGGACTTACCTTAATGTCCCTGGGGTGGGTCCCTCCATCCTTGGGTGTCCTCCTGGGGTGGGCAAGGGTGGCAGGGGGTGTCCCTGGGGGCAGGGGAGGGCACCTCTGGGCTCATTCTGAGCCCCCAGGTCCCTTAACGCCTGCCCTGACCCAGGCGCTAAAATCCAGCGCTAATGCGGGTTTTTTAGACCCGCCCACTCCCGGGCGTCATTTTTTCCCTGGAGTATAAATACGACGCATATGCATCGGAGTCATTTTTTAAGACGGGAACGCCTACCTTGCATATCATTAACGCAAGGAAGGTGTTCACGCAAAAAAATGACGCTAACTCCATGAACTTTGGCGCTAGACGCGTCTAACGCCAAAGTATAAATATGGAGTTAGTTTTGCGTCGAATTTGGTCGAAAAAAACAACGCAAATTCGGCGCAAACGGAGTATAAATATGCCCCAAAATCTGTGGTCTTTTGCCGACCAACTGCATAGAGTTGCTCCCTTGCACGTCATTTATAGTCATTTATCGCCCTGCATCCTTAGTTGTTTTGACCAATGTAGATAAACACAAAGCCAGACTTAAAGAAATGACTGTAATTAACGGAAATGATTAAGCTGTGTTCAAATTGGAAATGAAAACGATTCCAGCTCTGAACCTCGAAGGTTACTTTATCTATCAAAACAGCTTTTTATCTGTTCATGAGACATTTAGGCTGCGAAACCTACCTATTGCGAAACTCATAATACAATTTGTATTTCCTGCTTTGCCCCCATAATCTAAAATCGTTATTACTCTATGAGTCTAAGGTTAACTGAAGTAACAATATTATGGGCCGTATTTATACTCTGGTTGCGCCGAATTTGCGTCGTTTTTTTCGACGCAAATTCGACGCTAAACTAACGCCAACTAACGCCATATTTATACTCTGGCGTTAGACGCTTCGGGCGCCAAAGTGCCCGGAGTGTGCGTCATTTTTTAGCGTGAACCCCTTCCTTGCGTTAATGATATGCAAGGGAGGCGTTCCCGTCTTAAAAAATGACTCCCAGGCCTTTACGTGGTATTTATACTCCCGGGCAAAAATGACGCCCGGGAGTGGGCGTGGCCAAAAACGGCGCTTTTGCGCCGCTTTTTAACGCCTGGGTCAGGGATGGCGTTAAGGGACAAGTGGGCTCAAAATGAGCCCAGAGTGCCCTCCCCTGCCCCCAGGGACCCCCCCTGCCACCCTTGCCCACCCCAGGAGGACACCCAAGGACGGAGGGACCCATCCCATGGACATTAAGGTAAGTTCAGGTAAGTATTTTTTTTTTTTGTGGCATAGGGGTGCCTGATTTGTGCCCCCCTACATGCCACTATGCCCAATGACCATGCCCAGGGGACAGAAGTCCCCTGGGCATGGCCATTGGGCAAGGGGGCATGACTCCTATCTTTACAATGATAGGAGTCATGTTGATGGGGGATGGGCGTCGAAAATAAATGGCGCAAGTCGGGTTACGATGATTTTTTCGACGTAACCTGACTTGCCCCATTTTAAGACGCCCATGCGCCATTTTCCCCCTACGCCGGCGCTGCCTGGTGTACGTGGTTTTTCTCGCGCACACCAGGCAGCGCCGGTCTGCTTGCGCCGGCTAACGCCATTCAATAAATACGGCGCCCGCATGGCGCTTCAGAATGGCGTTAGCCGGCGCAAAACTTTTTGACGCTAAACTGCGTTAGCGCAGTTTAGCGTCAAAAAGTATAAATATGGGCCTATATCTGTATTACATAGTCTGGTTCACCGAATTTTATTTTCAAGTTGGCAATGTACTCCTTGTACATTAACACCAATGATTTTACCAGAATTGTGGGATTTTTAGAATTCACAAAAAATCCCATAATAAAGTTGCAAACCTGTACAAGGTGCCTATTTTTATGACTCATTGTGGTCGGGAGCAGCCGTTTTGCCGGCATCCCATCTGCAAGTGAGAGCTTACCGGAAATGAGTATTAAAGCATATAACTTGTTTTTTCAAACTTTTTTTCCAGCACAATTCTTTTTTTTTTCCTGGAAGAGAAATCCATGTTTAATTAACAGTACCATCATTTGTACACACTTACTCCCACCTGTTACAGCTTTTTATGATGCTATTAGAGGAGTATAACAATGTCTGTTATCAAGAAATTTATATTAATGCAGTATAATGCTTTAGTTTCTCTTCATATAAAAATAAATATTTGCCTCAATAGGCGTTTACCCACCATCTCCTAAGAAGGATAAGCCTGAATTCACAATAAGTGGGTGATAATTGAATTCCAGCCAACCAGCCTCAACGATGGTCAGCTTTGACTTATGGCTTTAAAACCATTTCTCCTTTTCTTGTCTCCTCTCATATTATGGACATAATACTTCACATTTCATCTGTTAGAGCACAATTGACCCCCCCACACCTTTCACCGGCCAATGCATTACCGTCTTTAGAGACATCTGTGTGATAAAATATGTCATATTTTGCTTCAATGCAACTCATAATATACATTTCACTCCATTTGGATTTCATCAGAGAAAGTTAACAATGCTAGTTTGAAGCAGTTAAAAATTGCATGTTAAGTACTGCAAGTACTAATTGTGCACTCCCTTCTAACCCTGCTGCACTTACTTTCATGTGTTTCTCCGAGATCTTGGTTTTATTTTTGTACTTTATAATTTTAGCAGGACTTTTTTCGTGATGTCCTGTAGTTTTCTTAGATCAAAATATAGGTTGCATTACAGGGCCATCTTTGGCACTGGTGGCCCCCGGTGAGGCAATCTTTTTGGTTGCCCCCAGTGACTTCCTTATCAGCCAATTTGTTCACTGCTACCCTCCAACAGTGCCACTTATCTCTCCATAGCCCCTCTCTCACATGCATTTAATTTGTTTTATAGCACTAGTCATACCTGTGTAGGGTGTCAGAGAGTCAAAAGTCATCCATACTAGTAGCCAGCATATTTTAAGAGTGCTTGGTCTGGAGAAGCAAAAAAGCGGTATTTAAAACGTTCCACAGTGGTTGGGTAGACATTCCATATAGGAATGTATTTCCACCCAAACAAACCTTTTTAGCAACATCAGGATAATGAAAGACTTTGGAATAGCACAGGGCAGATTTAAGAGCGCCTCCTTGCTCATCATTAGCGTTTTGCACTAATGTTGCACAACGAGGGCAAAATCGTCACGCCAAATTTATAAAGAGGCACAATGCATTCATTGTGCCACTTTGTAACCCTTTGCGCTACATTATGCCTTCACCAGCTATAATGTATGCACAAGGGGCGTTCCCTCATTGGGGGAGGGGGCGAAAAAATGGCGCAAAAAAATCTAAGAGATTTCTTTGCATCACTTTTTTCATCACTTTTAACGCCTCAACAGAGCAGGTGTTAAAAGGAGGCACGCCGTTGTTTACAATGGGCCTCAATGGACTTTGCAGGATTAGCGTCAACTTTATTGACACTAATCCTGCAAAGCTCTGAACTAGTGTCTACATTTTTTTTATGCTAGTTCCACCAACTACAGCCATGGTGTACCGTATCTTAAATACAGCGCACACATGGTGGCATTAGGGGGACACTAAGGGGCACACGAAAAGTGGCGCTGCAGTGGGTGCAGCGCCACTTTTCTTAAATCAGGACCATATTGTTCTAACTTATATCATGCAGTTTGCATGCAGCTCTTTGGTGCCAATTAATAGCTCACTGTGGTGTTTTTGGATTGAAACTTATGAACTGCAAGTAACCAAAGAATCTCTGTGACAAAAGCAGTAACCCACTAAGCTATCCACATAAGATACAGTTCTGTGATTTGCATGGTATATGTTCTTTGCAGCAGACACATGCGGACACATGAAAGCTCTGCACTACTTTATGATGAGTCAAATTTTCCATGTAACAAAACTCCAATTGCTCTCCAGCAGGAACATTAATCACCAGAGTTATATTGACATTATTATTGTTGCTCAAAAATGGCTGGACACACAAGGAACTCTAAAGCAGGTGATTTTAAACCAGTAAGTTATTTCTATTATTTCCAAATATAGCTCCCTCAGATCAGTGGCTCCAATGCTCTAAAGCTGGCTCTGTTTTGTCACTTGTTCTGGTGTTCAAAGCTCATGGAATGTCACTTTCTGCCCCATTATTAGGTTGCAAGGGGACTTCTTTTACCCTTAGGTTTTGGGGATAAAATCACAGGGGTGCAAGAAATGGAAGGAAATTTGTTTATCAAGCGGTGAAGGTGAAAGTAGGAACTAATAGCTGACCAGGTAAAAATTATCACACAAACTCCTCTCCCGCAATGAAACAGTTAGTGTTGAAAGTAAGACTGTTCCTTTCAGCGAGTTTGGACTGGTATTCCCCAAGAAAATGTTTGATGCTAAACTTCATTTTACAGCAAAAAGGCCACTAGAGATTCTTACACACATCTCTGAAGGTAAACTAGTGCATAAATCCAATACATAAAAGTCTGAAACAGTCCCCAAACACTCAGGGCCTGATTACAACACTGGCGGATGGGCTAATCTGTCACAAAAGTGCCGGATATCCTGTCCGCCATATTACAAGTTCCATTATATCCTATGGAACTTGTAAAATGTCGGGCGGAATACCCGGCACTTTTGTGATGATGTAGCCCATCCGTCAAGATCGTAATCAGGCCCTCAATATCTCCACAGCAGTGAATTGTGCATGTTCCTGTTGTAAAAACACAAGAATTAGTAAAATCAACAAGACAAGAATGAGACCATTATGATACCATTTGTTATCAGGTGTTTTACTCTTATCCAGCCATCTCCATGAATAAGAAATTTCTTATGCACATTCAGTACAGTCCCCATTCCTGAAATGGTCTTGGCCAGTGTTAGAGAGCAAACATTATTAATAAAAATGTACCCCTAGAACATAATGTGTAATAACGAGTATTAAAAGGCCTAACTGAAAAACGTGCAGCTTTCAAAGAGACTGACATGGTCTCCACCATAACGAAGTGCTATGTGAAATAATAAATACTAATGAAAATTTATTTTGATTAATTATAACTACATGCATTGACAAAATATGAATACTGTTGGACTACAAAACAAATGGTTGGAAAATATTATGAAATGTTTTATACTTCCTGTTTAGCATTAGTCGAAAGGGCAACTCTTTAGTATTTTTCCAGAAGCACAATGTTTAATTGACTTGTTGATTTTACTTATTAGACATCCTCGCAGTGGAAAGCTACTGCTTTCCCTGTCCTCCATGAACCGCATTTCCTTGTGATAAGAATTGTGGGGGTCATTCTGACTCCCGCCGGCCGCGGTAACCGCAGGGCCGACGGGAGCCGCCGAATGACCGCGGCGGCCATTCTGAGTTTCCCGCTGGGCTGGCGGGCGACCGCCAGAAGGCCGCCCGCCAGCCCAGCGGGAAACCCCCTTCCATGAGGATGCCGGCTCCGAATGGAGCCGGCGGAGTGGAAGGGGTGCGACGGGTGCAGTTGCACCCGTCGCGATTTTCAGTGTCTGCTTGGCAGACACTGAAAATCTTGGTGGGGCCCTGTTAGGGGGCCCCTGCAGTGCCCATGCCATTGGCATGGGCACTGCAGGGGCCCCCAGGGGCCCCACGACACCCGTTACCGCCAGCCAGGTTCTGGCGGTCAAAACCGGCAGAACCAGGCTGGCGGTAAGGGGGTCGGAATCCCCATGGCGGCGCTGCCTGCAGCGCCGCCATGGAGGATTCCCCAGGGCAGCGGGAAACCGGCGGGGCACCGCCGGTTTCCCGTTTCTGACCGCGGCTGTACCGCCGCGGTCAGAATGCCCATGGGAGCACCGCCAGCCTGTTGGTGGTGCTCCCGCGGTCGTTGGCCCTGGCGGTCCATGACCGCCAGGGTCAGAATGACCCCCTGTATGTTTTAACAGTGGGCTTTAGTTTTTGGCAGGAAACAATGTGTCATGTTTCTGTGTCATTTTAAATTGTAATATTCTATGGAAGCTGTAGACCGGAGATGAGCGTGAAAGTGACACTATCTTAGAAGGAACAAAGAAAAGATATAACTGAAGCATAGATGAGGTTTCATTAGCTGCACACTAACCCACATCATAGTCTGCCCAATAGAAGCGTAGCTAGTAAATGTTTGAGACTTTAATATAGCAAGCTTTAGGAGATGCAAGGTTAGTTTTTCTTTCAGCTCCATGCAGTTCAGTTTTTCCATTCAGCTCTTTGCAGTCTGCTCATGTTTAACTGTTCAGTTACTTTAGGTCCAGGTTTACTGAACTGTTTTCCCTTTCATGTTCCTGATGCAGACTGAAAACCTGCTGTTTCTGTGTTCTGCTGATGAAGGTTCTCTAAGCTGCTATCTCATTCAGGAGAGGTATAATTAATGTGCATTTATTTTTCCTTTTGCAGGTTTTCCCTTTTAGAAATCCGCCCCCATGTCTTTGATTAGTGCCATAGTAAGATGTTTTCCTAATTCATTTTTGTCTTATTTTGATTTTTGCATGAAGCCCAAGCATGCTTTCTGAATTAGATTTTAGTAGCTAGGATGTCTGGCCCAGCATTTGATTTGAATGTATATTAAGTGATTGTGATCAACTGCACAAACTAAATGTATGCTGTTTCTATCATTCACTTAATTCTGTTGTTATTCTGTGTTGTACTGAATTGGTGTGGTGATTCATAGCCACATAGACCATGGTGTTTTTAAATTACTGACTCCTCATTGCATATTGTTATTTTTTTATGGCTATTGATTCTCAATGTTTATTTGGATTATCTTATACTACTGTCACTGTCACAAGATTTGAGTCAACCTCTGAGGCTAGTAGATGTCACTTTCCTTTTACGTGTCATGTTATCATAATAATATAAAATAATATAAGGTCACACGCCCAAAGATGTTGGTAGCAGAGATGATGGTTTCATCTCAATAGGAGAGAATCACCCTGGTTTTGATGGTTTCATCTCAATAGGAGAGAATCATCCAGAATTTGAGAGATTTATTTTTGCCAATGCTTTTTGAAAAATCTGTTTTTTGGAAATTTGGGTTTGCCAATGCTTGTTTAGATGAGATTTGGTATGTTCTCAGTTTTTCCAGTGTTGCTTGAGTTCTGAGTAGGGTTTGCACTTGCAATGCTTTGGCAGGAGAATTGTGATGTATGAGAGAAGTAGGGTGTTTGCATACTCCAACATAGTTTTGTAGGGAACTTGCGTACTCCAATGGGTGAGTGTAGGATAGTCATTGTACTTCAAGTGAATGTGGTGCTTTGTTCTAAAAAATTAACCATGTGGTTGTTGATGCAAGGGACCCTGCGAGGTCTAAGACTCTGGAGTATTGTACAAGTGAATGAGACACGTGGTTGTTGTTGTTTACCTGTCTGCAGCTGATGTAGTTGCATTCCTAGTGTATGTGTTAATGGAGTGCTAGTTTGACAGGTACTAGGTGATTTCTGAGTGCGCAGGGAGGACCTGGTATTAGTCAAGGGTGAAATTTGCAGGTTGAATTTTACTTGCGTAAGAGAGAAAGCCATAAATCGAAGGAGTTGATGTTAGATCTAAAAACAGCAGTCGAAAATTCCAGAAGGCTTCAGAGTGATTTAGTCCTACCTGTAGTAAGCAGACAAGTTTGTTTTGTTGATTTTTGTGTTCTCAATATTTTCATTTAGTTGTGTGAATCGAGTTTGAAGGACAAGCTGCGAGGCTTTGTCAGCTGCTTTGTGAGCGAGTGTGACGTCACTAGGTACACACTGAGATTGGTCGGTTGGTGAAAAGAGCTGCGAACAGATTGGTGGACAACCGTGAAGAGCTATTTATTCAGAGTAGCAAGAAAAAAGGATTTTGGGATTGAAATACTTCCTGTTTTAAATTTATTTATTTTGTAGTTTAAGTCAATTAAAGGTAAGAATGAAATTTTCCAAAGCAGATGGAGATGCTTTCATTCCTGCCAGGGTAAGAGAAATTGCCCCACCAGAAGGTACGCCCGCATACATAGTAATTGAAGAGAGAGGTCCATCAGCATGTATTTGGTTAAGATAGTGGTGCAAAATAACAGAGAAGGAAAGGAGCTTAGCATTTCCTGCTCGTGGGGGTTTTAATATGAGAATTTTAGAAAATCTGAGAAGAGTACTTTATGAATTAAAGCCTCCTCCGAGATCAGCACAATTTGAAGCCTTAGCTATGTGGGAGCCAGTAGCCAAACAAAAGAAATTAAAATTTGAGAGACGAATGAAAAAAGCTGAGAAAACATTGCTAAAAGACAAATGGGATAATGAGAAGAAATTTTGGAGAACCGAATCCTTACAAGGTACTATAATGTTTCCTGCAATTTCCCAAAGAAAGGTGACAGTGTCAGACCAAAGACAAGGAAATCACTGACTTATGATATTGATTCAGATAATGATGAATTCATAACACAATTATTGAGAAATTGTCTTCCACCATATACAGCACAAGAGGCAAGCCCAGGTACTATTGCTAGTCCAAATGCACCACCTCCAGTTATGGTAACACAAAGTCAGATACAGGTTACAACTAATGTTCCTACTATTACAGTAACTCAGACTCCTGTGATCCAGACTGTAGTTCATCCTGTAGTATATTCTGCAACAGGAAATGTTGTTAGTTCTGCACCAGGTATTACAGTAGCCGTGGCACAACAGATTTTCCAGAAGCCAATGATGGTTCAGGTGGAGTCTACAACAAACTCAATGACTCCTGGTCAAGGTTTAAGTCAAGCCCAGACAATGCCAAGGTGTGCTCCAGTAACAATATCACAATTGAGTTCCTGAGTATTCACAGGTCAGAGTTCTGGAATGATTTACTCAAGAAGTTAGAATACTTCATCAAGCCCAGAGACATTAAAAGTTCCTATCACAATTGGTCTAGATGTTCCATTGTTTGCTCAGGGAAATAATGAGAGCAATGTGCAGAATTTTTTAAATTCAAATGCAGAAATGGAGAAACTCAATAATACCCCTGCGGAAGCTATGTCTCCAGGAATTATGCCTCTAATAAATCTGACTTTTGACAAAAGAGGTCTTCTTATAGACTTAACCTATTCTAGGATTTTACAAAATTTGGAAAATACAAATCCAAATTCAATTGCAAATTCAGGCCCTCATTACGAGTTTGGAGGTCCGAGGACCGATACGGTGGGGGTGGTGGTCACACTGCCACCAACCCGGCAGAGAAGACGGCCATATTATGACCATGGCAGTGTTCCCAACGGAACACAGCCAATACACCGCCAGTGCCGACGGACCGCTGCAGCTGGCATCAGGCATCTCCAGTTCAGTGGGGACCATGTTACTGCTGAGCATATTACGAGGTTGAACACCACCAGGATTTACGGGGCAGCTGGACTGCCACCAAAACCCTGCTAGAAACGAATAGTATAAAAGGAGACACTCATCTTCAGGAACACAGACACGTCCGGAGCCGCCATGAAACCTGAACTTGAAGTCTTCTCACTGCTCCTGATGGCATTACGATTCAAGAACTGGCGACGAAGACAACAACCGTAAATACACCTACCTAGCACACACTGGAGGAAAAAGCATTAGTACACACCCACACACAACACCCACATCGGGAATGGCAAGCAACGGCCACACACATGCAAACCAACACACACACACCAACATACACACTCACCCACACACTACGATCAACATACACGTGCCATCCCCATACAACCCCACACACACACACGTCACCGCCATTGTCTAACACAAACATACCAACACCACAGACTCACACAACAACATCACTACCGCAAAAGCACAAAGGCATTGGTAAGGAAGAACACTGCACACCTCCACGTGAAAACAAAGACTGACAGCAACAAGTAACAACCACACACAACAATTTAATACCAAAACACTGCCATACAACGTGTCAGATGCCACACCACGTCCACACAACACGTAAAGCACATGACAAATCCATCACCACATACATGCACACACACACAACAGCCACACAATGCCACACAACACCATCACAACACATTATACCAAGTTTGATGCACAAACAAACCACACAACACATGCTGCAACACAATTGCATCACATACACATAACACACACTAAACAAATCGCACATGTACAACACATCCATCATGAAGTAAAGGCCGGGCAAGTATGTCTCCATCAAGACCAACAGGTGGTTGGCCCATTTATACTAGGCTTAAATAGATAATATGAAATAATATGTATAAAATGGCCCAACTGCCCACTCCACAAAGTTGAAGTGCCCCAGGCACATATGGCGCTTGTATTTGCCCCAACTTGACTCCTGACTGCAAAGTGGCCTCTACATGGTAGGGGCATCAAGAGAGCAAGCAGGCACCTCAGGGGCGATGGGGTGGTGGTTGAGCAGGGGATTTGAGTTTGGAAGGGGGGTCCTTGGGTTTGCCTTTGGCTTGTGGGGGGGCTTGGGCTTGGGTTTCGGTAGAGGGTCTTTAGGGTGGTCCTTGGGAGAGGGGAGCTTGGGTTTGGGAGAGGTTGGATATTTGGCAGGGGGCGGGGCATGGGCAACACCAGTGGGGGCAAGGGAGGACTGGGAGGTGGAAGGGCTGGGTTTAAGGAGGGACACATTGCGCTTTGGTGAATCATGGGGTGGGAGAGTGGTAGGGAAGAGAGAAATCTCAAAAAGGAATCTTTTCTTAGGGACACAAGGGCGGTCATAGGAAAAGCACTTGGGAGTGGAGGGAGAGGGAGTGGTTGTGAGGTGTGTTCATGTAGGTGTCTTGGGTGCAGGTGCGTGGGTGGAAGGCATGTGTGTGCTGAGTGTCTGTTGGGTGTGTGAGTGTAAGCATGTAGGTGTTCTGGGAGGAGGTGCGGGGAGATGCCATGGTAGATGGGTGACTGTCTGTTGGGGCGGTGCTGCAGGTAAGGTTGATGTGCTGCATGTGTGGGGTGTTGGTAGTTGTAGTGAGTGCACATGTAGTGAATGGGGTGGATGTATGCCGGTCTGAATATGTGGTGACTGTGGGTATGATGGGACTTGTGGCAGGATAAGGGAGTGTAGGTGTCTTGCCAGCAGGTGTGAGTGGTGTAATGTCTGTGAAGGAGGGGGTGGTGTTGGGCCAGTGTAGGGAACGGATATTGTGGAGTGTACAGGTGGGTGTTGTCTGTGTGCATGCAGGTGGTAAGTCTTGTGGTGGCTGTGTTTGTCACTGCGAACAGTGTCTGTTGAGGTTGACAAATGGCAGTCTGACTGTGTGCTCTGGATGGGAGAGGGGTATGGAATTGAGCATAGGTAGCTTGAGTGGGACAGAAGACAAAGGGACACTGGCTGCCACCAGCTAGGAGACCAGAGCATGAAAGGATCTCTGCAGGCCTGCCACAGCAACGTGAATGCCTTCCAGGAACTCATTGCTCTGTTGTACCTGAACTGCCAGTTCCTGGATGGAATTCACGATGATTGACTCACCCACATAGATGAACCTCAAGAGGTCAACAGCCTCCTCACTGAGGACAGCAGGGCTGACTGGGACAGGGGCAAAGGAGACACCCACCCTCCTAGTTGAGTAGACACAAGCAAATGGGTGGGGAGCTACAGGGAGGGTGGTGCTGGTAAGGGAAGTGGCGGACAAGGATGGTGCTGGGCTGGTCTCAGATGGGTCACCAGGGAGCGTCCACCGGGGGAGAAATCAAAAAATGATGCAGATAATCCCGTCTCTCCTGTAGCACTTCCCTTGCCCTCCATCCACTGGTCATCTCGGTTCCCCTATTGTCTGCCACCTGGGTCCCGTGGGCTGCTGCTTCCCCACTCTCTGGTGCCCCTTCACCTCCACCTGATAATGCTGATGCACACAAAGACAGAGGAGGAGAGGGAAGGAGGGAAAGAGAGAAAGACTGGGTGGAAAAGGATCAATACCTAACTACCAGTAACACAGATGAACATGTACATCTCTCCAATTATATTATGGCATGCTATCCCGTTACAATGAGACTGCATTTCCGAAAATACACACTGTGGAATGCAAGATGCAATGCTCAAAAACCTGATAATGTGGGAACATTTTGACTTAGTGAATTGGTCAAGGGTGTAACACTGCATACCAGCATTGTGATTGCTAATGCGATGTCATGAATGCTATTTAACCAATAGGGTTAGACTCCAGCGACCTCTCAGGGGGCTTTCCACATCTACTACCATAGCATAGTTGGAAAGGCTAGACCACAGAATGATGGCTTCTACAAAAGATTTTGCTGTGCTATTTGCCCACACAGGGTCACATGTGGCAGAATGCCATGGTTGTTTCCCTACACATATCTTTTAGACCTGACATCCTTGGCGTGGTCTCCCTTGTCTTTTTTGCCTCTACTTTCCATGTTTTGACTGTGTGATGGGCTCTCTTTTTCCTGTTTTTGTTACTCTGGGCACTTTACCACTTCCGACCAGTGCTAAAGTGCAATTGGCTTTTCAATGATTGACATATTTGATTTACTAGTAGGTCCCTAGTAAAGTGCACTAGAGGTGCCCAGGGCCTGTAAATTAAATGCTATTAGTGGGCTTGCAGCACTGGTTGTGCCATCCACATTAGTAGCCCTGTAAACTTGTCTCAGACCTGCCACTGCAGTGTAGGGTGTGCAGTTTTAAACTGCTAATTCAACCCAGAAAGTGTACCCACTTGCCAGGCCTAAATCTTCCCTTTTTAAACATTTAAGGCACCCCTAAGGTAGGCCCTACGTAGCCCCATGGGCAGGGTGCAGTGTATGTTAAATGTGGGACATGTACTGATATGTTTTACATGTCCTAACAGTGAAATACTGATAAATTTGATTTTCACTGTTGCAAGGCCTAGTTCTCTCAAAGGTTCACATGGGGGCTGTCTTTAAATATCTTTTAAGGGCAGTTTCCCTTTGAGAGCAGATTTAAAAATTTAGTTTGGTGGCTCTGAACTCACAATTTAAAAATACATCTTTTACTAAAGTTTTTTTTTAGAATGCTAGTTTGAAAATCCCACTTTTAAAAAGTAGTTATTTTCTTGCTTTAACCATTCTGTGACTCTGCCTGTTTGTGGATCTGGGTCAGACTGGCAGTTGGGCTGTTTGTGAATCTCCTCTAAACAGTGACACAAAGGGAGATGGGGTGAAGCCTGCATGTCCTGATAAGCCATGTGAGCTAGAGTGGAGGAGGAGTGGTCACTTACACCTAAATGGGCTGTGCCTGCCCTCTCACAATGCAGTCTCCAATCCCCTGGTGTATGTCTGGGGCCTCACCTGGGCAAGACAGGATCTTGTGAACAACAGAGACTTTCCTTTTAAGTTTGCCTACTTCAAAGGCGGAAAGGGGTATAAGTAGTTTACTTAAAATCCCAGACTTTAGATTTCATCAAGATCACTTCTGTAACCAAGAGGAACCTCTGCCAAGGAGAAGAGCTGAAGAGCTGAGGAGAAGTGCTGCCCCTGCCTGTGACTGTACTTTGTTGGGCTATCCTGTAGTTGCTGCTTCTGCCTGTGAAAGGGGACAAAGACTGGACTTTGTTGTGCATTCCTACTTCAGAAGAATCTCCAGAAGCTTACATTGAGTTTGCCTCATGTTTTGAAGTCTCAGGGCCATCAAAGACTTCCTCTGCCAGCACCTGGACTCTCTATTGAGACTCCTGCCCTGCAAAGTGGTGCCCTATCCAGTCCCTCGGCCCTTGAGAGGTGAAGTTGGCAGAACAAGAGCTGAAATCAATGCACAGAACACTGTGTGGGGAAATTTTTGATGCACCATCTGCAACGTGGCTGACAAACAATGCACCACTGAATCGCGGCTGGGAGATTGATACATCACGGCTGGAGAAATGATGCAACACCTGTTTGAGGCTGCTGATAATGATGCGAACCCCACGCAGCGTGGTTTTCTAACACCGTGTGACTGGATATCTCACGCATCATCCCTGGGCATCAAAGTCATTGTGAACCTGTGCAGATCACATGTGCCCTGTCCAGAAATTGACGCATCACTCTCTTGCAAGGGAGAAAAACAACGCTTTGTCTACCTGACTGGAAAAGAAACAACACACGGCCTCACTTGCGAGTAAGGAATCGATGCATCGCTGACTTTTTCAATACACACATGTCAGTGCGGCTTTATTTTTAACGCAAACCAGGTACTTTGTATAAACATCAACATTTCCATTGTTTTCTATGGAGTAAGACTATTATTTATTTGAAAAATCTTATCTTGACTTGTGTATGTTGGATTTTTGTCATTTTGGTCTTGTTTGATTTAGATTAATACTAACTATTTTTTTTAACTGCTGTGGTGTCCATTTTGTGGTGTTTTCACTGTATTACTGTGTGTGTGTTGGTACAAATACTTTACGCATTGCTTCTGAGATAAGCCTGACTGCTTGTGCCAAGCTACCAAGGTGGTAAGCAGGGGTTATCTAAGTGTGCTTCTCCATTGCCCTAACAAGAGTTATGGTCCCACTTGGACAGAGTGAAAGCTGACTGCCAACCAGAGACCACATTTCTAACAATATCCTACACTCTTAAATCAATGGCATCATTATGTGAGCATAGTAAGGTATCATGTCAAAAATACGGTCCCATAGAGGCCATCCATGTACAGGACCTGTGATGCCACCCCCACAATCAGTCCATAGCAGCTACTGTGAAAGATAAAGATAGCCTCAGTCACAGTGGGAGACACATACTAATGTTATAGCACTTACACCTCAGTTACATTGATGCAGATGGAAGAAGCTGGTCTGACACAATGCGTAGGGTGTCCACACTCACTCAACCATCAAATATGTCAATTGAATGTATACTGACAGCATTGTATTGCCACATATAATCGATTCAGAGCCTGCCAGGTTAACTGATACCCATTGTCGTTGTGCATTTACCACAGATCACATAAACATCTGCCCACAAGTAAGCCACCCAATCCCCAAAAAGGCCTACAATGTGGGAGCCTGCACTTAACCCATTGTGGCTGCTTTGCTGCCCTCAAGTGCCCATCCCCCTCCTGTTAGATCACTGCCAAAATGCGCCCCATTAGGGGGGGTCAAGGTCCGATGGGCACCCCTCCCTAGTTGGGAGGATGTACCCAGCTGGGCCTCCGCTGTCTCCCTGGACCAGCACCTCAGGTCCTCCCACCACTTTCTGCAGTGGGTGCTCCACTGGCTATGGACCCCCAGGGTCTGCACTTGCTTGGCAATGGCATGCCATATCACCTTCTTCTGATGGGCGCTGACCTGCATTGGTGACACAGACAGAAGGAAAAAAGTAATATGGAGGGGCACCACATCAGCAAAAGTGGACTACAAACATCATACACATCACATGCTCAAACTAACGTCTCTTCATGGCACAAACACATGTACTCCATGGCCCGTGCATACATCCACTCCCCGTGCGGCGTGGAAACACCTTACAGCCTCAAACACCCCTATCACACAGGACAATGTGTCCATGCAGGTGTAGGACCCCGTCCACAGGCTTCTCCATCTCCTCCTGGGTGAAGGCTGGGTCCCTATCACCTGCAGGATGAAGCATGATGGATCCCAGAGACAGTACGCAGCAGCTCACATAGTAGAGGTCTTGCTTGCATGAGTGTCAGGAATCAAGTAAGCTAGGTGGCAGAAATTGGCAGTTACGGCTGCCGTGCACATGACCGTTACTGCCTGCAGTGATCATCATTTGCTCCAGTCACCCATGGGCAGCATTGTGATCCAATGAGGAGTTGCACGGCGGTTGCGACCGCTTCCCACCATGACGACATACGCCAGCGGAATTAGGTCATTTCCATCTGTCCAGTGCATGCAGGACAGGCGACCGCTATTTTAGGCACATTTAATGGTTTTTAAAGAAAAAATAAGTGTGTCATGCTAGACATATGAACTGAATGCTGTGTAGGCCTATGTTCTGCTATCCATCATGGCTGGGCTCATGAATGTGATAATTATGCTACGATGAGCGTGTGTCAATTCTATTGCATGTCCACCGGCTTGGTACCTCATATGCAGGGTGAAAATAATAGGCACTGGCATTTGTTCATACGTAGGACGTGCTGGACAAGAATGCAGTTTTTACATGGAACATTAGACATGTGATGTGTGTGCCATGCTGTTGTTCAGGGCCTGTAACAGGCAGCTAGGTTGGTTTACATGGGCCCTCTACATGGCCCTAATGGTATGTGGCATCTGTTGGGGCCTCTCTACAGTGTTTGTTGTGTGCAACAAGGATCTAGTTTGCTAGCATGTGTAGAGTGGTCATCAAGTTGTACATTCTCTCCTCTCTATCCTAGATACCCGGTATTGAAGAGAATGAGACATGCACCAGTGTACCGCATCCTAGTGGAATTTTCAACCCTGGAGGTGCGACACATCATCCAGACCTATGGTCTGAATCGTCACACTATAATGGAAAGATTTACTCAGTTGGAGCCAGATCTATTGCCTGCTATACATAACCCCTATGCCATCCCACCCACACTACAGGCCTTTTCTGTGCTACATACCCTTGCCTCTGGCTCCTTCCAGATCACAGTGGGTTTGGCAGCATGGATGTCACAGCCCATGTCCATTCTTGTGTTGACAGATGTTCTGTCTGCTTCACTGAAACACATGGTCAGCTACATCAGGTTCCCCCAACGTGTGGATTTGCCTATTGTTAAGGCTGACACCTATCATATTGGACACATCCCTCATGTGACAGGGGCCATACATGGCACCCACATTGATGTGGTCCCTCCCAGGGCCAATGAACAAGTCTATAGGAACAGGAAAAACCTACTACTCCATCAATGTATAGGTGGTGTGTCTTGCAGACCAGTACATCTCCCAGGTGACGGCCAAGAATCCAGGATCTGTGCATGACTCCTTCATTCTGAGGAACAGCAATGTCCCACACATGATGGCACAACTACAGAGAGAGAGAGATTGGCTCATTGGTATGTTTGCAATAGGATGTGTGTCACTGTAATGTCAACTGTCATCGCATTCAGCCCTGTGCTTCTACCGGTATTGTGACAGGTCTTACCTTTGTGCACACAGGTGACTCTGGCTATCCTATCCTTCCCTGGCTGCTGGCACCAGTGAGGTGCCCTACCACGGGTGGGGAACACCATTTCAATGAGGCCCATGGCACGACGAGGCATGTTAAAGAACATTTGGGCTCCTGAAGGCCAGATTTAGGTGCCTCCACATCTCTGGAGGTGCCCTACTCTACACTCCCCAAAAGGTATGCCAGATCATAGTTGCCTGCTGCATGTTACACAATCTGGCCCTGAGACGTCAGATTTCATTACTGGCTCATGAGGAGGAGACAGCTGGACTAGTGGCTGATGATAGGGACATGGGAAGTGATGAGGAGGCTGATGAGGAAAGTGCAGCTGAATCTAGGACTGAGCTGATCAGTCATTACTCCCAGTAACATACAGGTATGTTGTATGTGTATTGTCAGGTGTTTTCTTATCCAAATTGCCTTATGACAGCACCCCTCATGTTCATGTATATCATTGGAGATATTCAGTGTACATATCCCTCGATGTGACCTGTGATGGGAGAGAGATAGCCTATCAGGAGCTGTGTTATTGATGATATCTCACTGACATGTTCAGTGAATGCAGATTGGTAGATTGACATTTCCTATGTACAGACATGTAGTGTGTCATTTGTCCTGCAATCTCCTGCACAGATATTTTCTCAACTAAATATTGTGTAGTGTGTTTCACTCCCTAGAAAACTGTTGGCTTTGGCATTTATGGACACTGTCCTTTCCTAACAGTAGTAAGTGTAGTTATTTACTCATTTCAGCTGTGAGCTACTGCATAATAGTCATGTGATTCCTGATCTAATGGGTGTGACATTGTCTTATGTTGTTCCCTGTGTTGTGGCCAACCTATACTGTGCACGACAAAAATGTACTGCATATGTGCTGTGGCTCTCACCATGCATACTATCCTGATGTGAGTCCCTGTCTTGGTCTATTTGCAGGCTCTATTTGTGTATCTACTCCTGTGTGTGGCTGGGCTACTGACTCATTTGCAACAGAAATTTGGACCTTGACTGGTGTATGGTGTCACCTGCAGGGAATGCCTCCCTCTGCTGTCCATGTAACATAATTTTGGTGAAGGGGAATTACCACACATTACAATTCGTTAGGATTTACATTTGTACATGTGACAATAAAGACACAAAGACAGTTCCTGTGTTCTATGATGTTTATTGTCCACAAAGTGTGGAACAGTTGATGAGTGGGGTCATAGTTGGAGTAATCATCAGAGTAGGTGGCCTAGGTGTAGGCAGTACAGGTTCAGTATCCAAGAGCCATGTGAAAATGGAGTAATGACAATGAAGAGCCAACAGTGTGCCTCAGTGGCACACAAGTAAGAATTTTCAGAAGTGGGTCAGTTCCAAACAGTGGGTTTGGTTTTGGAATCTGCTCCTGCAGGATGTCTGGATGGATTACCACATTTCTGTGGGGGTTCCTCAGCTACAGAGGGTAGAGTGCCAGTGGCCTGCAGTTCCTCCGGCAGGGCCTCTATTCCTCTAGCTGAGGCTGATGTTGATGGCTCAGTTAGTATCTGGCTCATGGAAGGCGCTTGCTGATGAGTGGAGGATGCACGCAGGATGGTTGTGAGATCATTGAGCACCGCTGCAATGGAGGCCATGGTGGCATTGTGGGCCTGCCACATGTCCTCCTGGTGGTATTGCCTCTGCAGCCTTTGGTTTTCCTCCAAAATGGTGAGTATTTGTCCCATCTTACCCTGTGATTGCTGGTATGTTCCTAGGACTTGGGAGATGGTTTCCTGGCCAGTCGAGTCCCTTTGGGGCCCCATTTCCTTACCCACAAGTGCCCTCCAATGGCCCCTGACCTACTGTGCCCCTGGCACGGTGTGCCCACTCCCAGTTACCCCAGAACAGTCATTGTTTTGGGTGTGAGGGGTTGACTTAGGTCTCTGTACTGTGGGGCACACTGCTGATTGACCAGTCCTTGTGACACAGTTTTGGGGAGCTGGGTTTGGCTGATAAGTAGATGCTACAGGTTGGGGGGTATTGGATGTGAGCAGGGTGAGGCTGAGCGTGATGGATAGACAAGGTGGCCCAGATGGGCCAGGTAAGTTGTCTATGTCCAGACATCCTGTGGCATTGTCCTCACCTGGGCCTTCATCCTGGGAGGACTGGTTGTCACTGGAATCCTCTCCATAGTGGCATTGGCAGGGGTACCTGTGAACTAAAGTGGGAGAGTATCACCTGGTGGAGATGTGAATGTTGGTCTCTGTGTCTGATGCATACAGTGGCTTAACTTGATTCCCAGTTATGGCAATGACAGATTCAGCACTACATAAATTGTTTGTGGGTGATGGACAGTGAAATGGGTAGCATGTTCCATTGAGGGTTGCTGTCTGCGGATAGCATTTCCGTCATTGCATAGGTCCTCAGTCCTAACATTCTGTTGGTGTTGCAAGTGCGATAGTTGTACATGCAGGTGTTGCACTGTGACTTGGACGGACCAACTTTTCATGTGGATGCACAGGTGCATTGTGGGAGTCGTAGTGATTGTTAATGGCAGTGCTATCCGTGCAGTGGCCAGGGACTCTCTGTCCATTGTGGCTGGGTGGTGGGGTGGCATGCAGGGGAGGGTGATGGTGGGGGGTTGTAATGGAAGATATGCTTACTTGGGGAGGGATAGGGTAGTCTGGTTGCATGATGGAAGGGCTGAATTAGTGTTAGGGGCATGTTGCTTCATTACTAGTGTCCAGTCCTCCAGTGATTCCAGTCAGGACTTCAGGATGCAGGATGTCCAAGACCTTCTCCTCTCACGATGTGAACTCTGGGGGAGGAGGTGGGGGCCGACCGCCAGTCTTTATCATGACAATTTGGTGCTTGGATGCCATGGAACACACCTTCCCCGTAGGTTGTTCCACCTCTTCCTGATGTCCTACATTGCGCATAGATGGTTGTCCACTGAATTGACCCTGCTGATGATTCGCTATCATAACTCCATTTTCCTGGCTATTGATGTTTGCTGGACCTGTGCTCCAAACAGTTGTGGCTCTACCATGACGATTTAATCAACCATGACCCTCAACTCATTGACTGTGAAATGTGGCTGTTTTTTACAGGGACAAGGTGGTTGTGTTGTAAGTGGGGATGTGTGTAGTGTGCAAGGGTGCAGTGTAGGGTGCTTGTGGGGGGTCCTTGGTTGTGTGTGCTGGTTGTTTGTGGTGTTTGTGTGCTATGATGATTTGTGTATAGTATCAATGGTGCAGTTATGTGGTGTGTGCTGAGTATTGGGTGTGATAGTGCGTATGGTGTACAAATGCAGCGTCTTTGGTTTGTGTTGTCCTCGCTGTTGGTGTATGTCATTTTGTTTGCAAAGGGTTGTGGGTTGTATGGACGGGTATTTTCTAGTCATGTGTGTTGGTGTGTCTAATGTGTGTGTGTGTCAGGTTTGAGGTAGTCGATTTGTGCTGTATTCTTCTATAGGTGTGCTTTTGACCGTGGCGGTTCACACCGCATTGGTTTTCCGCTGTGGAATGACCACTGTGCTGATTTATGGGTTGTGATATGAATGTCGGAATTTGTTCAGGGTGGCGGTGCTAGTGGTGGGACTGCCTCTATCCCGCCCTTGGTCATCCTGATGGTGTCAGATTTAAGGCTGTTTTTAGGCAAATTTATTTGTGGACTCTTAATATGGTGGGTGGGATACCGCCAACACTGTCCATCCTTTGGTGTTTGTGGGAAGATTTAAAAACTCTTTTAGAAATAGTGGTCCCATCTAATTTATAGTTTGAGTGCAGAAGGAGTGTTGATTGGCCCACAAGAGAGCATCCAAGAGATCCAGGTACACGTGCATCATCACTTGAGATAATGAAAAGCTATTACAAAGTGGTTGGTTTTTTTTAAATGAGAATTTTTCCAAAAGATATTGATTGGCAGAGAATTGATAGGACAGCTCCAGAAGCAAAGGAGTCAATACATGCATATTATGAAAGGTTGTTGCAGGCATTCAAGAATTATAGTGTTACAGAGGCAATTGAACCCAAATACATGATTCATTTTGTGTTCAGGTTTGTTGAAGGGTTAAGACCTGAAATTAGTATCATGCTTATGTGTCATTTAATTTGCTGGCTAGCAAAACTGGTTGATAACATTTTAAAGTGTGCAAAATATTCCAGTGATGAAATTGAAATGACACAAAAAAGATTGAAAGAATAGGTGATGTTGAGGCAGCTTAGAGCAGCACAATCAGGAATGCAGGGTATTCCACAACAACAGGGAAACATGCAAGTGATTCAGAGTCAGGGACAGGCAAGAGGACGTGGTGGTGGTGGAAATGGAAATCGTGTTGGTGTTGATCTGAATACTAATATTAATTCCGGAGATATGCAGACAATGAAGAAGATGTTGTCTTGTCATGCTTGCGGGGGTCTTGGACATTGGAA
The DNA here is from genome assembly GCF_031143425.1 of Pleurodeles waltl. Classification (NCBI taxonomy): domain Eukaryota; kingdom Metazoa; phylum Chordata; class Amphibia; order Caudata; family Salamandridae; genus Pleurodeles; species Pleurodeles waltl. The sequence continues at coordinate 1,100,299,049 of NC_090440.1, read as the reverse complement.
GCAGGAGTGTCCATTGATGGTGCAGGAAGGTGTTGGACAGATGAATGTACAAAATCTTGTTCCAAATGTAAGAGTTCCGAGAAATCGGAACCCTAATGTAAATGTAATACAGATTCCGCAAATGCAAATTCCACAACAGAGGTTGCCACGTTTTTAGGCCTGAGCGGAGTTCGCATAGTCGCTCTATGCAGGACTCCGCAAAGTGGAAAAAAACTCCTTTGCGCTACGTGGAGTTCCCCTAGCGGGTGGAGTTTCTTGCCACACCTATTCATGTGATGTTTAGTGTCTCTTGCAATGCGAAGTACGCCCTTGCGTTTGAATTCTCACACAAACAGCACAACCAGGTTCACAGGTTGTTATGGTGTTGGGCATCATTTTCTATATCTCTATCTCCCTCATCCCTCTATTTTAAAACTTATTTTACCCTAGTTTCTTTTTCTTATATTACTTTTTCTCTCTCTCTTTTTAAATTTTAACTTTTCTCCTCTTTTTAGTGTGTTTTTTGTCGACTTTTTTACTATTTCATTTTTTTGTTTTACTTTTTTTCCCTTCCTTTTTCCTAATACTTCCTTATCTCTCCCACCTCCTCGTCTCCAGCGCCATGGCAAAGCAGGGGTGCGGCAGCTCCATGCCCCCAACCACACGGGTCAGCCACCTTCCTTGCGGGGGCAGCCCTCTGCCATATTTTCCAAGATGGAGGTGGAGATCTATGTGCAGTACCACCTCCCCTCCACCTTCGCAGCAGCTGGCAAGCCTGGGTCTTGAAACAGCCTCCGGCAGCGCCAACAATGCTGAGAGAGGGTGCGTCAGGCTGTGGGGTCCGGCACACCCAGCAACAGCTGAGACACTGGTGGCCCGACATCCTAGATCGGGAGATAGATCTGCTCGACCTGCTAGGTGTCGAAGTTGAGGGGCTTGGTGAGTAACAATTAATTATCAGTTGTGTTCTATGCTAATAGTTTAGTTTCTTCACAAATAATAAGTATGCTGCTCACACGCTGGTAAGTTAGCTTTATGTTACAAATATAATATGCAATCGTCATCTAGGTACTCAATGCTACCTAAGTATACTGGTTTTTGGTGCTTGCTTGGGCTAATTGAGAAGTAATGCATAGAGTTCTCCTGTGCCTGTCTAAGATAGTCATCGTTAATTTTAGTATTAGTGAGTCTGCATGTTCTCTCACTTCTCTGTGCCTTTATTTTTGTAGCTCATACAGTGCCAACTGCCAAGCAATTTCCCGGTGATGTGTAGTAGTTCTGCAAGCATCCAATCTATGCATTGAGAGATTGAGAATGAGATGGGAACTGTAGAAATCATTCGTTTTGATTTATTAGTAACTCTAAAATGTAGTTTAAGAAATTTGGGGTAGGATGATCCATGCATGGTGCTAGTATTATTGTTATACAGGCGCTCTGAACCTCTTATGTAGAAATATTTCTGCACTTGCCTTTTCCTTTCAGAAAATTAATATTCTTAGAAAGAGTATTTACTATCAGCACCATTAATCTTTTAGATTTTTTTTTTCTTACATCATCAAACATCCAGGGTCAGGAAGAGGTCTGGTGGTGAGACGGTGAGGCAGCTGAAGGTGGCCCCTCCACAAGTGCCGGGGCAGATAGCTCTGCTGATCCCAGGAAGTCCTCCTTTTGTTTTTATAATTAATATGTATTTCCATAACTATTACCACTCCCCACTTTGATTTATTTTCTGCCTTTTTTATGTGCCTGTCTCCTAATTTTTTTTCTAGCTTTATCTATTTTGTAATTTCTTCTTATCCATGCACTATCCCATTTACTTATTTTCTATATTTCAACTTTCTTTACTTCAGACTGTAAGGCTGTACTACTCTGTCTGTAGCTTCCTTCCTTCTGCTTTGTTAGTGAGCTTTCCCTCTCCCCTTATGTATCTTATCTTGTGGCATGGTGGTAAGGCTCAGAGAACACATATACTGAAGATTGCATGTCCATGTAAGGTATTCTACACATGTTCCATGAGAAGGCTTTCTTTTTCTTGTTCCAGGGTCCAACTCAATCATTAAAAAAGGGAAAAAATGTATTTTTGAACATGGTCATGTAACTGTTTGTACCCTCTAGTGTTGTGTATGTATTATTAGTATACTAGCAGTTGATGACCATGCACCATGGTTGGAAGTATAAGGAGAATAGCCCGATTACATTAGCCAACCAAGACCATATGTCCTTCATTGACCAATTCTAGCACCCGTTTATTTCTCTTGAAAAACTCAGATACATCAATAGCTAATTCTGCCCCTCCATTACCAATTTTTTTTTTTTTTTACTTGACTATCTGGCATTTCAAAAATTGCCAACCAGCAAAATGTCCACATGATATTTTGCACTGATCACCAGAGCTGGGGCCAGCAGTGCCAGTGCCGATGTGGCTACGGGAGCGGATGAAAGGGGGAGTCTGTGAGGCAACAGTGGTGGGTGGTTGTGAGTCCTATTGCTTGTTTATTGACAATTAGTATTATAGTCAATGCAAGGGTGTACTAGTGTTGTTGATTAACTCATCAACACACTGCTTTAACAAATGCAGTGGGAGTTAAGTAAGTATTAATGGCCTCTTCTATATGCAACTCAGCAGACGAAGGCTTAAATGAACTTGAACTATGAGGTGTTTTAGAAAATTGAAAGAAGGATGGATGTAGAATGGATGGGTGAAATATAATATGAGTGAAAGGATGTGTGTGTGGATGAAATGGTGCATATTTATCATATAGGTGGGTGATGAGGAGGATGATAGGATGCATGGGTGGGTAAAGGATGGACGAAAGGGTATACGGGTGAAAGAATGCCAGCTCAGGTGTGTGAAGAGTATGGGTTAAAGGATTCCATGCCTGAATGGATGAACTGACTCCTTGGGTGGGTTAGATACATCTTGGATGGGTGAATGGGTGAAAGGATGCATGGGTGGTTATTGGGTAAATGGATGTTGGTGAAAGGTTAGTAGAGAGCCACGTTTGGAATCTGGATGGTTTTAAAAGGTGAAGGACTGGATGAGAAAATATGAAGCTTAGCTTAAATAGTGTGTATCAAAGCCAAGGGTGAAGAATAGGAGTAATAGAAGAACACATTTGAAATGACAAATAGATAAATGCTTGGAATGAAGAAAACAAGGGAGCTCTTCTGAACAGGGGTGTTCTTCTCACATACTTTACTTGCTTAGAATAGTTTTTTTCAAAGGTTTGATGCCAAGGTTTGGATGGTATTTCAGAATATTCCTTGACTCACAGTATTTTTCAAGCGATGCAGGTAATATGTATCCCAGCATCCATTTACCATTGCCTCCCTTGTTATAGACTTCCACAAGTACCACCCATGATGATCTAAGAGCTGCATGGTTCAATTCAGCAGAATTAGCACTGCAATGTTGGCTGTGCAATGTTCGTCTGCCAGCTTAAGTTAAGTTAATGTGTCAAAAACTTTTCAATGCATGGCAATGCAAAAACAAGGTGTGTTCCCAGTTCCTCCTAGTGCCTCCTTTGTTAGTCACTTCCTAGTACTTCACTCCTTTAATCTTTCTTAAGTTCTGTCCCCGACTTCTGAATAAGTTGAAAAGTCCAATCTTTGCTTGAGCCACATTTTTCAAGCCAAGTGATAAATATAATCTATTATGACTTCCATAATGGATTTACTTCTGTTCTAAGTTTTGCCTTTCAACATTTGCAAACCACAGTAAGTCACACTACTAGCCAAACCTTAGGCACATGATAATGATGATGATGAAGAGTTGGCTGATCAGTAAAGTGTGCTCTACCTACCCATCCTAATCCCCTCAACCTTAACCTGCAGTTGAGTGTGTTTAGAAGATTCCTTTCCTTACTACAAAGTGAATGTATTATTTTGGAAAAACGTAGTTATTACAAAGTTTGGTGGAGTAGGGGCATGAGGAAAGATAGTCAAGTGGTCTATAGGTCAGTGCCTTGATGTACCAGAATGGGCTAATCTGTGACGATGCAAATGCATTAAATACAATCTATATCCCATTTCTTAATTCTTTCCCTGTACTGCAGTGCATCACTTTTCCCACCGCCGACTTATGGCAGACAGAATGTCTGCATGATTGATCAGCCTTATAGTCCAGGTACAAAGAAGAACTGGGCCATTGAAATAAAATAATTTTCTAGTATCGCTGCCCCAGTTGCGTACATTAATGAGTACGACTAGGGCACCAGCTGAGCTAGCAATGCCACCATTAATTTAAGAGCGAGAAGACGACTTGTACTCCATAGTGCATATCATGGCTTGACAGTTTTCACCTTAAAATTGAACGTCCTGAGGTGCCTACCAAATGTACTGTAACTGTGCAACTCCAGTACACAATTTTGTTTTGCCCAGTGCATTGTTTACAATTTCTCTTTTTTTTCTTCTTAATATAGCTATTCCTGCTGGTCCACGAAGCTGGAGGCCATACAGGCTGAGTACCAGTGGCTGGTGATCCTTGAGGAAGAGAAGGGTAAGGTGGCAGCAGTTGCTGCCAGTACTCAGGATCCCAGCCAGGCCCCAGCACCTCCAGCCCAGCGACACCTCCAGTGCAGTGCCAGGTCCGCCACGTGCCATTGTATTATCCCTGCTGCCCCCTCCTCGAAGACCGTGTTCTAAAGCCGCGTCCCTCAGAGGCTGGTACAGGTAAAGGCCCATCAGGCACATATGGAGGGGCTCCTCAGAAGAATCCTGGCCCACCTTTAGTGCCCTCCGCTGCCCCTTTTTTAACATTTTATTTTGGTGGTTGGGACTTATTGTGGGTGGAGAGGGTGGAAATGGGGTTTTGCAGGACTTTTCTTTTTTTCTGTTATTCTTAAACATAGACAAATGGACAGTTTATTTGGAACATTGGTTGGGGAAAGGGACATTTGTTTTGGGGATAGGTGTGGGCCAGTAGAGGGTGGAAGGGGTGGGTATTTTTTCTTTCTGTTAGGGATGGGGTAAAATAAATTATTATTTACTGTTCTTTATGCCTACAAACTTTTTTGGGTGTGTTTTACTTCACACTGCTGCCTCTATGCAGCATATTTTCAAAATCTGCTGATAGTGTATTTCTTTTAGCGCAGCATGTTTTACAAATCTGCTGATAGTGTATAACAATTATTTATGCGGTTAGGTAACCTTGTCCTAATACTCTCTTAGTTTCTGCAGTGCATTCTACAAAATTTTATCCATAGGAGTGGGTAAGAGAGATTTTTCATTGCCAAATATATTACCTGAACTAAAAGTACAACAGTGCACCATAATTCTCTTACCTGAATAGATGAAGCAAGGGCTGCATGGTAGCGCATGTACAGTGAAGGCACCAGAAACGAGGTCCCACTCCACCTAGGTTAACTCAAATGAAGATCCTGCAGACTGAGTTGAGGTTGCTTCTACCACATCTGCCCCACCAAGTGTGTGATTAATCAATGGTGTAAATTATTAAGTAACACCTCAATAAATCACACAGCCCGGGGGGAAGAGGGTTACAGATTTGATGAATGGATGGGAAAGGGATTTTGGAAAAGGTGTGAGAAAAAGACAAACACCTCACAAACACAATATTCATCTGGAAAATGAGCAGCAGCCTGTTGTGGGAGGAAGAGAAAAACATGAATATGTCTGACTCAGGTATATTGAGAAAAAAAATGATACAAGTCTATATTGCCACATTGGGTGGTAAATCTGCAGTCTTCTTGGATTGCCCCATCAATCTTCTTGGGTGCCAGCCTGAAGCTGTCCGATAAGGTAAACATGAGTGTTATGGTACAGGAGAAGAGAAGGCCTGCGGATTGTAAAACAGAAATGATTATCATGATATTGTAGAATCAAGAAAGATCCATCCCAGTAGCGTCTCCACTCACAGCTGCATGCACTACATCCTCATCCACTACCTTCATCACCAGCACGCCTATCACTACACGCCCCTCATTGGCAGTCACCACTCCCACATCCAAGCACACGTCAGCTATGTCCTCTCCCATTGTGTCTTTGACACCTCCTCCCAAAGTACACAAACGCAAGCATACACCCACCCAACAGCCATCCACCTCACAACAGCATCCAGCTCATGCACCTGTACCCAAACACAGCCGACTGACACCTCCTACAAGCACCCCCTCTTCCTCCACTCCCAAACCTTCACCCTCTTCCCACCCCAGTGTCCCTAAGTAGCTTTTCCTCGCCAACATTGACCTATTCGCTACCCCTCCCCCCTGTCCTTCACCGGGAGCCAGGGTGGCCAGAACCCAGCCTAGCACCTCAGCCGCCCAGTCCACGTCCGCTGTTGTTTCTGCAGCTGTGAGAGGCCTCAAGGAGGCACCTGTCAGCCCAGCCAGTGTGCCACCAACACCTGCCAAGGCCAAGAAAGTTCTACCACCTGGCAAGGGCAAGAAGGGCACAGCATCCAGCAAGGGGAAGGAGGCACAACCAGCCAGCAAGGCCAAGTCAAAGACTCCAGCTGGCAGAAGCAAGGAGGTACCACCATCTGCCAAGGACAGGAAGGGGCACAGAACACCAGCCATGGCACTTCAGCCGTCTGAGGCTGCAGGTGAAGGCCTGGAGGCTACCACCACAACTGCCAGTATCGCCACCTGCACCACGGCCAGCACCCCCACCTGCACTACGGTCAGCACCACCACCTGCACCTCCGCAAGCAGCACCACTACCAGCAGCAGCAGCCCCAGCGGGCAGCTGTCCGAGGCTGCAGGTGAAGGCCTGGAGGCTACCACCACAACCGCCAGTATCGCCACATGCACTGCTGCCAGCACAGCCACCTGCACCGCGGCCAGCACTGCCACCTTCACCGCCGCAAGCAGCACCACTGCCAGCAGCAGCAGCCCCAGTGGGCAGTCGTCCAACGGTGCAGGTGAAGGCCTGCAGGCTACCACCACTACTGAAAGCACCACCACCTGCAGCGCAACTGCAATTCACTGAGCAGCCGTCACCACAATAGAGCAGTGTGTAGTGGTGACTACATGGGCTGCAGTGCGTCCTGGCCCCTTCAAAAGCTGTCATTGTGACACCCAGGTGAGAGACTATGACCTTTCACTCCAAAACATCTGCATCACAGGGTGCAATGCCCCCTCCAGAACCAGTGGAAGAAGGCATCCGCTCAGCCCCTCCTTGCCAGGATGAAACACACTGGGCATGATGCCCCCTCCGGAACCAGTGGAAGAAGGCATCCACTAGAGAGACTGTGGCTTTACACTCCCCAGGACCAAGAAGTGGGCAAACCACCCACTTGAGAGACTGTGGCTTTGCACTCCCAGGACCAAGCAGTGGGCAAACCACCCACTTGAGAGACTGTGGCCTTGCACTCTCCAGGACCAAGGAGTGGGCAAACCACCCACTTGAGAGACTGTGGCGTTGCACTCCCCAGGACCAAGCAGTGGGCAAACCACCCACTTGAGAGACTCTGGCCTTGCACTCCCCAGGACCAAGCAGTGGGCATGGAGCCCCCTCCTGGAGCAGTGGCGTTGTATCGTCTTCCGGCTGAGGTGCCCCCCATTCCCCGTCCCCCTGAGGTGCCTGGGTGTTTTTGACCTGAAGCCCCTGCAGTGTTCTCTCCATATTGAGGCAGGAGTCAAGTGTGGGCTTGGCCTATGTGTTTTGGCCCAGTGGGCCACAGAAATTTTTGAGTGGGAATTGTCCCACCTTTTGTATATATTGTATATATTGTGCATTCTGTTTTTGCTTTATGAACGTATTTCTAAGTATTACTAATATTACACTCATTGTCCTTGCATTATTCCTGAGGGTTACGGGTTTATATGTAATGCTGATGCATGTGTTTGTGTGTATGGTGTTGGGGGTGGGCGTGGCGTGGTGGTGTTGCATGTGTGTATCACTCTCTTTTTCATCCCCCCCTCCCTTGTGTGCTAGGTGCAGTACTTACCGTGGTCGTTGTCGCTGGCGTTCATGCTCCTGGTGTATGAGAAGATACACCAGCATGGAGAAAACCTGCAGCTCAGGTTTCATGGCGTCGTGGTTCTTCCTTGAGTGTCGAGAGGTGAGTTGTTTCCCTTCAGAGCACTGTTTCTGCTGTGCTTTTGATGGAGTTGTACCGCCCAGGAAAAGCTGGCGGATGGGTGGGTTGTAATAGAGTGGGGGGTACATTGTCTTCTGTCTGGTTGTTGGCGGTTACCGCTGCGGTGTTTGTTGCTACCGCCGTGGCGGTCGCACTGTTAAAGTGGCTATATGTGTTGCCGGTTTCCGCTGTGGTCATGATTCAATTTTTTTTACCGCTGGCGGTTACCTCTGCTTTATCCCTGACCGCCAGGGTTGTAATGAGGGTCAATGTCTTGTTACAGCTTTGTATTAACAGATAAGGGAAGGATTAAACTCTCCACCAACTCCTGCACATCTGATTTTTCATCCACACCTGCGTACTTATCAGACACCTCCGTTAGCTATTTCTGCAGCAAACGCACCAATGGGATAACTTGGCCCCTTGGTACAGCCCTCCTTGCTGACTTATCTGTGAACATTTTAAAAGGAAGCAGCATCTCTGTCAGGCATTTGATGAGGCCCAATTGGTCCATCTCAATGATCATGACTTTCACAATTGCATCGCCTCTGTGCTTGACATATTCATTCCTCAGTCTGTAGTGCTCAAACAGACGTTGTAACATTTAACCTCTTAAGTGCGGGCGTCGGCCACTGGCCGACGCCCACACACCCTCCCTGGTGCGGGTCACGACCAGTGGCCGACACCAGGAAGGGCATTAATAAATCCTCGGGTGCGTCGCACCCGAGGATTTTTTTTTTATTTTTTTTTCCCCCCCGGGAGACACAGAAGCTACCGTGTCTCCCCCCGCCCCCCACCCGCCCCTTTGTGACGTCAGCGCGCCGCGAGGCGCGCTGACATTGCAAAGGTGTTTTCCCCATGAAAGCAGGAAGCAGCCTTGCGGCCGCTTCCTGCTTTCATGGGGAAAACGGCATTTTACACGTTCGGGAAGGCCTCGTAAGAAAGGGGAGACACTCCCCTTTCTTACGAGGCCTTCCTGAAAGTGTTTCCTGGCCCCCGGTCGCAGCTGTGCTGCGATCGGGGGCCAGGAAACACTTTCAGGTTTCCTGGCTCCCCCGATCGCAGCACAGCTGCGATCGGGGGGGTCAGGAAACATTTTGAAAAGGCCTCGTAAGAAAGGGGAGACTCTCCCCTTTCTTACGAGGCCTTCTGAAACTGTTTCTGGCCCCCGATCACAGCTGTGCTGCGATCGGGGGCCAGAAACAGTTTCAGAAGGCCTCGTAAGAAAGGGGAGAGTCTCCCCTTTCTTATGAGGCCTTCTGAAATGGTTTCCTGGCCCCCGATCGCAGCACAGCTGCGATCGGGGGCCAGGAAACCCCACTAGACACCAGGGATTTCACTTTTGGGGGGCGGCCCCCCCCGGAAAACGGGCCGCCCCCCCGGCATAATTTTCTTTAAAAAAAAAAAAGGTAGGTGCCCCCCCCCAGGGGATTTTTTTTTTTTTAAAAAAAAAAAATACAAAAAAAAAAATGAAATGACAGGGGGTCGCCCGTGGGCAGGGTGACCCCCTGTGGGGGCAATTTTTTTTTTAGATGTTGTAGGGTTTCCCTGGGGGCCATTTTGGCCCCCAAGGAAACCATACAACAACTAAAAAAAAATATATGTATATATCTATATATATATATCTATGTAGATAGATATATCTAGGTACATGGATATATCTATAGATATATCTATGTAGATATATATTTATATATATATATATATATATATAGGTAGATCTGTATCAAAGAGATTTATAAAGCACGCTACTCACCTGTGAGGGTCTCAAGGCGCTGGGGGGGGGACGGGGGGGAGGGAAAGGGGCTAGGAGGTTCACTGTTCAAAAAGCCAGGTTTTGAGGCCCTTCCTGAAAAGAAGTAGGTTTTGGGTCTTGCGAATGTGGGTTGTGAGTGCGTTCCATGTTTTGGGTGCAATGTAGGAGAAGGATCTGCCCCCGGTGGTGGTGTGTTTGATGCGGGGGTCAGAGGCGAGAGAGAGGTCAGCTGAACGGACGTTTCGTGTGGGGGTGTGGAAGGTGACTCTCGTTGAGGTAGGCAGGGCCTGTGTTGTGGAGTGATTTGTGTGTGAGGATGAGGATCTTGAAGGTGATCCTTTTGTCAATGGGGAGCCAGTGGAGGGATTTGAGGTGTGGAGAGATGTGTTCGTGTCGGTGGAGGTCGAGGATGAGTCGTGCTGCTGAGTTCTGGATGCGTGTAGTTTGCACTTGAGTTTTAGAGTGGTGCCGGCGTAGAGGGCGTTTCTGTAATCAAGCCTGCTGCTGATGAGTGCGTGAGTGACAGTTTTTCTGGTCTCTGTGGGGATCCATTTGAATGTTTTTCAGTATACGGAGTTTGTTGAAGCATGAGGAGGTAAGAGCGTTGATTTGTTGGGTCATAGAGAGGGAGGAGTCTAGGATGATGCTGAGGTTGCGTGCGTAGTTGGCGGGGGTGGGTGCAGGGCCTAGCGTGGTGGGCCACCATGGGGGGTCCCAGGTTTTTTTGGTGAGAGCCAAAGAGGATTATTTCAGTTTTGCTTGAGTTGAGTTTCAGGTGGTTGGCTGTCATATATACATCACTTTTGTCAATATGTGTGTGGTTTCCCTGGGGGGAAAAGGGTCCGACTTGTCTAGTGGCAGTTTTAGTGCCATAAAGAAGCGCAGAAGGTTTATATGCCTACTGCAAAGAGCACATCTGTATTTTATGTAAATAGCTGAGTACATTAGTAAAGTCTATGGAGAGATGAAGGGCACTTTTGCTGGGTGGTAATGAGGGAATCCGAGGAGGAGGGAGTGGGAGCACCAATAATGATTGTTGGACTGGGCGCAGGAGGTGCTAAAGACTGTGACGAATGGTATGTGACAAGGTGTTTTTTGAGTGTCTTGAAAGTACGTGCTGATTGAGGGAAGAAGCGCAGGTAAGGTGGCCTCTACTGTTGCACGTATCTCACACACACCATCGATTTTGTGACTGTCTACGTAGGCTAGTGTTTTAGAGCAACAGTTTAGCCAATAGCAGAGATGGCATCTTGATGGATGACTGCTGCCTGCACTCGGGTTATAGAGGACCGCTCTGACATAGGATCAGAGACTGAGACATCAGATACTGAGACAGCATCTGAGGGATAGGACAATGGCGCAGACTCTGGGAGTGATTTTTCAGTCAGAGGAGTCCCATTCGAAAACTCCTCTTCCAGTACATTATGAGGGAGGTGATGAGGACAGTCCTGCTGTCCCTTCGCAAGCTGTTCGTGCAACTGGGTAATAGTGGGTTAGGCCAACCCAGAGAGCTGGTGAATGCGGCGGCAAGCAGAGAGAGAGTGCTCTCTTGGGAGCTCACCAATTTAGTTCAGCCCCAAATTCCACCACCCAAATCATATTGTGGAGACATCAAAATTGTCTATGGCAAAACAAACTGGTTTTGTAAGGCAGGCACCTGTGTTTTTGGTCCTGGATTCGGCGGCCATATAGAGAAACACACTAAACCCAAACATTTCTGGAAACTAGACATTCGGGGGAGTCCACAGAGGTGTGACTTGTGTGGATTCCCCAAAGTTTTCTTACCCAGAATACCCTGCAAAGCTGAAATGTTGAAAAAAAACTCTATTTTTCTCGCATTTCTGTCACACAAACTACAGGAATATGCTGGGATCCACAACATTCCTACCACCCAGTGACTCCTCACCTTTCCTGATAAAAACACTACCCCACTTGAGTGCCTACACCTAGTGCCTGTGTCAGGAATGGATCACCCCAGGGTCAACAGCTGCCTCACGTAAGGACCAACATTGACCGTTGTGTGATCTATTCCTGTCGCAGGCACCAGGCCTAACCACACAAGTGAGGTATCATATTTATCGGGAGACTTGGGGGAACGCTGGGTGGAAGGAAATTTGTGGCTCCCCTCAGATTCCAGAACTTTCTGTCACCGAAATGTGTGGAAAACGTGGTATTTTAGCCACATTTTGAGGTTTGCAAAGGATTCTGGGTAACAGAACCTGGTCCGAGCCCAACAAGTCACCTCATCTTGGATTCCCCTGGGTTTCTAGTTTTCAAAAATGTGCTGGTTTGCTAGGTTTCCCCAGGTGCCGGCTGAGCTAGAGGCCAAAATCCACAGGTAGGCACTTCTCTAAAAACACCTCTGTTTTCTTCAAAAAATTTGGATGTGTCCACGTTGCGCTTTGGGGCGTTTCCTGTCGCGGGCGCTAGGCCTACCCACACAAGTGAGGTATCATTTTTATCGGGAGACTTGGGGGAACGCTGGGTGGAAGAAAATTTGTGGCTCCTCTCAGATTCCAGAACTTTCTGTCACCGAAATGTGAGGAAAACTTGTTTTTTTAGCCACTTTTTGAGATTTGCAAAGGATTCTGGGTAACAGAACCTGGTCCGAGCCCCGCGAGTCACCCCTCCTTGGATTGCCCTAGGTCTCTAGTTTTCAGAAATGCACAGGTTTGGTAGGTTTCCCTAGGTGCCGGCTGAGCTAGAGGCCAAAATCTACATGTAGGCACTTCTCAAAAAACACCTCTGTTTTCTTCCAAAAATTTTGATGTGTCCACGTTGCGCTTTGGGGCGTTTCCTGTCGCGGGCGCTAGGCCTACCCACACAAGTGAGGAATCATTTTTATCGGGAGACTTGGGGGAACGCCGGGTGGAAGGAAATTTGTGGCTCCTCTCAGATTCCAGAACTTTCTGTCACCGAAATGTGAGGAAAACTTGTTTTTTTAGCCACTTTTTGAGGTTTGCAAAGGATTCTGGGTAACAGAACCTGGTCCGAGCCCCGCGAGTCACCCCTCCTTGGATTGCCCTAGGTCTCTAGTTTTCAGAAATGCACAGGTTTGGTAGGTTTCCCTAGGTGCCGGCTGAGCTAGAGGCCAAAATCTACAGGTAGGCACTTCTCAAAAAACACCTCTGTTTTCTTCCAAAAACTTTGATGTGTCCACGTTGCGCTTTGGGGCGTTTCCTGTCGCGGGCGCTAGGCCTACCCACACAAGTGAGGTATCATTTTTATCGGGAGACTTGGGGGAACGCCGGGTGGAAGGAAATTTGTGGCTCCTCTCAGATTCCAGAACTTTCTGTCACCGAAATGTGAGGAAAACTTGTTTTTTTAGCCACTTTTTGAGGTTTGCAAAGGATTCTGGGTAACAGAACCTGGTCCGAGCCCCGCGAGTCACCCCTCCTTGGATTGCCCTAGGTCTCTAGTTTTCAGAAATGCACAGGTTTGGTAGGTTTCCCTAGGTGCCGGCTGAGCTAGAGGCCAAAATCTACAGGTAGGCACTTCTCAAAAAACACCTCTGTTTTCTTCCAAAAATTTTGATGTGTCCACGTTGCGCTTTGGGGCGTTTCCTGTCGCGGGCGCTAGGCCTACCCACACAAGTGAGGTATCATTTTTATCGGGAGACTTGGGGGAACGCCGGGTGGAAGGAAATTTGTGGCTCCTCTCAGATTCCAGAACTTTCTGTCACCGAAATGTGAGGAAAACTTGTTTTTTTAGCCACTTTTTGAGGTTTGCAAAGGATTCTGGGTAACAGAACCTGGTCCGAGCCCCACGTGTCACCCCTCCTTGGATTGCCCTAGGTCTCTAGTTTTCAGAAATGCACAGGTTTGGTAGGTTTCCCTAGGTGCCGGCTGAGCTAGAGGCCAAAATCTACAGGTAGGCACTTCTCAAAAAACACCTCTGTTTTCTTCCAAAAATTTTGATGTGTCCACGTTGCGCTTTGGGGCGTTTCCTGTCGCGGGCGCTAGGCCTACCCACACAAGTGAGGTATCATTTTTATCGGGAGACTTGGGGGAACGCCAGGTGGAAGGAAATTTGTGGCTCCTCTCAGATTCCAGAACTTTCTGTCACCGAAATGTGAGGAAAACTTGTTTTTTTAGCCACTTTTTGAGGTTTGCAAAGGATTCTGGGTAACAGAACCTGGTCCGAGCCCCGCAAGTCACCCCTCCTTGGATTCCCCTAGGTCTCTAGTTTTCAGAAATGCACAGGTTTGGTAGGTTTCCCTATGTGCCGGCTGAGCTAGAGGCCAAAATCTACAGGTAGGCACTTTGGAAAAAACAGCTGTGTTTTCTATAAAAAAAATAGGATGTGTCCATGTTGTGTTTTGGGGCATTTCCTGTCGCGGGCACTAGGCCTACCCACACAAGTGAGGTATCATTTTTATCGGGAGACTTGGGGGAACACAGAATAGCAAAACAAGTGTTATTGCCCCTTATCTTTCTCTACATTTTTTCCTTCCAAATATAAGAGAGTGTGTAAAAAAGACGTCTATTTGAGAAATGCCCTGCAATTCACATGCTAGTATGGGCACCTCGGAATTCAGTGATGTGCAAATAACCACTGCTCCTCAAAACCTTATCTTGATCCCATTTTGGAAATGCAAAGGTTTTCTTGATACCTCTTTTTCACTCTTCATATTTCAGCAAATGAATTGCTGTATACCCAGTATAGAATGAAAACCAACTGCAGGGTGCAGCTCATTTATTGGCTCTGGGTACCTAGGGTTCTTGATGAACCTACAAGCCCTTTATATCCCCGCAACCAGAAGAGTCCAGCAGACAAAATGGTATATTGCTTTCAGAAATCTGACATCGCAGGAAAAAGTTACAGAGTAAAACATAAAGAAAAATGGCTGTTGTTTTCAGCTCAATATTTCAGCTGTTATTTTCTGTAGGAAAACCTTGTAGGATCTACACAAATGACCCCTTGCTGAATTCAGAATTTTGTCTAGTTTTCAGAAATGTTTAGCATTCCGGGATCCAGCATTGGTTTCACACCCATTCCTGTCACTAACTGGAAGGAGGCTGAAAGCACCAAATATAGTAGAAATGGGGTATGTCCCAGTAAAATGCCAAATTTGTGTTGAAAAATTTGGTTTTCTGATTCAAGTCTGCCCGTTCCTGAAAGGTGGGAAGATAGTGATTTCAGCACCAGAAACCCTTTGTTGATGGCATTTTCAGGGAAAAAACCACAAGCCTTCTTCGGCAGCCCTTTTTTCCCATTTTTTTGGAAAAAACTAAATTTTCACTGTATTTTGGCTATTTTCTTGGTCTCCTCCAGGGGAAACCACCAACTCTGGGTACCATTAGAATCCCTAGGATGTTGGAAAAAAAGGACGCAAATTTGGCGTGGTTAGCTTATGTGGACAAAAAGTTATGAGGCCCTAAGCGCAAACTACCCCAAATAGCCAAAAAAGGGCTCAGCACTGGGGGGGGAAAGGCCCAGCAGCTAAGGGGTTAATAAGTAGAATTCCAATGTGGTGGCACCCCCTGTATGAGGGCTTTCACTGGCTTTCTATTGTCACGTAGGATAATCCTTAACAGCTTGCAGGCTTTAAAAGAATGGCTAAAAAGAGTGCAGATTCTTCTTCATGTGGACAGGAAGTTGCTGACTCGGGGTTCCTTTTTGAGGAAGTCCTGTATATTGATGTTTATGCAGTGTGCCAAACACAGGACCCTGAAAAAGCTACCATCTGACATTGCCTTAACTATATTATTCCCATTGTCCGTGGCAACACATCCAATGTTAAGCCCTGTGTGGCACAGCCATTCAAAGACCTATTTGTTAAAGTAATCCAAGATGTTTGCAGTTGTAAGGGATTTTTCCATGGCGAACATAGCTATTGTTGCATGCTTCCAAGCACCATTAAAAATGTCAGCTGTGCCAACACCTGCAGATATCATTTCTCTAACCCCCACAAAAGGGATTCAGGCCTGTATTTATGCTTTTTTTGCACCGCATTTGTGGCATTTTTTGATGCAAAAACGGCGCAAACTTTCAAAATACAATTGTATTTTGTTGGTTTGCGCAGTTTTTGCGTCAAAAAGCGGCCCAAATGTGGCGCTAAAAAAGTATAAATACGGGCCTCAGTGTCCAGTAATGCACATGTAATCAGTGGCTTTGCAAGTGGTCCACATGTCGGGCGTCACATGGATTGTGTGGACAGCACTCTGCTGCAAAGCTTGTCCAACCAATTCCAGCACATTGTGATATAGTGCTAGAACAGCAACTCTGGCAAAATAGGTCTGGCTGGGAACCTTCCATTTTGGGGAGATAGCTGCCATGAATTCTAGAAACCCCACTCCTTCCACTAAAGAAAAAGGGAGAAGCTCCAATGCTAACATTTTAGCCAGCTTCCAGTTGTACAAACATGCCTCTGGGTGGTTGCGTTCGTACTGCCCATCCTGCCTAAACATGGCAGTAATAGTCGCCTGGATTTTTTTCTTTGCTGGTGTCACTGATGCAGGCGACTTAGAAGGTGGTGGTAGGCTCAAAGTGCATCTCAGGGGGGCAGAAACTATATTTTCTTGCCTTGGTGTTTCGTCCTGACTCTGAGTCTTCCTGTGCCATTGCAAAGGTGTTGATGTGGCTGAAACTACTACTGCACTGCTTGGGATGGGGCTGACTTGTGTAATAAAAATGTCTCTTCTTCACCTTCACCTTCCAACATCAGCAGATCAGAATCCCAGCTTTCAACATCTTCACTAACACCACTTGCAGGCTTTTGGCCGCTAAGGTGCACCTTTCAGCAGATTTCTTGGTGTTTTCTCAAGTGACTTGTTTAGCCTCCAGGTTCATTGCTTTTACCAACCTTACCCCGACTAACACTTGCTCGGCAAATGGAGCATCTGGCAATGTTTTGCTCCTTTTCACTAACCGTAAAGAGGTCCCAAATTTGGGAGGTCAACTTTCTAACACTGGTGCTACTGTCAATGTCTAAAGAAGTGGCTGTAGGTGGATGTTGTTTCAATTACGTTTTCTTCTCTGCAGTGCCTTCTTCTACTGAGGTGTCTGTGGATGTAGGTCGCACCCGAGGCCTTGTAAATATGGAAACTGGTAGAGGTGGAAGTGGTGGTTTCTGTGCCACATCCCTCGGAGCTGGTTGAGAAGATGGGGTAATGTTTGACTCCACTGGGGCTGGGCTAACATCCATGATGATTGGCTTGTCCTCAGACTACTCATCCTCCTCTTCTTCATCCATAAATATAAGACTTTCAGGAACCTTCCTTTTCACTCCTTGTCTCTCCTGGCATGTCTCAGACTGAGGTGGCATCCAAGTGGAGTCTTGAACATCAGAAGGGGGGCTTACAGAAGAAGATGGTGGATATCTGGAAGACAGTGTATCTTGTGAGGAGCTTCTTTGGCTTCCTCTGCATGAAACTCAACATCCTGATGTGCTCCTACTTCAGGAGGAACTGCTATTGCTGGCTGTGGCTGTTGTTGATCACTGGCCTGAGTTTCCTGCAATGATTGGGTAATACTTTGAGAAAGAGATAAGTCCAATTCAACGTCACTGCTCATCGGCATTCCTGTGATTAGAGATGCTGCCTCGGTGCCAGAGATGGGCTCGGGCCTAGTTTGGAATGGGGCCGCTGATGCAGGAGTGCTGCTCTCAGCTTGCTCCCTAGAGGCTGGTGGGCACATGTTTTTGCCCAAAAAAAGTCTGAGGTGACATACCAGTTGTGGGAAGCTCCTTCTTATCACTGGCCCCATTCTTGTTAGCAACTTTTTAGGGGGACATACTCAAGCTGTCAGTTGGCAGTAGCACTTAGCTTCACAAGCTGAAGAGATGTCCGTGTGGTCGTGAGTGTGGTCACATGTCACGTCATGCACAAGTCTTCTCTCTGGCAGTGCTGTGGGTTATAGCTCTTTCTCTTCATGTACGTAAAAGCAAACATGCAAGAAAGATCAGCAAAACATGGAATTGTTACAGTTACATTAGTAGTAAAAACAATAGCATTTAATGGCTACTTAACTAAACTGATAAATATTTATGAAATACAGTGTATCCATTTGTAAAAACCACACCAACATTAACTTTCATTATCATGCACAGTCATGAAGGATAAGAAAGAGCAGCAACTCCAACATACATAAAGTAAGTGTTAGCTTTATCTGTCTGCATCAAGTTGGCATGTGGCACTCAGGGAGGTGGCTGGTGACAAATGGAATAATAATCCTTGAATAATGTACTGTAGTGCAACTGTACGCCTAGGGCAGACATGAGGCTAATAGGTTAAATGAGAAAAAAAAGAAAATATATATATTTTAAAAACATTCTAAAACCTATTATTATGCTGTTATTTTTATTTGAGAGGCAAGACGTGGTGGAGGTAAAAAATAAATAAATAAAAATATGTAATAAAATATAAAAAGCTGCTCAAACAGTACATTCAGCAGTAAGCATTAACGTAGTAGGTCTGAATAACACACAAAATAGCAGACAGGCACAAGGTCAAACAACAAGCATCAAGGAGGCATGGCCACCACAACAAAGAGGAATACATGCAGGCCTAAAGAACACTGGCTGCCTAAAGAAAATGGCCACCAGCCATATGGTCAAACAAAAACCAGCAAGGAGGCTGTTGGGCCTGTATACTTGGATATGCTCTAGTAAAGAATTCTGAAACCAATCATCTGTCTTTGCAGGGACCAATGTTTGTTGTAACCCCATATAAATGTTTTACAGCTCCCAGTGCTTGTTTACAACAGCCAATGCTTGTTGGAACCAATGCTTGTTTAAGATACGTGTTGCTCAAGCCTCCAGCATCCCTTTGACTCAAACTGGGTGTGGCTCACTGTGCTCACTATGACTCAGTATGGGTGAGGCTGGATTCAGCAGGTATTTAAGTCACACCCGGCCGGAGTGAATTGCTTGCTGTAAAGTTTACCGGCTGCAGAGAAGGAGTCTCTGCTTCTCCACATTTGAATATCTTGGATGCTGCTTCTGGGGTGTTAAAGTGATCAAGAGAATTGACTAATAAAAAGGCGTTAATGTGTTGCACGTGCTCGAAAAGCATTTGTTTGTGAAAACTTGACACTTTCTGAGTTGATATTCGAAAGTCTGATGTTTGGGAGCTTGATGCGCGTAAGGAGGCACATCATTGGTATTTAAGGTCACTGGGATGCTCTCCTCTAGTCGCATAGTAACGCCTATTGTTGTTGCTTACTATATATCTAGATATCGCAGAAAGGAAATTCTTTCATGCAATTATCATAAAAATGATGTATTTTGAATATGTTTGTTATTGGTAAGTTTAATATGACATTTGCCTAATTGGTGCTGGTGATACAGAACATTATGTGAATGGCCTGAAAGTTTCATTGCTATGTTCAACTTACGCTGTGATGTAACAGTAACAGTGATAAAACCGATTTTTTGTGTTATTGAGACTAACCCTATGTTTCCAGAGTGTTACAAACATTGCACTGTGATCTTTTGATTTTAAGTCTATGTTCAGAGTGTGGCTCTTGACCTGGCTACTCTCGGCCCTGATGGATCGGCCAAATGGTGCCCCGGGGACACCGCAGAGGATAACCCGAAAGCAGAAGGCTCCGGAAATCCGGATATCCGGGTTTCCGAAAACACAAAAGACGGACGACAGACGGGGAAGCGCGTCGGAAGGAGAGACGGAGGACCCGATTAAGGAAGGAGCACCGAGGCGAGAACAACCGGAGACAGAACGTAAAGGAACGGAGAAGGAGGAACACCTGACGACAGGTGGTACGGAGGCCCCTGGAGGACCCATTGTCCGCCACGTCTCTGGAGAGACATGGCTGAGGCAGGTATGTTCCTGCTTTCACAGTGGCTACTGGGCACTCCTCAGGAGGGAGTGGGAGATGGAAAGGGCTAGGCAGGGCACTCTTGCAGTTGGGCAGGGAAGACAAGAGCAGAAAAGCCTGCCTTGGATACATGTATCTGTTTTTTCCCTTTTTCTTTTTTCTTCGCTATAGTTAAATTTCGTTGTTGGTACAAGCAAAGCCTATCCCCCCCAACCCACTGCATTACGCCACCAGGAGGATTGTGCGGACAACATCCTCCTCTCACTACCTGATTATTCTTTCTTAATCTTCCTATTTGATAATTATGTGTATTTTGGGAGACTGGGGAAACGGGGTGCACAACATTATTGGGTGAAAGCATGTACAAGGCTTGTGTTCACCCCAAGACCCCTCTCACCTCACCGCACCTCTCCCTTTCTAACCCCATACCAGTTGCCCCGACATAGTAGACTTACCTTTTGTTTTTCTCTTTCCCACTTCCTCCTCTGACCAACCCGACACCGTTGGATCTTCATCTCCTCGGAGACAACGGAGGCCCAGTCCCAGGAAGACTCACCTGGAAAGAAGACAGTATAAAGGAGACACATAGAGGAAAAATAATATATCCCGACTTGTTTCCATTCTGTTCACATCCCGCTACACCCACCCCTCATACAGTTACAAACATTGCACTGTGATCTTTTGGTATTAACCCTATGTTTCCAGAGTGATGCAAACTTTGCACTGTAGTATTTTGATATTAACCCTATGTTTTCAGTGTGATCAAAAGACATCGATTTTGTGTTCCTTGGATTTCTAAGTACAGTACGTAAATTAACCCTTGAATGTCTGCAAACCTAATTAACTGAGAATTTGTTGTCATTATTTGTTAACTATTTAAATGTTTATAGAGTCGAGTGAGCCAGCATCTTAGGAAATCTCAGCAAGGCCATCAAACAAGATATCCACGGAATGTCAAGTACATTTAGGTAGGCATTAATTAAGGTGACATGGGATCAATCTGTGGTCACAGGGGGAGTATTCATAGATATTATAGGAGGATCAAGGTTCTTATTTAATTACAGGTAATCCACATCATTTCCCAAAAACTCCTAGAGAAAGGGAGAGGCATCTAAAGTGGGAAAGGGCAACCTAACAGGTACACCTAGCTTCCACATAGTAGTCAAACATGGTTATGAGCTGTTTGACTGATATGTAATGAATTGTAGGAAGTCATGGATCAGCAAGGACCATCATCAGTCCCTCGGATCCAGACCTGTGGTTCCAGTGTCTCTCTATCTCTCTCTTCTCTCACCCTTTCATCATTCCCCTTTCCCCTGAAGCATTCCGATTCCAATCTTGTGCATTTAAGTGGGAGGCACGTAATGTCTAGGAGGAATTGGAAATAAGCAACTTGGTCAATGGCCACCACAACAAAGAAGAACACATGCAGGCCTAAAGCACACTGGCTGCATACATAAAATGGCCACCAGCCACAAGGTCAAACAACAACCAGCAAGGAGGCATGGCCAAAGCAACAAAGGTGAACACGTGCAGGACTACCGGCTGCTACTCAAAATGGCCACCAGCCACATGATCAAACAGAAAGAAGGATGAAAAGAAAACAAAAAACATATATAGGTAGTTGACTATAATTGGCTATACAAAAAGGGCCCCCGGCCAAATGGCATGGGGAACAGAGACAAATGCCAGCCTATGACAAACACTCTCACACACTGGTCAGACAAAGAAGGCATTGGTACAGGTCAAAGAAACATCACATTGAGTCAGTAATTCCAGAAACTAAAAACAAAGGGGCTAAAAACTTTACCACAGGAATACACATCACACAAAGACATCAAGTACTATAACCCCACCTTACACTGTTTGCAGAAAAAAAAAAGTGAAATACCACCAAACAACTTTTTGTTATCTTTACTTCAATGCCATCCATGGTGTTTCAGTTCCACAGACACCACAAACAGTTGTTTCATCATGTACCCATGACTAGTACTGGGCCTACAGCTGGAAGACCTATTCTATTGGCATGCTAGGCCACGTAACATTAACATTTAATGTGAAAGTGAATTTAACGAATATTGAAAATTTACAAAACAAAACATGGAGAAAATTTCATGAATGAGTAAAATTAAAAGTAAAACTATAAATAGGCCCAAGATGCAGGCCACCCACCACAATAAATTTAAAAAATTGAATAAAAGTACAAATAAGTCCTGGTGCATGCCCTCTATGAAACAAACAAGTCATACAACACCCTTATACAGTGTTTTTTAGCTTACTTGTGAAATCTCAAATACAACAAAGTTCTTAAATCCAATGATTTATCCAGGAGACAAAAAAGTGATCCTAGCCCAAAATCCAAGTGAAAAGTGACCAGGAGATGGACAAAGCAGTGGAAGGAGCCTGCTGGACAGGAACAGGAAGTTGGAGTCTCTGGGGTACTCCTCCCAGAAGAATAACAACGCAAACGGTCATTTAGAGAAGATTTTTCACTTGAGGTTGTTGATTTTAGCTGCTTAAGTGTTGCTAGTTTGCAGGAGCAGTCGATCGCGCTCATTCTCATTCACCTTTGATGCGCCGGAAATCGCTGGCATGGCGCTAACTTTCTAGAGCAGGTAAAAAAATCTAGTTTGTGCTCGCGAGAGACCAGAAGTCTCTCATCTCACTTCTAACACACGTGAAATGACAGCAAGTGTTCACCAATGGGGTAAAAACAGAAAAAACTCTGCTATGTTGTGTAGTGTGGAGTATTTTGGTAACTCTGCGTTCTCCATGGGAACGCGGCGTTGCCAAATTCCACAATCTCAGCCAGCAGATCGGAGTTTTTCAGCCAGGCCTAAATGTTTTCAGGTACCACAACAGCAAATGCAACAGAAGATGCAAATAATACCACAGCAGCAAATTCAAATACCTCAAGCTCCAATTGCACAGCAGCAGGTAGTGTTTCCTCAGCAGAACATGGGTCAAAGGTTAAGTCAAAACAGTCAGCCACTTATAACACAGTTCCCATTACACAGTGAGGATAAATTGAGTGATGAAATTGTGAGTGAGAGTTCAGATGAAGAAGATTTTGTGCTAACAGCTTCCTTAGAAGTGGACCAGAATGGTCCTTATCTAAATGGAAAATTAATGGGTCACGATATTTCATTTTTGGTTGACAAAGGAGCTACACACTCTACTGTTAGAACTGCAAAATTTCCCAATCTGCACTTTCTGGGATAAAAGGACAGGTCATTAGAAAAGCAAATGAACACCTTACAAATCTGATTACTGAGCTGATTCCTGTTAAAATCTGTACTTTTGAAGGCATGCACAAATTCGTAGTTTGTGACTCGAGTCCCGTATGTCGTCTGGGAAGAGATTTATTGTGCAAATCAGGATGTTAGGTTACTTGAACGAATGATGGAATTGCCATTCAAACAAATAGTGATGATGAAGAATCATGTTTACCAGCTGAAAGTTGTAATTTGATTAATGAAGAATTCCCATTGATTACTCTTTATCTTGCATTACAGTGCAGGACCTGCCAACTGATTGACAAGACACAGTTAATTTGAAGGTTTGGGATCTTTCTGGAAAAGATATTGGTCTTTTTAAAGGAGTGGAACCAGTCAAAGTCACAGTTAAACCTAATGCAGTTTTTCTGAAAACTCCTCAATATCACATAGCACGAGATGTAATTGAAGGAGTTACTCCTGTAATTGCAGATTTTGTTAAGCAAGGAGTTTTGAAAGAAGTGCTGATTAGCCCATGTAATTCACCTACTATGGGTTTGCGAAAACCTAGTGGGAAATGTCACATAGTTTAGGATGTGAGAAAGATTAATAATGTTGTCCATTTGTGCCTAATCCAGCAGTGATTTTGTTTCAAATTCCATTTGATGCAAAATGGTTCACAGTAGTGGACCTGTCACAAGCATTTTTCACAGTGCCTCTACATGAGGATAGCCAGTTTCTCTTCTGTTTTAAATTCTGCAATCATTTTTATTGTGGGTGTAGGATTCCGAAAGGCTTTTCAGAATCCCCATCAATATTTAATCAAGAGTTGAAAAAGAATTTGGAAGTATTGGAAATGCCTTTCCAATCAACATTGGTTCAGTACATTCATGACCTACTGGTTGCTTCAAAGACTCAAGAAGCATGCAGTCAGGATACTATTGCCTTATTGAATCATCTGGGTGAAAATGGACATAAAGGGGCAGATTTAAGAGCCCCTAGCGCTTCCTTGCGCCAAAATCGCCATGACAATTTTACAAAGTGGCACAATGTATGCACTGCACCACTTTGTAACCATTTGCACTACATTATGCCTGCGCCAGGCACAATGAATGCAAAGGGGGCGTTCCCCCAGTGAGGGGGGTGAAAAAATGGTGCAAAGAGATTTCTTTGCGTAATTTTATTCAGCGCTTTTAATGCCTGCTCAGAGCCTCATTGGGCTTTGCAGGATTAGCATCAACATTTTTTACGCTAATCCTGCAAAGCTCTGATCTAACATCAAATATTCTGATGCTATTTCCCTAACTAGCACCATGGTGTGCTTTATCTTAGTTACGGTGCACACATGGTGGCGTTAGTGGAGTGCTAACAGGCGCAAGAAAAGTGGCGCTGCACTTTACTCAAATCAGGCCCAAAGTGACTCCAGCTAAATTAAAATACTGTCAGAAAGACGTGATGTACTTGGGACATCAAGTTTAGTTTTAAACCATTTTATTATTTTCCAAATTCAACATAGAGAACATTCATAATAGTACTGTATAAAGCTGATAATGATTATAACAATGCACAGGCAGTTGTACCTACATGCTGTTATGTTGAGACAAGAGTTTCTTGATTCAACCTTGAACCAACAAGCAAATTTAACGTAAGCAAAACAGGCAAACTTGAAGATTTATAGCTATGAGTGACACCAGCATTACAAACAGGCACATTACATTTCTTAAGGAGGATGGAGCAGGCAGTCCCTCAGGGATCTCTATGTATTGTTAAAATGGTATGGTGATATTTCTACACCTGCAAGGTGTCCCCAGGCCTCTGATTCTCTACGTTTACAGTCTTTAATAGTGAGGCGTCCACTATCCGCAGGCCCCAATGTGGGGAGTCAATATGCAGTCCGGGGGTGTGGTTGCTAGGGGGTGGGGTGCCAATACCTTACCAATTAGGACTCTATATCCTTTTCCTCAGTCCTGAAGGCACCTCCCCTAAGGCACTATTCGTTTGCAGTACTCATGCAGCTCCTGCATATACGTGCCCTAGCCACTTGCGATGGGAACCCTACATAATCCTCTGGACTCCTCCCACCTAAGGACAGTCTCCTCCGCTCTGCCCCATTTTAACAAGGTGGCACTCAGTGGGAGAGTGTAGGGAGTGTGGGCGATTTTCAACTCATAGCAATAGCTCTTCTGCCTCTAATGAGCGCCAGGTCAATGAACCGATTTGTACCAATTTGTTACAACTGCTCGTTTGGAGCGGTGAAGTAAGCCCAGCAGGAGGCTTTCTGCCTTATATAGGTCCGTACGTTGGGTTAACTCTGCGAGGATCACCATTATTTGTTGCCAGAAACAGACCGATTCTGGACAAGACCAGAACATGTGTAGCATGTTGGCACCTGGATAATGACACAGAGGGCACACTGACGAGGTCCCAAACATGCTATTTAATGTGTCCGGGTTTAGATAAACCCTGTGTAATATATTGTACTGCATGTATTGGAATTTTGCGTTTCTGGAAACTTTTTTGTGGTATGTCAGCACTCTATCCCATTCTTTATCTTGGAAATCCCTCCCCACATCCTGTTCCCATCTTGCACGCAACAGCTGCAGGGGGTCTTTGGACTTGTGTCCTATTGCCTGATTGAGCCAAGTGATTAGGTTCTTCCCATTGCCTGTGACGTGGAGCGCATGCACCAACTGGTGCGGATCCGGTTCCTTGTCAATTATGCACCATTGCACAGTCAGTATGGCAGTTAACCTAGCGTGTGCTATGAAATGTCCTCTCGGAATTCCCTCTTCACTTTGCAGGTGATCGAAAGACTTAAGTACTTTATCATGGAATAATGCTCCCACTGTGTCTACCCCTGCCTCTTACCACCGTTGCATGCCCGCCGCCAGGCCTATCATTGACCGGAAGGACCTAAATGCAGCAAGTTTAATTTTGGGGGAATACGTCTGTAGAGTAGGCATTATTTTAATGCTTCGTTTCTAACATATATGCTACTGATAGCAGCACGCTGTACTGTAAAGGTGGTGTAGCAGATGGAAGGAAAGTTCCTCGGACCAAGCGCTGTGCATCAGCACTAGTACACTGCCCCAGCTTATCCAGTGGTCTCCCCGCCAACCAATATCCCGGCCACTGCAGCTGTGCCACTAAATAATAATTCTCCCAACCCCCTTTTTCTTTTGGGAGTTGCAGCTTACGAAGTGCCACTCGGCGTCTGCCTTTGTTCCAGAGAAAGGCCCTCTACACAGCATGCAGCATGTGGATTTTCATGTCTGGGGGAGTCTACCCTCTTATAGAGCCATCTGGTACACCTCCAGCAGTTTAGGTGCTAGTAATGGTGAATAGATTTGATAGAATTCAATGGGGTATCTGTTCATCCTCAGAGTCTTCCCAGTGGCAGACGCCTGTACAGCCTAGCTGATCTCCGGTTTTGTTAAAGGTGCATTTAGAGCCTCCGCTTCAGAAGATCGCAGTCTTGGTAGTGTTACTCCATGCCAGAAGTTCTGTATTGTATGGGCTCTATTCAGTAGTGGGGGATTATATAGGTCTCAGTAGTAGGCAGTGAATGCATCATGTCTACTTGATTGATAAGTAAGCGTGTGGGAGACAGCCTGATTGCTATGGTCTGCAACGTGGGGGCCGAGCTACGCAGCAGCCAGGCCATCAGGGGCCCTGATTTGTCTCCCTCAGCATGCATCCGTGCCTGGTATGCCTTAAGGTCAAAGCAGCGGAGTTGTTCTATGAGGCATGCATGAGTTTCTGTGGCTGCAAGCAGTAGGTCCCTGCCTTCCAGGGAGTCCTGTCCCTGCAATTCTAGCTCCCAGAGTTTAGTCTCTAGGTCGTTAACTCTCTGTGTATTGTTGCACAAACCCCCACTGTTGTGCGAAGGCAGTGTCCGCGCAGTACTGCCTTCAGCGTCTCCCATTCTACCGTGTGGGAAGTTGCAGTGTTCCAATTGTCATTTAGGTATGTTTTTAGAGCGTCTTGTGTGCTTTCCTGAAATCCTCGGTCCTCTAGGGCTCCCAGCTGTAGTCACCATGTAGGGACTGGCGGTTGCAGCTGTCCCCATTGGAAATTGACCACTAAAGGATTATGATCAGAGACGATTTTCCCAAGGTATTCTGGTGCAATAACCAATAAGTGTAGGGAGGTATGGCACAACATATAGTATAATCTGGCATGTAGGTCACGTGGTAGTGAATAGTGTGAGAATTCTCTTGCATCAGGGTGTAGTGTTCGCCAGCAGTCGCGCAGCACCCATTGTTGTATCCACTGTGAGATCTGTACTGCTGCCAGCACCACCGGTGATGTTGGTAGTGGGGGATGTGAGCGATCACATTCTATATTTAATATGCTGTTGAAAACCCCACCCACCAGCCACGGAAGTTGTGCACATTCAACTAATACAGCCGACAGGCGTGGAAGGAATGCAGCTTGGTGGACGTTATGGGCATAAACACTTCCCAGTAACATGGGCTTACCATCCAGTGATCTCTCTACAAAGGCATACCGGCCATCTGGGTCTATGTCTGTGTCAATGGATTGAAACATGACCCCCCCGGACCCACACCATAACTCCACGTGCAAACCCTGAACATGGGGTGCAATAGCATTGGCCTCGCCATTTCTGATGTAGCCTCATCCCCTTGCCTCTAGCTATATGTGTCTCCTGCAGTAGCACTATCTGCGCCCCACAGCACAGAATATATTGTTGTACCGCATTTCTTTTACAGGCGGTACCCAGACCCAGGACATTCCGAGTCATTATCTTAATGTCTGCCATTTGATCAGAATTATAGAGAGCATAAAGGGGAGTTAACCGTTACTCGCTGCTGGGTCAGGTCTATGTCTGAGCTTGCGTCTGTCTTGCATCTTGCTTGAACTAACAACCAAAACTCCCATCCCAGGGTGGCCCTGAACATAGGGGAACACCCAAACCATGAACACATAATCCCAGACAATGGGGTCTCCGTTTTGCCCTTCAGCGTGACCTGCGGGCACCCAGGAGTAGGGTGTGGGGCTGGCTAGATTGTGATAGTGCATTTGGTCTTGACTCATTGCTCACGTGCCGCCTGACTCATAATACATAATATATTACCAAGTGAGAAGAAAGGGTGGCAATGCTTTGTGATTCACACTTCCTATGTGAATAATACAAAAATAGGGGATGGAATGTTTCACAGTTACAGAAAAGTAAAGGTTTGAGCTTTGTTCCTACTTCTCTGCCGGATTTTTCTGAATTACATGTGAACCTATACAAATTTATTTGTAAATGCAAACTATACAAATTATTCCAAGAAAAAAATATACCAGCTTCTCCCGTCTCTACTAATACCATAGCTAGTGATATGACAATCAAAGATATAAAAGATGTACAAACTAAACTGTCTTTAGAATATAGCTCTGACCCATCTCCTCCAATTTCGGACATCCTAGCGGACTTAAATATAGATCCTAACCTTGGGCTAGATAGTGGGCTCAAAACCTTGTCCAGATTTACTCCAGTTTTACCTTCTGATAATGTAATAGATATCTTTTATAAATGGGTAACGATGGATCTATACAATTTGGAGGACTTGTATGTAACCGGATGCAAGACATCACACATAGGCCCTCATTACAACCCTGGCGGTTGGAAATAAAGTGGAGGTAATATCGCCAACATGCTGACGGTAACAAAAATGGAATCATGATCATGGCGGAAACCGCTCAGACAGACAGCCACTTTAACACACTGACCGCCAGGGCAGAATCAAGAAGCACCATAGGGTTAACCGCCCACTGCCAGGCGGAAGACAATGTACCGCCCACTCTATTATGACCGGCCTATCCACCACCATTTCCGGGGCAATCCCAACGATATCAAAAGCCTGGCAGAAACAGATCTCAGAAGTCAAAGGACTCACCTGTGGAGACTCAGGGAACTACCAAGGCCCCATGAAGCCTGAGCTACATGTCTTCCCCATGCTCGTCTACCTTCTGCTTCATTATGAACACCAATGCCGGTGAAGACGACAACGGTGAGTACTTCCATCTAGCACACAAGGGAGGGGGAAGGAAAAAGAGAGTGAGACACACATGCAACACCCCCACCCCCAACACCATACACACAAGCAGATGCAGCAACATAACATATTTGCCCCGTACCCCTCAGGAATAATGCAAGGAAAAAATGATTTGAAGAAAGTGAGTGTAATAAGATAAAATACTATGAATAAGTGCATCAAAATCCAAACGTATATACATATTTACAAATGTAGGGACACTGTCCAATCCTCAATGTCCGTAGGCCACAGGGCAACAACACATAGGCCAAGGCCCCACCTCACTTCTGGAACAACACAGAGAGAACACTGCAGGGTTCTGGAGGGGGCATTGTGCCCTGTGATGCAGATCTTCGGGAGTTCAAGGTCACAGTCTCTCACCTGGGTGTCAGACCCACAGGATTTGCAGGGGCCAGGCCGCACAACAGCCCATGGATGCAGGACTACACACTGTCTGCCGACGGTGACAGCTGCTCAGAGGTGGCAGTGGTGGTGCTGGTGTCGGTGCTGGCATTGGTGGTAGGAGGCTCCAGCCCTTCCCTGCAGCCTCGGACAGCTGTCCACTGGGGCTGCTGCTGCTGGCAGTGGTGCTGGTGGCAGTGCTGGCAGTGGTGGGGGGAGGCCCCAGCCCTTCCCCTGCAGCTTCGGACGGCGCCCACTGGGACTGCTGCTGCTGGTGGCGGTGCTGGCAGTGATGGTGGGAGGCTCCAGTGCATCCCTTGTAGCCTCAGACGGCTGAACCACCATGGTTGGTGGTGCGGGCTCCGAATGAGTTTCAGCACCAGGCCTCTTGCCCTTCCTGTCAGCAGCCGGGGATTGCTCCTTGCCTTTCCCTGTAGCAGCTGGGGTGCCTCCTTTCCCTTCCCTGTTGCAGCTTGGGGTGCCTCCTTGCCCTTCCTTGACGCAGCTGGGGATGCCTCATTGCCCTTCTTTGAGGCAGCTGGGGATGCCTCCTTGCCCTTCCTTGAGGCAGCTGGTGGTGCACCCTTGGCCTTCCTTGCAGCACCTGGTGCAGGCACCCTTTCAGTGTGGCTGCCTGGTGCCAAGTATCCTCTCCCACCTGGAGTAGTTGTCGACACTACTGTGGCCGTGGACTGGGTGGCTGAGGTGCTCGCCTGGGTTCTGACCTCCCTGGCCTGACATGAAGGACGGGGAAGGTGTGGTAGGGAAGAGGTCAACGGTGGAGAGGAAAAGCTTCTTAGGGATATTGGGGTGGGAAAACGGTGAAGGTTTGAGAGTGGAGGACAAGGAAGTGGTTGTAGGAGGTTTCTGTCTGCTGTGTTTGGGTGCAGGTGCATGGGCTGGATGCTGTTGTGAGGTGGATGGCTGTTGGGTGTCTGAGTGCTTTATTTTGTGTACTTTGGGAGGAGGGGGCACAGACACAGTGGGAGAGGACACAGGGGATGTGTGTATGGATGTGGGGGTGGTGACTGCCAGTGAGGGGCGTGTATTGATAGGCGTGATGGTGATGATGGTAGTGGATGAGGATGTAGTACATGCA
Source organism: Pleurodeles waltl (assembly GCF_031143425.1). Lineage (NCBI taxonomy): Eukaryota > Metazoa > Chordata > Amphibia > Caudata > Salamandridae > Pleurodeles > Pleurodeles waltl. Next base: position 1,100,268,739 of record NC_090440.1, on the reverse strand, counting down.
GGTGTGAGTGGAGATACAACTGGGAGGGAGGAGGAAGAGGGGGACACAGTGGAAGCAGTGGATGTTGGCATGTCTGCATCTGGATGGTGTTTGTGTGAGTGCCTGTGGGATGATGTGTGATGATTGTGTTTGCCTGAACCATTCCTGTGGGTTGTCTTGTGTGCATGCTGGTCTGCCTGTGTGCCTGGGATAGGTTGGGGTTGACGGGAATGGGATTTAGCAGAGGAAGTTGGAGGGGGAGGCTAGAAACAGGGACAATGGCTGCCATCAGAGAGGACACCAGAGCCTGGATTGATCTCTGTTGGGCCGCCATGCCAGTGTGAATGCCCTCCAGGAATGCATTTTTCTGTTGCATTTGGACTGCCAGCCCCTAGATGGCATTCACAATAGTTGACTGCCCAACAGTGATGGATAGCCGGAGGTCAATAGCCTCATCACTCAGGGCAGGAGGGCTCACTGAGGCAGGGCCTGAGGTGCCTGGGGCAAAGGAGATGCCCACCATTCTGGGTGAGCGGGCACGGGAAACATGCTTAGGGGCTGCTGGGAGGGCGGTGCTGGTACGGGAGGTGGTGGCTGTACCTGTAGCTGAGGTGGGCATAGAAGTGTCCGCCACCACCAGGGAGCTTCCATTGGAGGAGGTATCACTGTCCGAACTGTCCCCTCCAGTCCCCGCCGTGGCGCTCCCCTCGCCCTCAGTCCGACTGGTGCCCTCACTGTCGGTGGATTCAGCATCCTGGGGCCTGTGGGATACAGCTCCCTCCGTCGCCGGTGCCTCTGCTCCTCCGCCAGATGATGCTAATGCACATATGGACAGGGTAACAAAACAAGAAAGGGAGGGAAGAGACAAAGGATACACTTGGTCAATGGCGGCAACAACACCACCGTTGGCGTACGCAGCACCATCACACACAGGAAACAGTCCTACGCACTAGGCAATGCACTACCAGTCAGAATGCTAGTCACCAGCCCATGGACATGGACACCTAACGCCAATTGCAGCATACCTAAGACCCACAGACCCCTGCCCAGTAGTGGATGCCTACCAGTTTGGTTGGCGTAAGTTTACATCAGACCCTGCCCAACATGGATCCTACCCTGCAATGTCTGGCCGGGCCTGGGGGCACCCACAGGCCCACATCCCCCACCCGGATACCACCCCACCACGCGCAAATAGTATATTGGGGCATTGTCCTTACTCCCTTGTGGCTGCTGTAATGCCCCCAAGTGCCCATCCACCTCCGGATAGGCCACTGCCAGTATGCGGCCATCAGGGGGGTTAGGGTTCGACGGGCACCCCTTCCTCGTTGGGAGGCCATCCCTAGCTGGGCCTCCACCATCTTCCGTGCCCAGCGTCTCAGGTTTTCCCACCGTTTGCGACAGTGGGTGCTCCGCCTGCCGTAGAATCCCAGAGTCTGCACGTCCTTTGCGATGGCACGCCATATACCCTTTTTCTGATGAGTGCTGACCTGCAGAGAAATACACGTAGGAAAAGGTATCAGTCAGACCATCCTGCTTGTTACACTCATGGCCCACCATAGCCTTTCACATCCCCTTACGCACAGACATGCCCCAGCATACATGCAGCACGCTGCCCAGGGCCCATCCACCAACCCCACCCCCCACACGAGACCTTCACACACACCACTCCATGCAGTCATGCCCCATGCATTGTGCTCACAGTGTACTCACCTGTTGATATGGAGACCCAGACAGCATTCAGTACTGGGGTAGGACCCCATCTATCAGTCTCTCCAACTCTCCAGCTCCGCTGAAGTGAAGGCAGGGGCCCTTTCCCCAGTCACACGAGCCATGATCGGCTCCAGACACAAGTCACAGCAGCACATGCAGTGTAGGTCCTCTCCTGTTGAAAGTCAGGTAGCAAGTGAGTGAAAGATAGAAAATGGCGGTCACGTCTGCGGCGGTGCGTACCGTCACCGCCGGCGTACATCACCATTGGCCACTGTAACCCGTAGGACCCAATGATAACCAATGAGGTTCTCGACCGCCTCCTGCAACGGCGCACAACGTCAGCGGAATTACCTCATTTCCATATCTCCCTCCATACAGGACAGGCGGATGCCATTTCAGGGGGGAGGGCTGGCCACGGCACCTAACTGCGTCACAGTACACATAATCACCATTTGGACCTATCCAACAATATACTGTGACAATCACAACATGCAATGAAGTGTAGTGGTTGGAAATATGAGATACTTACCAGCTGCTCACTGTTTTGCTCCATAGATTGCAACCGCTGCGGATGAATAGGAGATGGAGACATCCCCCTGTGTACAGATCCCTGGTGGACTTGGCAACAATGGAGGACAGGCACATTACCCTCACCTATAGACTGGACCGGGCAACAATCACAGAGCTGTGTGTCTAATTCGAGCCTGACCTGATATCTGCTATCCGTCAGACCACCGGGATCCCCACTCTTGTACAAGTGCTTTCTGTGCTCCATTTACTGGTAACTGGCTCCTTCCAAGTGACAGTGGACTTGGCGGCAGGAATGTCTAGTGCTGACCAGAGTGTTGTCTGCCCTGATTAAACACATGCACAGTTAAATCGTTTTCCCCCAGGTGGAGGATTTGGCCACAGTGAAAGCTATGCAATGGGACATATCCCCAACATTATTGGGGCAATTGATGGTACACATATTGCATTTGCCCCCCCCGGAGAAATATACAGGTGTTCAGATATGGAAAGAGTTTTTACTCAATGAATGTGCAGATAGTGTGCCTGGTGGACAAGTACATCCCCTACGTCAATGCTGAATATCCTGGGTCTGTGCATGATGCCTTTACCCAGAGGAATAGCAGCATCCCATATGTGATGGCTCAACTCCAGAGGCACCGAGTGTGGCTAATAGGTGAGCTCTGGTTCCCACCCAGTGGATGTTGGTGTATGGGTATGGTGTGGGCCCTGAGGGTTAGTGTGTGTGTCTAACAGGTGTCCCTAGATATTTGCAGGTGACTCTGGTTACCCCAATCTCACATGGCTACTGACCCCTGTGAGGAATCCCAGGACAGGGGCAGAGGAACGTTACAATGAGGCACATGGGCGAACTAGAAGAATTATAGAGAGGACATTCGTCTTCCTGAAGGCTAGGTATCATTGCCTCCATGTTACAGGTGGTTCCCTGAGCTACTCACCCAAGAAGGTCTGCCAGAACATCGTGGCATGCTGTATTTTGCATAACCTTGCCTTACGTCACCAGGTGCCTTTTCTGCAGGAGGATGAGGCTGGAGATGGGCATGTGGCAGCAGTGGACCCTGTGCACAGTGAAGATGACGAGGCAAAGGATGAGAATGAGGACAACAGAAGTGTAATAAATTGTCAATACTTCCAATGACGCACATGTAAGACAGTGTAACTTCACTTTTAATTGACAATTTTGTGTTTGACCTTGTCACTGGCAGGCTGATTTTATCACTTCTATGGCCACTCACTGTACCCTTTTGCATCTCTATTTGCATATATTTGTGCCCCACTATCGCTCCTAGTGTGTTGACTGCAGCTACTACAGGTCATTCCTATGTATACATGACTGTACAGTTGAATTGCAGTGTTTAAACCTTGGTAAACTAATACATAGTTAAATCATTTGACATACTCCATACTTTTTTTTTTCAATGGGTGTTTATTTAAGTGCTAATAAGTAGAGGGGGATGTGCAATGGGTAGGGGTGATGGTGGAGGAAAGTCCACGATAGAGTCCAGTCTATGTGGATCGCAGGTGAATTATGCAAGGGGGCATAGGAAGGGGAGCAATGGTAGTTCAAGCTGGATAGTGGGACACAAGGGAGACATTCAGGAGAGTCTTATTTCCTGGTGGGGGTCTTGGCAATAGTCTCTGGCTTCTACCTGGATCGCAGGGAACGTTTGCGGGGTGGTTCTGCAGGGGAAGGGGTGCTGCTGGCCTGTTGGGCCTGTGGCGTGGCCTCCTGTCCACTAGCGGAGGTGGAGGGCTGTTCATTGGTTTAGCTAGTGTCAGGGGCCCAGTGATGTGCCACTGCCTCCCTCCTAGTGTTAGCCATGTCTGACAGCATCCCTGCAATGGTGACCAGGGTGGTGTTGATGTCCTTCAAGTCCTCCCTGATCCGCAGGTACTTTCTCTCCTGCAGCCGCTGGTTCACCTGCATCTTGTCCAGTATCTGGCCCATCGTGTCTTGGTAATGTTGATATGGTCCCAGGATCACGGTAAGTGCCTCCTGGAGAGTCGGTTCCCTGGGCCTGTCCTCCCCCTGTCACACAGCAGTCCTCCTAGCTTCCCTGTTGATCTGTGCCTCTGTCCCCTGAACTGTGTGCCCACTGACCCCAGGTCCCTGATTGTCCTATGTTTGTGGGGTGGCTTGGGGTCCCTGTAGGGGTGGACACTCTGCTGATTGATGTGTCCTGGGGACAGGGGTATGGACCCACTGGGTGTGTACTGTGCTGGTGTTTCTTGAGGGGGGAGGCTCTGTGGTGGTAAGGACTGTGCCTGGGTAACTGACTGTCTGGAGATCTCTGATGGGCCAGGTTGGTCATCCAGATCCAGGCGTCTAGAGCTGCTGTCATCACTGTGGGCCTCTTCTGGGGGGGGGAAGGGCTGGATGTTGCTGGCACCTCCTTTCCGGTGAAGTTGGCTGGGGGATCTGTGGGGATGTAAATGCAGTGTTATTGGTTCTGCGCCTGACATCTTGTGCATGGGGGCGTTACCCTCTATGCTTGTTATTGCCCTGCCAGCTTTACCTTGTGTGAGTTGTTATTTGGTGGGCTAGCTGTTTCCCTCTAGTGTGCATGCTTTTGTGATAGGAGTCCATGCAGGTCTGTGATGGGTGTCCATGCATTAGTGTTGTATGCATGGCTTGGTATTGGGATGTGTGGGTTGTGATGGTGGGGTGTGTGAGAGGTGGTGGAGTGACAGGAGTGAGGGTAAGGGTGGGGGTATGTGATGGCATGCAGGTAGGGGGGGTGAAAGTAGTAAATAGTTGACTTGCCAGAGTCCAGTCCTCCTCCTACTGCTGCCAGGCCCTCAGGATGCATGATTGACAAGGCCTGCTCCTCCTGTGTTGTTAATTGTGGGGGAGGAAGTGGGGGTCCACCGCCAGTCCTCTGTACAGCTATTTGGTGTCTTGCTGCAGTTGAACGCACCTTCCCTCATAGGTCGTTCCACCTCTTCCTGATGTCATCCCTTGTTCTGGGGTGCTGTCCCACTGTGTTGACCCTGTCCACGATTCTCCGCCATAGCTCCATCTTCCTAGCAATGGATGTCTGCTGCACATGTGATCCAAATAGCCGTGGCTCTACCCGGATGATTTCCACCACCATGACCCTTATCTCCTCCTCTGAGAACCTGGGGTGTCGTTGTGGTACCATGGGTGTAGTGTGAGTGGTGTGGGTGAGGTTGTGTAAGGTGATGTGTTTGGATGTGTGATGTAAGGTGTGTGGATGGTGTATATGTGATGGGTGTGTGTGGCTGTGGTCTTGTCTGTGGTCTTTCTATCTCTCTTGTGGCACTTGTTTTTAGTTGTAAAGGGTTGTGGGTAATGTGGGTGTGTGTTTTATAGTGGTGTGGGGGTGTGGGTGTGGTGTGTGTATGGGTGTCAGGTGTGTGTAGTTTGAATTGTCCCACGTGGTGTTGTTTTGTAAGTGTGTGTGTTTTTGAGCGCAGCGGTATGTACCGCCAATAGTTTACCGCCATTGAATCTCTGCAGCGGTGATTCGTGGGTCATAATGTTGTGGGTGTAGTTCTGTTGGCATAACAGTGTGGGTTTGGATACCGCCAGTTTATCACCGACCTTTGGGCTGGCGGACTTGTGTGTGTGGCTGTAAACTGACAGATTGCTATGAGTGTCATAATATGGGTAGCGGTAATCCGCAGCGGCGGCGATATGTTGGTAGCAGTCGGCATGCCGGTAAGCGGTACTTACCGTCAATGTCACAATGAGGGCCACAATATTACTAGATGAGAAAAAGAAGCATTACGTGCACTCTCAGAGGCACATAACATTGTCATTAAGGAGACAGACAAGGGGGGGGGCATAGTTTTGATGGACAAAGTGGACTATATTAAGGAAAATGAATGACAACTCTCTGACACTTCAGCATACTGTAAACTTACTTTAAACCCATTGAAGGAAGTTAACAGCATTATACAAGAAAATCTTGGGCATTGGAGAGACCTATGTCTATTGAAAGACAAGGAATATCAGTATATCTATAATCCTGCACCTACATCACCATGCATTTACACTCTTCCTAAAATACATAATACAGACTCCTTTCCACCAGGCAGGCCTATCATTTCAGGGATTGGATGCCCCGCAGAAAAACTCTCTGAATTTATTGTTATTTTTCTACAACCTTTTGTATATAATTAACCCTCCTACATTAAAGAAACCAATGAACTATTATGCAAAATTTGTGATTTTGAGTGGACAAAAGGCCACTTTTTACTTACCCTTGATGTTGCTACACTATAGACTAGTATTCCAAGAGCTGAGGGCATGGTCGCCATACAACACTTTCTAGACAAATGTGATTTGACCTTGCTTGAACATTCAAATATGCTGATGGACCTCATTGAAACTGTTCTGAACAACAATATTTTTACACACAATGGTTCATGGTACCGTCAAATACAAGGAGTAGCTATGGGGGCTAAATTCTCTCCATCTTTCGCAAACTTGTACATGGGTTTCTTCAAGAAAGTACATTGATGGCAGAATTGCCCGCTGGAACTAATACAACATGACTTATACTGGGGCAGATATATTGACGATGTACTCATGTTTTGGTCTGGCGATTCCAACTCTTTAGATCAATTTTCTCAACATCTAAATGATAATATCTTCAACATTAAGTTCTCTAGCCAACATAACACTACTCAAGTTGACTTTCTAGACATTACCCTGTATATTAGTGACAATAGAATAGGCTCCAAGATGTTTAGGAAACCTACAGCCTGTAATTCTATTTTACATGCCAAGAGTTCTCCTCCATACTCACAAATCAAGGCCATCCCCTATGGTGAAGCCAGCAAAATTAGACGGACCTGTAGTCAGGATTTTGAATTTCTAAATGAGCTACACTTGATGGTACGACGCTTCACAACACAGGGTTATTCTAGAGGCCTCCTAATGGATGCTAGCAACAGGATCTAAAAAACAAAATGTGACATTTTTCTCACTGCCCCTAAACAAGGCAAACATAAGGAATATAAGAATGTGTCCCTTATCACCCCATACAGTTCTCTTAGTTCTCAAGTGTACAAGATTCTACAGAAATACTGGTCCTTTTTATTAACTGACAATACCCTAAAAAATTGGATCACTGCTAGACCAAGCATTACACACAGTAGGGGCCGCACGTTGCAGAACTATCTATGCCATAGGTTTTTACAACCAGAGACCAACAGAGCTTGGTTACACAGACCACCATGTGGTTTTTATAAATTTGGACATTGTAACATTTGTTGCTACGCCAGGGATAAGACCGTTTTTTTACAATACAATACTAGGGACTCCCATAGGATTGCTAAATGAATTAATTGTAACACCAGGTATGTGGTCTATTGTATAATTTGTGTTTGTGGACGCATATATATAGGCAGTACCATAAGGCCCTTCAAAGATAGGATTCAAGAACATATCAGGGCTATTGTAAACAACAACACAGACTATCCTTTTTGTGAAACATTACAATACTGTCCATGGACAAAGAGAAGTCTTGGGCATTACTGTGCATGGCATTGATGAAACAGATGCTTGTCCACGAGGTGGTGATAGGACTTAAATGTTGAGACATATGGAAAGCAAATGGATTAATAGACTTAGAGCGGTAGCAGAGGGCCTGAACATTGAGAGAGACTTACATGTGTTTTTATGAAGCAACGTTGACGGAGTGCATACGAATGTATTTTCATGCTATATGTCATTGTATTTCCAACAGCATACATTGTCTTTCCATATCAGAAATATACAGTGGACACCTATGCTTGAGCATTACTTGTCTCTTCTAATTAGTGTCATGTATTAATAAGTAATCTTGGTCTACGCTGCAGAGAAATATTCAATTAACTGGGCACAGTAGTAAACTCCAATAACTACCTTTTCAGTGTCCTCCCATTGGTTTGTAATAGCTTTTCCACCCTGGAATAAGTTCTAGTTGTATTATTGTATGTTATCACTGTTCCATGAACATATGTGGGACCATACCATCAATTTTTCTATATGATTTTTTTGTCAAACAGATGCGTATTCATGTTGGGTTATGCTTTACTTTGCAGCGCAATAGTACCAGTATACCATACTATGTACTATATATTTTTCACCCCAGGAGTCCTTGCATTACACATATTACTATGTAAATCATTTGCTTTAGGTTACAATGATGAATGTAGCACCTTGAGCATTTTATATTTGCCACCATGTTTTATGCCATTATCAGATGTTCACAATTGTGTTCACAAATACTTCTTCAGAATGAGTATGGTTGATTTTGTTTGGCATCACCTCTTATATTTAAAATATCCTGCATCCACATGGAGTTGTTATAGAGATGAATCCAAGCAACATGGGCACCCCTCCTTTGATCTAGTCCCATAATGCAAGATGCTACTCTGCCACATGATATAATTTTGTACACCCGCTGATACACAACCATAGCTCTTCATGTTTAGTTGACATATTCCAAGATTGTGCCCATGGACTACACGCGTCCGCGCTGTATCTGCTAGTCCTTTCTCTATTGCTAATAGGCTTAGAGGCACACAGGCACAATGGTGTTCTATGGACAACAACTACACTTCTATCAACGCCACATGGCATAAACTTTCTGCAGTAAGGTTTTGTTTTTCTTGAGATATTGTTGTATACCTTTACGTACCTCTGACAATACTTCATCATTTGGTGTGGACATATCTACATACTATTCTGCTTTGATTCGTGCCTCAGTTTTTTCACAATAAGTTTTGTGATTTGTGGAACCTTGAGTCACTTTTTTTGTTTCTAATGTCTGCCTTCGCATCGCTGTATCGCCTCTTTATTTATTTATGGCCAATTACACCAAGGAGTCGAATATACTTTAGCGAGCATCCCGATCACCATATGCGTTCATCTGCTCATGGACATGAGTTTAAGGGGGTCATTCCGACCCCGGCGGGCGGCGGGCACCGCCCGCCGGGCGGAAACCGCCCAAACACCGCCCCGCGGTCAAATGACCGTGGGGACCATTCTAACTTTCCCACTGGGCCGGCGGGCGATCTTCAAAAGATCGCCCGCCGGCCCAGCGGGAAAGCCCCAGCAAAGATGAAGCCGGCTCCGAATGGAGCCGGCGGGTTTGCTGGGGTGCGACGGGTGCAGTTGCACCCGTTGCGATTTTCAGTGTCTGCCAAGCAGACACTGAAAATCTTAATGGGGCCCTGTTAGGGGGCCCCTGCACTGCCCATGCCAGTGGCATGGGCAGTGGCATGGGCAGTGCAGTGCCAGTGGCATGGGCAGTGCAGGGGCCCCCAGGGGCCCCACGACACCCGTTCCCGCCAGACTCTTCCTGGCGGTGTAAACCGCCAGGAACAGGCTGGCGGGAAGGGGGTCGGAATCCCCATGGCGGCGCTGCATGCAGCGCCGCCATGGAGGATTCCCCCAGCTGGGGGAAATCCGGCGGGAAACCGCTGGACCCGGCTGGGCAACCGCGGCTTCACAGCCGCGGTCGGAATACCTGATGTAGCACCGCCAGCCTGTTGGCGGTGCTACCTCCGACCTCCACCCTGGCGGTCTATGACCGCCAGGGTCGTAATGAGGCCCTAAGTTTTTTCATAATGGTTCACATTTCGACACTCATTCGGACGGTTTTATTTATACTTTCTATATCTCACATCACTATACTTCATATGAATTACTTTGTCTCCTATAGCTCTTCGATCATGTCCCCGGTATTTATGTAATTTTTGTTTTTATACACATCTTCCAGTTTTGCACATTTTTATACTCATGGTTTGCTGTTTTTTGTGGTCTACGCTAGGAATGGTGTTTCACGCAATTACTTTATTCATTTTACTTACTATAGGCTTATCATGGCCATATTTACGATGACAGACCAATATACTTTCGGTTTTGGTCAAACAGCCTACCACAGTATAGTGTGATGGTAGCATCACTATCGCCTTATTTTTGGATACTACTTCGTGGTATTTCTGGTATGTCCTTTTCACTTTCATATCTCCATACTCTATTTTTAGTTTTGTTGTTTCACATTTTTTGTTGTGCGAGGACTGAACCCTAATTTTTCAGGACGTATATGTATTGGCCTGTGACTAACATCACTTTTCTTCAACCTCTTTTTGCGTTTCGGTGACACACATCTTGGACACATGGGTTTCGAACATTCTTTATAGATATATATATATATATATCTATATATATATATATATATATATATAGATATATTTCTATATTGGTTGCATGTGCACAGTACTTTCACAATCCTTTCTGTACTATTTACATTTAAATGCATGACACAACAAGAAGAGCTTCAGTTGATGTGTGGACCTATCACCCTCTTTTGTGATTTTTCTCCCCTCTATATTCACACAATGCAAGTATAATCTTTTAGGGTTAGGTTTTTTATTACAATAAAGAATGTTTTCCCTGTTGCCGTCATTCCATCTCATATACTTTCTCTTTATGTCCATCTTACAGCCTTGAGAAAGTCTTGATGACGAAACAGGTGTTGGCTGTCATGCAGCTGTTGTATTTGGAACCATCATACCCGGAAAAAACAGATTCTATCTAATCACACAGTCGGTTTCTGATCGTTGATTGACAGACTTCACTACAATATGGACTTTATGGACTAATGTGGTGTGCCTTGGTAACTTAGTAGTACATAATATATTATCAATTGCTATATCCCCTTTCCATCATTTAAGTACATTAGTCAGTAGTCTTACTCAGCAAGGGCCAGCAGCCCAACAGGCCAAGGGGCGGGCAGAGTGCAATTTGTACTGATCATAAGTTTCCTGCTGTATTAGCATATCTGCCGTCTGTGGTGTTACCCCCGGCGGACTTCAGAGAGGGTCTCACTGACAGAGGCTTCAGATTCAGAGTCAGTTTGTCACCTGTTAATGAACTGTGGTGTAGCCTGTCCGTCTTCATGCCACAGTGTTGTCGCAGACGAAAGTGCTTGTCTCTGTTCCAGCCGTGCCTGGGCCGGGTGGGGGCACCTTTCCTTTTATCTGCTGTGGTGCCCTGCGGGGTTGTTCCAGTACCCTTTTTTGTTTTGATCAGACTGCATAGTTGGCGGTGTCTCCACAGAGGTCTCGTATTTGTATTGCTCCACCCAGTCCCAGGCGTCCGTGGGTTCAGTGAAGAAGAAGCTC